>NC_040099.1:20476934-20779964 GCF_003369695.1 Bos indicus x Bos taurus
GGCCAAGAATTCTGTATTCTTCGGTCTTAACTGCAGGTGGAGTAGTGGGTTGCCAAGACTAATTAAAGCTAGACTCTGCATTTGTGTAGGATAATTGCTTTAATGGGCTATGCCAGGGGGCATGTAATGACTTTTGAACATATTCTTCATTTTTCAACTAGACCCATACTTGGAGTCAGAGGATTGGCTTTGTGGTTTAACCTCTCAACCTCGGTGTCCTTGCTGTAAAGTTGAATAATGGCATTTATTATCTACTGTCTTAGTTTTGGTGAGCAGTGCCAAATGAGACTACCCTTAAAGGGATAAAACAGTGTCTTCCATCCTAACCAGTCAGGGGCATAGCAAGGACTCACCCCAGGTCAAATGGCTTGAAGCTCACTGGTTTTCTACCACAGTACCATGCTTCCCAACACATTAGAAAGAACCTTGAACAGAAGGCAGAAGAAAAATTGTGTATATGGTACTTTTCACTTTTCCAAAGTATCTTCATTTCCGTTTCCTCTTCTGTTTCTTCATTCCTGTTTTTGCTTCACTTATTGAGGAAAGTATTACTGTAATTCTTGTCTTACTGAATGCAGAAGGAAGTGAACACTCATCTGAGGTCACACAGCTGGTGAATGCACAAAGCATGACTAGGACGGTGGAGTCCCGATTTCTCAGCTAGTGTATCGGGCTGTTGCTGCATCCCAAGATTTGACTCTTCTGAAAACCTGAGGAAAACTTTGCTATGTGGAAAGGATACTGGCATAATTATCACTAGAAGACTACATGGTCTTAGCTTATGGGACTGACTGCTTTTGAGGGACCAGCTGCTTTTATTACAGGGGTAACAAATGCTCCTTAGAGGGATCTGGTATTCCTAGAGCAGACTTCAACAGTTCATCAACCTTTCTGGTAGAAATATGTGAGAATGGACCAACTACTCTACTCTCTGCTTCCTCTTCCAGAATCATCCCCAGGTGTGACAGAGGTGACCATCATAGAAAAGCCACCTGCTGAACGTCATATGATTTCTTCATGGGAACAAGTAAGTGTCAACCTGTTGAATCCTCACCTCCCAACAAAGAGTGGTCAACTTAAATGTCCCTGAGAAGGAAAGACTGGACAGGAAACTTTTTCTTATCTCAGGCCACAGCCTTCAAGTTAGAGTTCATCTTTCTCTCTGTTTCTGTTCAGGGCTTTTAACGCTCCCTTGCATTCCATACCATCTCCCCAACACAGAGCATCTCCTCTGAGCCCGTCTTAAAGAGGCAGTGGAACATTTGAAGTTGTATATATACACGGCAAAGCTGAAAATCCAGCAAGGAAAGAAGGAATTAAATATTCATAAGCATGCTGGGCAGAACGTGGTTAAGTGTTGCAGAGAAGTACTAACCAGATTAATAGCGAATGCTTTCCAACCCTCCTCTAAACTTTCATTCATTCGTTTATTCAGTAAAAGATTTAACCTCCTAAAATGGGCCAGGCATTGTGCTTGATGTTGAGTCCTAGAGATTCAAGGGTAATCAATAAAGAACACAGTTTCCTACCTCTTGATCTTGTCTGAGACATAGTATAAGTCATCCCAAGTATAATTACAAAGCAGATCAAGCTCTGTGAAATAAAGGTTAAGGGAGCATTGTCAGGAGGCCTGACCTAGTCTGGAGGTTGCAGAATATTTTTCCCAAAGAAGTTATGAGAAGTTTTTAACCAGATAGATGAGATATGTGAAGAAGATGCTTTGAGCCTGTGTGAAGGCTTCAAGATAGGAAGGATTACATTTTTGAGAGCATAAAGAGGGTCCATGTGGCTAGAGCACAGGAGAATGAGGGAGAGAGATAGACAAGGACCAGGACATGCAGGGCTTCTCAGATCATTAGGATTTTGTTCTTTACATTTACCAAGGGAAGCCACTGAAATGTTTTAAATAGAGAAGTCATATTTCTGTTTTGGAAAATAACTGTGGCTGAGTAGCAAGCAGCAAATGGATCTGACTAGGGAGCACAAGGTCACCTTGTCACTGAGTGAGTGCTGCTGCTATATCAGGTAAATTATTTCATTTAATCCTCATAATAACCCTGGCAAGATCAGTGTCCATATCTCTGTGTTATAAATGAAAAATCTGAGGGTCAGAGAGGTCAAAGAATTTGTCCTGGGCCACATAGCTACCAAGTAGCAGAGCCTATATTGTCTGCCTCTAAGCACATGCCCTTTCTGCTCTACCAGACTACCCCTCCTACGGAAGGCAACACTATGTCAGCCTTGCCCTCGCCAGCCAAGCAGCCCCCAGGAATGTGGACATGGTCAGTCCCTGCGAAGAGCTCCCACCCTCCCAGGGCTGAGCAGTGGCTTCACTGGCATATCAGTAGTTGCTATTAAGGTTTCTCTCCATGACCTCTGCTCAGCAGCACCTCAGCTCTTAGCATGGACTCACTCAGCTTCCACTCCCATTTTTACTCACATTACCTAAGAGAAAATGAAATTCCAGAGCAACGTCTACTGTTAAGCTCTTACTAGCTGATTGTGCTGGCACAGCTGTGGCTCTGCCAGCCAGGCCTGTAGACTTTGTGGATTACATCCCTTCTTATTCTTAAAAGGTTTGAGTCAGGCCTTTAGGGAAAACTGCCTTGGGACTCTGTAAGAATGAGAACTTCAAGTTTTTCTGTCTGCTGAAGAGGAGATTCCTAGCTTAGAAACCCAGGTTCATAGGTCAGGATGGGAGGATGAGAGGACAGGAATGCATTTTCTGGGGTGGAACACCATTAAAGTTGTGTCATTATGTCACTTATTTATTGAGGTAGTTTTTGAGGCATTGTCTTCCTGTGTCTTATACTGGATATTTCCCAGAATTCTCTAAGATGACTTGGTGCATTTGTTCCAGTTTTACCTATGATATCATGGTTTATTCATTTGTAGCATGCCTTCCATGACTGCTTTTTATATCTAGTGACACTGGGAACTAATCTGCCTCCTGGAAAATGCAACTTTTGGGGGTTCCCACTTAGCTTAGACTGATATTGAGGAGAATACAGTTGTAGAGCTGGATAAATAGCCATCAGCAGACTGGAAGAATTAAAGGATATGCACGAGAGAAATAGATTTTTAACTAACTGAGATAGCCAATAGAACATTTTCTTCAGACATATTGAGTTGGGGGAAGTTTTGCAGTAATTGCAGCATACAGGCTCAGTAGTTGTGGTTCACAGGCCCAGTAGCTCTGAGGCATGTGGAATCTCCCCAGACCAAGGGTTGAACCTATGTCCTGTGCATTGGCAGGCAGATTCTTAACTCCTGGACCACCACGGAAGTCCCTGGGTTTTTTGTTGTCATTGTAGTTATTGAGTTGTGTGAGCTCTTTGTATACTTTGGAAATTAAGCCCTTGTTAGTCGCAGCATTTGCAAATATTTGCTCCCAGTTTGTACCTAAGTTGTCTTTTCCTTTTTTTTTTTTTTTTTAATTTTATTTTATTTTTAAACTTTACAATATTGTATTGGTTTTGCCAAATATTGAAATGAATCCACCACAGGTATACATGTAATACACCACATTAACAAATTGAAAAATAAAAACCATATGATTATCTCAATAGATGCAGAGAAAGCCTTTGACAAAATTGAACATCTATTTATGATAAAAACTCTCCAGAAAGCAGGAATAGAAGGAACATACCTCAACATAATAAAAGCTATATATGACAAACCCACAGCAAACATTATCCTCAATGGTGAAAAATTGAAAGCATTTCCTCTAAAGTCAGGAACAAGACAAGGGTGCCCACTTTCACCATTACTATTCAACATAGTTCTGGAAGTTTTGGCCACAGCAATCAGAGCAGAAAAAGAAATAAAAGGAATCCAAATTGGAAAAGAAGAAGTAAAACTCTCACTATTTGCAGATGACATGATCCTCTACATAGAAAACCCTAAAGACTCCACCAGAAAATTACTAGAACTAATCAATGATTATAGTAAAGTTGCAGGATATAAAATCAACACACAGAAATCCCTTACATTCCTATACACTAATAATGAGAAAACAGAAAGAGAAATTAAGGAAACAATTCCATTCACCATTGCAACAGAAAGAATAAAATACTTAGGAATATATCTACCTAAAGAAACTAAAGACCTATATATAGAAAACTATAAAACACTGGTGAAAGAAATCAAAGAGGACACTAATAGATGGAGAAATATACCATGTTCATGGATTGGAAGAATCAATATAATGAAAATGAGTATACTACCCAAAGCAATTTATAGATTCAATGCAATCCCTATCAAGCTACCAATGGTATTCTTCACAGAGCTAGAACAAATAATTTCACAATTTGTATGGAAATACAAAAAACCTCGATTAGCCAAAGCTGTCTTGAGAAAGAAGAATGGAAGTGGAGGAATCAACCTACCTGACTTCAGGCTCTACTACAAAGCCACAGTCATCAAGACAGTATGGTACTGGCACAAAGACAGAAATATAGATCAATGGAACAAAACAGAAAGCCCAGAGATTAATCCACGCACATATGGACACCCTATCTTTGACAAAGGAGGCAAGAATATACAATGGATTAAAGACAATCTCTTTAACAAGTGGTGCTGGGAAAACTGGTCAACCACTTGTAAAAGAATGAAACTAGAACACTTTCTAACATCATACACAAAAATAAACTCAAAATGGGTTAAAGATCTAAACGTAAGACCAGAAATTATAAAACTCCTAGAGGAGAACATAGGCAAAACACTCTCCGACATACATCACAGCAGGATCCTCTATGATCCACCTCGCAGAATATTGGAAATAAAAGCAAAAATAAACAAATGGGACCTAATTAAACTTAAAAGCTTCTGCACAACAAAGGAAACTATTAGCAAGGTGAAAAGACAGCCTTCAGAATGGGAGAAAATAATAGCAAATGAAGCAACTGACAAACAACTAATCTCAAAAATATACAAGCAACTCCTACAGCTCAATTCCAGAAAAATAAATGACCCAATCAAAAAATGGGCCAAAGAATTAAATAGACATTTCTCCAAAGAAGACATACAGATGGCTAACAAACACATGAAAAGATGCTCAACATCACTCATTATCAGAGAAATGCAAATCAAAAC
Source organism: Bos indicus x Bos taurus (assembly GCF_003369695.1). Classification (NCBI taxonomy): domain Eukaryota; kingdom Metazoa; phylum Chordata; class Mammalia; order Artiodactyla; family Bovidae; genus Bos; species Bos indicus x Bos taurus. Next base: position 20,482,029 of record NC_040099.1, read on the forward strand.
CACTATGAGGTACCATTTCACGCCAGTCAGAATGGCTGCGATCCAAAAGTCTACAAGCAATAAATGCTGGAGAAGGTGTGGAGAAAAGGGAACCCTCTTACACTGTTGGTGGGAATGCAAACTAGTACAGCCACTATGGAGAACAATGTGGAGATTCCTTAAAAAACTGGAAACAGAACTGCCTTATGACCCAGCAATCCCACTGCTGGGCATACATACTGAGGAAACCAGAAGGGAAAGAGACACATGTACCCCAATGTTCATCGCAGCACTGTTTATAATAGCCAGGACATGGAAGCAACCTAGATGTCCATCAGCAGATGAATGGATAAGAAAGTTGTGGTACATATACACAATGGAGTATTACTCAGCCATTAAAAAGAATTCATTTGAATCAGTTCTAATGAGGTGGATGAAACTGGAGCCTATTATACAGAGTGAAGTAAGCCAGAAGGAAAAACACCAATACAGTATACTAACGCATATATATGGAATTTAGAAAGATGATAACAATAACCCTGTGTATGAGACAGCAAAAGAGACACTGATGTATGGAACAGTCTTATGGACTCTGTGGGAGAGGGAGAGGGTGGGAAGATTTGGGAGAATGGCATTGAAACATGTAAAATATCATGTATGAAATGAGATGCCAGTCCAGGTTCGATGCATGATACTGGATGCTTGGGGCTGGTGCACTGGGACGACCCAGAGGGATGGTATGGGGAGGGAGGAGGGAGGAGGGTTCAGGATGGGGAGCACATGTATACCTGTGATGGATTCATTTTGATATTTGGCAAAACTAATACAATTATGTAAAGTTTAAAAATAAAATTAAATTAAAAATAAATAAATAAATAAAATAAAATAAAAAAAGAAAGCTATGGTACGTATACACAATGGAGTATTACTCAGCCATTAAAAAGAATTCATTTGAATCAGTTCTAATGAGATGGATGAAACTGGAGCCTATTATACAGAGTGAAGTAAGCCAGAAAGAAAAACACCAATACAGTATACTAACACATATGGAATTTAGAAAGATGGTAACAATAACCCTGTATACGAGACAGCAAAAGAGACACTGATGTATAGAACAGTCTTTTGGACTCTGTGGGAGAGGGAGAGGGTGGGAAGATTTGGGAGAATGGCATTGAAACATGTATACTATCATGCATGAAACAAGTCGCCAGTCCAGGTTCAATGCATGATACTGGATGCTTGGGGAACACATGTCTTTTCCTTTTGTTTATAGTATTCTTTGCTATGCAAAAGCTTTAATTTTGATTAGGTCTCATTTGTTTATTTTTGCCTTGGGATACCTCAGAAAACATTGGTATGATTTATGTCAGAGAATGTTTTGCCCATATTCTCTTCTAGGAGTTTTGTGATGTTGTGTCTTATAGTTTTAAGTCAGTAACCCATTTTGAGTTATTTTTGTGTATGATCTGAGGGTGTCTCCTAACTTCACAGATTTACATGCAGCTGGTTGTTCCCCTTCTCCAACACCACTTGATGAAGAGACTATCTTTCCCCATTTTATATTCTTGCCTCCTTTATCAAAGATTAATTATCTATAGGTGTGCGGTTCATTTCTGGGCTCTCTATTCTATTCCATTGATCCATATATCTGTCTGTTTTTATACCAGTCTCACACTGCTTTGATTACTATAGCTTTTTAGTATTGTCTGAAGCAAAGAAATAGAGGAAAACAACAGAATGGGAAAGACTAGAGATCTCTTCAAGAAAATTAGAGATACCAAGGGAACACCTCATGCAAAGATGGGCTCGATAAAGTACAGAAATGGTATGGACCTAACAAGCAGAAGATATTAAGAAGACATGACAAGAATACACAGAAGAACTTTACAAAAAAGATCTTCATGACCCAGATAATCACGACGGTGTGATCACTCACCTAGAGCCAGACATCCTGGAATGTGAAGTCAAGTGGGCCTTAGAAAGCATCACTACGAACAAAGCTAGTGGAGGTGATGGAATTCCAGTTGAGCTATTTCAAATCCTAAAATATGATGCTATGAAAGTGCTGCACTCAATATGCCAGCAAATTTGGAAAAGTCAGCAGTGGCCACAGGACTGGAAAAGGTCAGTTTTCATTCCAATTCCAAAGAAAGGCAATGCCAAAGAATGCTCAAACTACCGCACAATTGCACTCATCTCACACGCTAGTAAAGTAATGCTCAAAATTCTCCAAGCCAGGCTTCAGCAATATGTGAACCGTGAACTTCCTGATGTTCAAGCTGGTTTTAGAAAAGGCAGAGGAACCAGAGATCAAATTGCCAACATCTGCTGGTTCATGGACAAAGCAAGAGAGTTCCAGAAAAACATCTATTTCTGCTTTCTTGACTATTCCAAAGCCTTTGACTGTGTGGATCACAATAAACTGGAAAATTCTGAAAGAGATGGGAATACCAGACCACCTGATCTGCCTCTTGGGAAACCTGTGTGCAGGTCAGGAAGCAACAGTTAGAACTGGACATGGGACAACAGACTGGTTCCAAATAGGAAAAAGAGTACGTCAAGACTGTATATTGTCACCCTGCTTGTTTAACTTATATGCAGAGTACATCATGAGAAACGCTGGGCTGGAAAAAGCACAAGCTGAAATCAAGGTTGCTGGGAGAAATATCAATAACCTCAGATATGCAGATGACACCACCCTTATGGCAGAAAGTGAAGAGGATCTCAAAAGCCTCTTGATGAAAGTGAAAGAGGAGAGTGAAAAACTTGGCTTAAAGCTCAACATTCAGAAAATGAAGATCATGGCATCCAATCCCATCACTTCATGGGAAATAGATGGAGAAACAGTGGAAACAGTAGCTGACTTTATTTTTCTGGGCTCCAAAATCACTGCAGATGGTAATTGCAGCCATGAAATTAAAAGACGCTTACTCCTTGGAAGGAAAGTTATGACCAACCTAGATAGTACGTTCAAAAGCAGAGACATTACTTTGCCAACAAAGGTCCATCTAGTCAAGGCTATGGTTTTTCCAGTGGTCATGTATGGATGTGAGAGTTGGACTGTGAAGAAAGCTGAGCACCAAAGAATTGATGTTTTTGAACTGTGGTGTTGGAGAAGACTCTTGAGAGTCCCTTGGACTGCAAGGAGGTCCTACCAGTCCATCCTAAAGGAGATCAGTCCTGGGTATTCATTGGAAGGACTGATGCTGAAGCTGAAACTCCAATACTTTGGCCACCTCATGTGAAGAGTTGACTCATTGGCAAAGACTCTGATGCTGGGAGGGATTGGGGGCAGGAGGAGAAGGGGACAACAGAGGATGAGATGGCTAGATGGCATCACCGACTCGATGGACATGAGTTTGAGTGAATTCCAGGAGTTGGTGATGGACAGGGAGGCCTGGCGTGCTGCGATTCATGGGGTTGCAAAGAGTTGGACATGACTGAGCGACTGAACTGAACTGAAGTCTAGAAAGGTTATGCCTCCTGCTTTGTTCTTTTTCCCTAGGATTGCTTTGGCAATTCTGAATCTTTTATGGTTCCATATAAATTTTAGAACTATTTGTTCTTGTTCTGTATAAAACGTTTTGGGTAATTTGATAGCGATCAGATTGGATATGTGGATTGCACTTGGGTAGTATAGCCATTCTAACCATTTTAATTCTTCTAAACCAAGAGCATGGGATAGCTTTTCAGTTTTTTGAATCATCTTAAGTTTCCTTCACTAATGTTTTATAGTTCTCAGCATATAAGTCTTTCACTTTGCTGATGAGGTTATACCTAAGTTGTTTTTTTTTGTTTTTTTTTTTTTTTTTCGGATGTGACTTTCAAAGGGACTGTTTACATTCCCTTCTCTGATATTTCATTGTCTGTTTAAAGAAATGCAACTGATTCCTGTGTCCTGCTACCTTGCTGAATTTATCAATTCCAGTCTTGTTTTGTGTGGTCTTTAGGGTTTTCTGTATATAGTATCATGCCATCTGCATATAATGACAATTTTATCCCTCCCTTACCAATTTGAAATGGGCTTCCCAGGTGGCAGTAGTGGTAAAGAACCCACCTGCCAGCACAAGATGTGAGAGATGCAGGTTCAATCCTTGGGTCAGGAAGATTCCCTGGAGGAAGGCACGGCAACCCACTCCAGTATTCTAGCCTGGAGAATCCCATGGACAGAGGAGCCAGGCAGGCTACAGTCCATAGAGTCGGACAGAGTCAGACATGACTGAAGTGACTTAGCAAGCACCAGTTTGAATTTTAATTCTTTTCCTTGTCTGATTGCTCTGGCTAGGACTTCCAATACTGTGTTGAATAGAAGTAGTGAGAATAGGAATCCTTGTCTTCTTCCTGAATTTAGTGGGAATGCTTTCCGGTTTTCACTGTTGAGTATCGTACTAGCTGTAGGTTTGTCGTAAATAGCTTTATTATGTTGAAATATATTCCCTCTGTACCCACTTTGGTAAGAATTTTTATCATAATTGGATATTTAGTTTCACTGAATGCTTTTTTTTATCTGTTGAGATGACTGTGTGGTTTTTGTCTTTCCTTTTGCTGTGTAGTGTATCACATTGATTCATTTGTGTATGGTGAACCGTCCTTGTATGATTTAATCCTTGGATGAACCCAGCTTTGTTGTGGTATATGATCTTTTTTATGTATTACTGGATCTGGTTTGCTAATATTTTGTTGAGAATTTTTGCATTTATATTCATCAAAGATATTGGCTTATAATTTTCTCTTCTTTTTGTACTGCCTTTGTCTGGTTTTGGTATCAGACGATGGTGACATCCTAGAATGTCTTTGGAGTGTTCCTACCTCTTCGATCTTTTGGCAGTTTGAGAATTATCTGTGTAAGTTCTTCCTCGCATGTTTGGTAAAATTCGCCCGTGAAACCATCTGGCCCTGGACTTTCTTGTAGGGAGTTTTTTGTTGTTGTTGTTAATTACAGATTCTATTTCACTTCTAGTGATTGGTCTGTTCAAATTACCTATTTCCTCTTGATTCAGTTTTGGTGGGCTATGTGTTTCTAGAAAGTTGTCCATTTCTTCTAGGTTGCCAAATTTGTTGACATATGGTGTTCATATAATTGACATATAATTGTTCTCTTATAGTTTTTTTTGGTCTTTCTGATGTATCATTTCTTATTTTGACTATTTGAATCTTCTCTCTTTTCTTCTTGTGAGCCTGGCCAGATATTTGTCAGTTTTGTTTAAACTTTCAGAGAACCAGCTCTTTGGTTCTCTTTCTATTGATTTTTTTCTATTGTTTTTTAATCTCTATTTCCTCTCTGATATTTATTATTTCCTTCCTTCTGCCAACTTTAAGTTTTGTTTGTTCTTCTTTAACTAGTTCTTTTAGGTGGTGGATTAGGTTGTTTGAGATTTTTCTTGTTTCTTAAAGTCCTGTATTGATATGAAATTTCCTCTAAGAACTGCTTTTGCTGCATCCCATAATTTTGTATAGTTTTTCATTGTCATTTGCTTCAAGGTATTTTAAAAAATTTCTTCTTTAATTGTTGACCTGTCAGTTTTTAAATAGCATATTGTTTAGTCTCCGCATAACTTTTTTTTTCTCATTTCTTTTTCTGTGGTTGAGTTCTGGTTTCATACCATTGTGGTTGAAAAGATACTTCAAATAATTTCTGTACTCTTAAATTTGTTGAACCTTCTTTTGTGCCCTAGGGTGTGATCAGTCCTAGAGAATGTTCCATGTGCACTTGAAAAGAATGTGTATTCTGCTTTTTTGAATGTAATGTCCTGGAAATATAAATTAAGTCTAACTGTTCTATTTTGTCATTTAGGATCTCTCTTACCTTGTTGACTTTCTGTCTCAAAGATCTGTCCATTGATGTGAGTGGGGTGTTAAAGTTCCATACTATTATTGTATTCCCATCAACTTCTCCCTTTACATCTGTTAGTATTTTTATGTATTTCAGTGCTTCTATATTGGGTGTTTGGGCACTAAAATTACTTCAGATGGTGACTATAGCCATGAAATTATATGATGATTGCTTCTTGGAAGGAAAGCTGTGACAAACCTAGATATTGTGTGACAAAACAAAGATCACTTTGCTGACAAAGGGCCATATAGTCAAGGCTACGGTCTTTGCAGTGGTCATGTACAGATGTGAGAGCTGGACAGTAAAGAAGGCAGAACACTGAGGAATTGATGCTTTCAAACTGTGGTGCTGGAGAAGACTCTTTCAGAGTCCCTTGGACAGCAAGGAGAGCAAAACAGTTAATCTTAAAGGAAATCAACCCTGAATGGTCTTTGGGAGGACTGATGGTGCTGAAGCTCCAATACTTTGGCCGCCTGAGGCAAACCCCTGATTCATTGGAAAAGACCCTGATGCTGCGAAGGATTGAAGGCAGAAGAAGAGGGTGACAGAGGATGAGATGGTTGGATGGCGTCACTGATTCATTGGACATGAACTTGGGCAAACTCTGGGAGATGGTGAGGGACAGAGAAGCCTGGTGTGCTGCAGTCTGGGGAGTCACGAAGAGTCGGACACAACTTGGCGACTGAGCAGCAGGATCATATTGGGTGTGCAAGGAGTCAGGCACGACTGAGCATGAGCATACAGTACATATGTTGGGTACACATATGTAAACGAGTATAATATCCAATCCTTGTATCAATCCTTTTATCTTAATGTAGTGTCTTTCTTTATCTTTCTTTGTAGCCTTTGATCTAAAGTCTATTTTACCTGATAGGAGTTTTATGACCCTCACTTTCTTGTAATTTCCATTTGCACGAAATGTCTTTTTTCTTCCCCTCACTTCAGTCTGTGTTTGTCCTTTGCCCTAAAGTGGGTCTCTTGTGGACAGCATATTGTAGTCCCTTGTTTTTTTTATTTAATATGCCATTCTCTGTGTCTTGACTGGAGCATTTAGCCTATTGACATTTAAGATAGTTATTGATAGATATGTTTTATTGCCATATTAAACCCTATTTTCATGTTTTTATATTTTATATTTATATTTTCTTGATTTTATATTTCTTTGTCCCCTTCTGTTTCTTCTTTTGTAGTTTTATGATTTTCTTTTGTTTTACATTTATGTTCTCTTCTCTTTGGTTTTTGTGAATGCATTGTATGTTTTTGCTTTGTAGTTACCCTGTTTTCAAGTTTGTTAAGTCTTTCTTGTACTTACTTGCCTTAAACTTATAGTCATATAGACTCAAACACATTCTTGGAAAAAAAATCTACATTTTCTTACTCTTATTTCCCAAATTTTATGATTTTGATCCTCTTTTACATCTTCATATTCATCATTTTGCTGTTCATTGTGTTTATCACTTTCACAGAAATTTAATTTATTTTTTAAATCAGTGTACTGGCTTATTTAAGTGATTTATTCTTTCCTTAGATTCTTACTACTTTATTTAGAGAAAATCTTTTAATATTCCATTTAGGATAGGTTTAGTATTGCTATATTCTTTGAATTTTTGCTTATCTGAGAAATCCTTAATCTCTCTTTCTATTCTAAATGATAATCCTGTTGGGCAGAGGATTCTAGATTGCAGATTTTTCCCTTTCAGGACTTTAAATATATCTTGCCCCACTCCCTTTTGGCCTGCAGCTGTTTCTGTAGAGAAATCAGCTGGTAGCCTTATTGGGGTTCCCTTATAATTAACTCTTTGTTTTTCTCTTGCTGCCTTTAGAATTGTCCCTTTAACTTTGGCCATTTTTATTATGTCTTGGTGTAGGTCTGTTTGCATTTACCTTGTTTGGGACCCTCTATGCTTCTTGTACCTAGATATTGTTTCCTTCTTTATGTTTGGGATGTTTTCAGTCACAGTTTGTTCAAATACATTTTCAATCCCCTTTTCTTTATCTTCTCCTTCTGGGATTCCTATTATGTGTACATTGGCATGCTTCATATTATCCCATAGGTCTCTTACATTGCTTTCATTTTTTTAAAATTTGGCTTTCTGTCTGCTGTTCTGACTGGTTGATTTCCATTATTCTATCTCCCAGATCATTTATTCATTCTTATGCATTATTCATTCAGCTTTTCATTACCTTTAGCTCAGCTTTTGTCTGTGAGTGAATTTTCTAATTTTTCTTGGCTCCTCCTTATAGTTTCTAGTTTCCTTTTACAGTAATCTGCATTTCTCTCAATAGTCATTCTTAACTTCTTCAGTATTTTTATTATCTTCTTTTTGAACTCATTGTCTATTAGAATGATGAGGTCTGTTTCATTGCTTGTTCTTTCAGGAGAATTCTCTTGATATTTTATTCGAGAGTGGTCCTCTTCTTCATTTTGCTTATATTTCTCTTGATATATGAGTTTGCTGCTGCTAAGTTGCTTCAGTTGTGTCCGACTCTGTGCGACCCCATAGACAGCAGCCCACCAGGCTCCGCCGTCCCTGGGATTCTCCAGGCAAGAACACTGGAGTGGGTTGCCATTTCCTTCTCCAGTGTATGTGAGTTTAGGAGAAACAATTATCTGTTGTGGTCTTGGAGGGCTATTTTTATGGAGGAGCATCCCTATGTAGCCTGTGTAGGTTTAATATTTTTTGATGTGAGAGCTGTTTTTGGTGTTGATTCCTGTTGCCTCTTTCCTCAGTGTATGCTGGCCACTGTGTTGTGGCGGCCAGAGCCTGCCCTGTATATTGGTCAGGGCTTCCTCCTTGCTCTGTGGTTGTCGCTGCCCTGTTGGGAGCTGGGTCTGTTCTCTCGCTGTTGGAGTAGAAGCCCCCAGATCCATTTCTGAGCTTTGGTAGGCGGTAAATGGAATTGGAGCACTCGCACTGGGAGAAGAGCCAGAGCTGTTCCCCCGTGAGTGTGCTTTGTCGTGTCACCTGTCACCTGTTCTGCTGCCTTACAAAGTGCACTGTTGCTGGCACTGCCCTGGACCCCATCTCAACCTTGGGAATGCCAGCACCGACCCTGGTGCCCCCCAGGCATTGTTTCCACAGGACCACCAGCGCAAATCAACCAGGGTCAGGTCCCAGGACCACATTCATCACTCATCTGGAGCACAGCGGGAGCTACAAAGGCAGCTCAGACCCCCCTCCCCAAGTGCACATGCCCACAAAGCCCGTGACTGCCACACCCGTTCCAGCCATGGACACACCCAGTGTCTACTCTGAGGTCCTACCGGCACTGAATTTACAAAGCCAGTGGCAGAGGCATAAGATTGTGGCTTGCACAACCACAGGGTTAGATTTCAGCCCTACTTCCCAAGTTTCATGGCTTCTAAGGCTCAGCTATGGTTTTAGCCCCACCTCGGCAAGTGGGCAACCTGCTGGCATTTACTCCCACCACCCCCAAGATGGTGACTGGGCCACAAGAGCCTTTGGAGGCGGGAGCCCCTGAGGCAGCAGCTGGGAAGACATGTTCTCACAGGGCCCACAGCTGCGGGGCCAGTACACAGAGAAAGAGGCTATGATGTCAGCCTCGCCCCCTACTTAATGCTCCACATGACAGTGGTGCTTTGCTTCTGTTGCCCACCTGGGTTTCTTCTGTGAACACCCCCAGCTGCAGCTACACCCCCACGCTCCAGCCCTTTCAGGCTATCTCTGCACAGCCAACAGCCGTCCCCTTCCCGCATCCGTTCTCTACCCCCCAACTTCCAGTGCCAGCCCCACTCACACCAGCAGACCTGCATCTCAGGCTGGGACGCACAGGGCAGTGGTGCGGGCCCTCTGCAAGTCTTTCTCTGTGCTGCCTGGCGCAGCCTGATTGCTGGGTTCCCCTCTGAGCCTCTGAAGCTAGCTCTCTGTCCCAGCTCCTCTCCCTGCTGCTTAAGTGGCTTCATCCTGTGGGAACCTTTCCTCTTCCCCACCACACTCCCCCCACCAGGGGGTCAGGTCCCATCCTGCTCCCTCTCCTCTTTTCTTTTTTCTTACCCGGTTACACGGGGCTCTTTCATGTCCTCTCAGGGGTTTGAGGTCTTCTGGTAGTATTCAGCAGGGCTTCTGTGAGAACTGTTCCATTTGTAGATGTATTTTTGATGTACTTGTGGGAGGAGGTGAGTTCCACATGCTTTTACTCTGCTGTCTTGTTTGGAGTTAGTGTTATAGAAAGATTCATCCACTTCTAATATTTCATGATTCTTTGTTGCAAATGTAGGAAGAAAAGGTTAAAACTAAAGCCTAAATGGCTATCTATATCTGCTGCAATCTCCTAAAATTAGAAAAAAAAATGGACAAACCTCTTTTTATTTTAATGCATTTCACCATTTTTTTGTTGTTGTTCTTTAAACAACAGCTTCAATCTGCTTGGTTTTGTGCAGTTTCGTGATTCACGTTCCCTTTGCCTGCAAGCTGCCTTTTATAATGATGGAGTTAGTGAAATGTCTGCACCAAGCATTTCATCTTTTGCACACTGCGAAGGCGTCTGCCTCTTAATTCTCATAGCATCCCAGGGTCAGGAGAGTTCTGTTTTTAAACATTTCAGTGACATTTCATAGTTCCAGAGTATAGTACAATTCTTGATTGGTTAGACTTTTCGATTTCCAAATATAATTTAATTTATTAATGGTGAAACTATGGCCCAGGAGACCAAACGGTTTGGCAGAACATCATCCCCTCTCTTTTTAGCCTCACTTTTTCTACAGTCTTCAGGGTGGATTCTGAACCTTCTTCCAGATGTGTCCCTCACATGCCCCTGCTCTGAATGCATTGTAAGCATCCCAGATGGGAGAGAGCAGCCTAGAACACCCTGTCACCATGGTCCCTCACACTGAGTGCTCACTCTGCCCCCATAGTTCTTCTGTGACAGGTAAGTCGCCCTTCCACTCTCCAGTGCCTCCCTTCCTCCGTCCGGACCAGCAGCTGCCTGAGAGGGTCTTTCCCATCTCTTCAAAACTAAGAACAAAAATAAAACTTTCAACCTTATGTGTATTTTGAGAGGAAGACTGACGGTTGTGTGGAGAAAGAGTGGCTGCCTCTCCTCTGAGTCTTCAGCAACTCAGCTCTGTCCCCAAACTTGGATACCCCAGCCACCAAGACAACAGGTTCTGGTTAACCAGGCCTTCCCCGTCTCCTTAGGAAGGAGTTTGAGAATGCACTGGAGTTCTCCGGGTATCTCACCCCATCCTTCCACAGCTCTTCCGGTTTTCTCCTCCCGGAGGAGAGTTTCAGTAGGCGCCGGTGTCCTCCCTGCCTGAGGTTTCCAGTTAGGTCTCAGTGCTCCACATCAGTGGCCATTCTGGGCAGCCCTTCCTCTGCTTTTGTTGCCCATGGACTCATAGGAGCCTGCCCACTGCGGATAAGCACCTACGGAAGCAGTGATTTCCATGTTCTGGCTGTGGCTCTTTGCTGAACTGATCCTGCCTCCCTGGCCGCCCCCACCCCCTAGTGAAGTGGCCTCTGAAAGACAGGGAATGATGGGGCACAGGATTCTCAGAAGTACAGCAAGTGAGCAGGAGCCCATAGACGGGCTCAGGCAGTGCTCAGGAAGGCTCCAGGAATCAAGCTGATGACACCCAAAACATTAGAGTGGCTCAGTCTGTCCAGGTGATGAGGCAGTAACACAGCTTGTGGTGGACTTTCTAGCAGCGCTTAAAGAAATTATTGTAAATAGTTTCCTTCTGCTGCTGCTGCTAAGTCGCTTCAGTCATGTCTGACTCTGTGCAACCCCAGAGATGGCAGCCCACCAGGCTCCCCCGTACCCGGGATTCTCCAGGCAAGAACGCTGGAGTGGGTTGCCATTTCCTTCTCCAATGCAAAATAGTTTCCTTAGGAGGCGGGAAAAAAATCAGAAGTTGGGAATTATGTAACCGAGTCATCACTGGGATACAGGGAAATTGCAGTCCCGTGGGGATGCCACTCTTACTGCACACACTGGTCAGCAGAGTTATTCTCCCTTCTTGACTTTCTCTCAGATCCTCTCTCATCCTTACCCTTCGACTGCCATTTGCTTTCTGCCAGTCTTCCTCCTTCCCCTTCTTTTTCATCCCCTAAAAATAGAGACTGACCCTAAATCTGGCAAGAGAACCCTTCTGAAGTGAGTAGATTTCTCCCTGCAGAAGAGCAGTCTCTTCCCACATTGTGCAGGAGAGAAATGGCACTATCTCTGAGTTGCTGGCCAGAGCATAGGAGCCACGAAAACATGATGCCCCTGCAGCTCAGCCCCATGTCCACAGAACATACTTATCGCCTCCCACAGCCAGCCTCTGCCATGTGGAATCAGTTGACATCTGCAGGCTCTTTCATGTTTTTCTCCTTCATCTGCCCTCACTGAAGCACCTGGAAACTTCAGTTACTCAGCCAAGCATGAAGAGAGAAAGCAGTGATAATTAGGTCAGTCTTCTATATGCACATGATAAAGCACTCTTAAAATAATGATGTAATTAATAAATTTATTAACAAAATTAAAAAAAAATGTTTTAAGTAAAAATAAAAGTGGCTTCCGCACTAGAAGCCGCACTCAGAAGGAAGGGCTGGAAGTACTGCAGGAGCCGCCACTTGGGCTGCCAGGCAGTAAGGTCCACAGCAAGGAGGCGGCACAGCTGAGGCCACAGTGATTTCTATGAAAATGAGAGAGCATGTTTACTGTCTTTTTGAACTTGGTCGGCTTGACATTTGCATATTTATGTGAGTATTTGAGATGTTTTAAACACTTTATTTCCAGAGAAGGCAATGGCACCCCACTCCAGTACTCTTGCCTGGAAAATCCCATGGACGGAGGAGCCTGGTAGGCTGTAGTCCATGGGGCCGCTAAGTTGGACACAACTGAGCGATTTCACTTTTGCTTTTCACTTTCATGCATTGGAGAAGGAAATGGCAACCCACTCCAGTGGTCTTGCCTGGAGAATCCCAGGGAAGGGGCAGCCTGGTGGGCTGCTGTCTATGGGGTCACACAGAGTCGGACATGACTGAGGTGACTTAGCAGCAGTAGCAGCAGCAAACACTTTATTTCACTGTTTTTTTTTTTTTTCTATTTTTATGAATTTTGAGTAATTCTTTAAAATACTAGTATAAAATAATACCAAATTTTATTTTTTGAGTGAAATAAATAGTGTGTCTTATAATCACTACTATTGAAATTTTCCAGCATAACTTAAAGGTGATCAGTGCTTGCAGACCTTCTCAGAAGGGATCTTATGAAATCTGGGTTGAGAAGTAGTTTCCTTGTGCCCACCACTAGATGGCACTGGTGACCAGCATCTCATATTGGATGCTGACCTTTGCGGATGACAGGAGGAGCAAGAACTTTTTCAGAATACTAATAACTATTGACTTCCTGTACTAGGGTGCCATGGGTCAGGAGAAAGGTATTTTGCGTGTACACTTTTCTCTAAGAAAGCACAGACAGTGTGCAATACTGGAGGCATTCGGAGAAAGCTGTAAACTCGAAATAACTTACTAAGCAGGAAAAAAAATGTTCAGTGCAAGGAGTCAGAGAATTCTTTATGTTACCCATCTCTGAAATTGAGAACTTGATGGTGAAGATAGAAAAAACAAACAGAAACAATCAGAATGTGTGTTTTAGTTCTTAGATCAAGAAAATGAAAATCCTGTTTCTTTAAAATGACAGCTCTTGTATTGTTGTTGTTTAGTCACTAAGTTGTGTCTGACTCTTTTGTGACTGTAGCCCACCAGGCTCCTGTGTCCATGGGATTTCCCAGGCAAGAATACCGTATTGGGTTGCCATTTCCCTCTCCAGGGGATCTTCCTGACCCAGGGATTGAACCCACGTCTCCTGCATTGACAGGCATATTCTTTACCACTGAGCCACCAGGGAAGCTATTGTGTTCTTAATAATTTAAAAACATTGCTTAAAATTACCTGCAAGCTTGAAGCTTGCCTCTCACATATAGTTCTTCAAGATACTATACCCTGAAACCATAGTAATTACCCTAATGACCTAGTCTTCTCTCTCTGCCAGATTCCTAACTTCTCCCACCTCCAGTCTTTTATAGACTCAATCTTAGAGATTATTCTTAAACCTGGATTCACAGAGTTTGACAGTCAAGGTCACTCAGCTTGTTGCAGAATTGGGAAATAAATTCAGATCATCCTGTTACACTCAACTTCTTCACATATTGGGTGGTACCTGGAATTGACTGACAGTGTGACCTGAACAAACTTGATACAAGCAGTGTTCAGTATCACATCTCAAAAGGGTCCAGTAAGCAGAAAGTTTGGAAATTGCCCCTCTGCCTGTATCAACATGACAAGAAGAAAGAAAAGTAATTGGAGAACTCATCCTTCTGTGCTCAGTAGTCTGATTGGCTAGAAAAGACTGGCCAGACGCATGCAGAGGTGTGAGTTACATAGAATTTAATGGGTGCTCCTAGTAACTCCTGAAAGGAATCACAGCTTTTTTTGGATGATTTACTATTCATATGAAATATTTGCTTATATTCTATTGTGCTTCTTTTTAAGAACTTTCAGAACTATTAAATTCATTCATTAAATGCTCTAGAAGTATATGCTTTTTACCTTAATCAGTTCTCACTGATCCAATAGTTTGTTTCAGGAAATAAGTTATGTGCATGGTTCTGAAATTTCCAGAAGCGACTGCTTTGTTACCGAATCATCAGAACTGTAGGGTCCCTCTCACACCACGTTCCTGTAGGTGTTAAGGGTGCAGATCTTTCAGCTCCTTGATGAAACTTATCCCCAAGTATTTCATTCGTTTTGATGCAATTGTCAATAAGATGGTTTTCTTAATTTCTCTTTCTGATAGGTGGTTATTCTTGTGTAGAAAAGCAACAAAAATTTTATATTGATTTGGTACCCTGAAGCTTTACTTAATTCATTTGTTAGTTCTAAATGTTTTTTGGTGGAGTCTTTAGGATTTTCTCTGTGTAATACCATGTCATCTGCCAATAGTGATAATGTTACTTCTTTTCTGATTTGGATGCCTTTTGTTTCTTTTTATTGCCTAATTTCTCTGCTTAGTATTTGCAATATTGTGTTGAATAAACTTAGCAGGAGTGGCCATCCTTGTCTTCCTGATCTTAGTGGAACAGCTTTCAGCTTTTAACCCTTCAATATGATGTTTCCTGTAGGCTAACTTATGTTTCCTCTCTACCTACCTGTTGAGAGGTTTTTTTTTTTTTTTTAATCATGAATGGATGTCTAATTTTGTGGAATGCTTTTTTGACATCTATTGAGATGATCATATGCTATTTTTAATGTTTATTTATTTTTTGCTGCATCAGGTCTTAGTTGAGGCAGGTGGGAGCTTGCATTGCAGCCCATGGACTCTGTAGTTGCCGCACGTGGGTTCTCTAGTTGAGGCACGTGGGCTCAGTAGTTGTAGTGCGCAGGCTGTTGCCCCATGGCATGTGGGATCTTGGACTTCCCTGGTGGCTCAGATAGCAAAGAATCTGCCTGTCAATGCAGGAGACCCAGGTTTGATCCCTGGACTGGGAAGATCCCCTGGAGAAAGGAATGGCTACTCACTCCAGTTTTCTTGCCTGGAGGATTCCATGGACAGAAGAGTCTGGCAGGCTACACAGAATGGGGTCACAGAGAATTGGACACAACTGAGTAGCTAAGATTTCATATGTGAGATCTTAGTTTCCCAACAAAGGATTGAACCTGCGTCCCCAGCCCTGAAAGGTGGATTTTTAACCACTAGGCTACCAGTGAAAGTGAAAGTGACAGTCGCTCGGTACTAGCGACTTGTACTAGTTTTGGTCTTAGTTTATTCTTTTTTCTCTGGTTCCTTGAAGTGTAAAGTTGCATTGTTTGCTTGAGAACTTTCCTATTTCCTGATACAGGCACTTACGGCCATGAATTCCCTTCTAGAACTGCTTTTGCAGCATCCCATAAGTTTTAGTGTATTGCATTTCCATTTTTATTTGTCTCAGGATATTTTTAAATTTCTCTTTTGACTTCTTCTTGACCATTGGTTATTCAGTGGCATGTTTTTTAAATTCCACATTTTTGTCAATTTTCCTGTTTCCTTCCTATAATTGAGTCTAGTTTCATACCATTGTGGACAGAAAAGATACTCAATATGATGTCAGTCTTAATTTTGTTAATAGTTTTGTCGCCTACCCTGTGATCTGTTATGACTGTTTCATGTACACTTGAGCAGAATCTGGATTCTGCTGATTTTCAATAGATTATTCTGTAAATGTTATGTCCATCTTATCCATTGTTCCATTGTGTTGCTGTTTCCCCTTTAGGTCTGTTAATATTTCCTTTATCTGTCTTGGAGGCATACATATTTATAAATGTTATATCCTGTTGTTGGATTGACCCCTTTATCATTATATACTGTCCTTCTTTGTCTCTTGTAGGACGCTTGTCTTGTATAACTATCCCAGCTTTCTTTGATTCCCATTTATGTTCATCCCTTCACTTTTAGTTTATGTGTTATTACATCTGAAGTGAATCTCTTGTAGACGACATAGTTCCATAATTTGGCCGCCTTTCTTATTCAGTCACTCTTTGTTTTTTGATTGTAGAATTTATTTCACTTACATTTGAAATAATTGTTGATATATACTGCCTTACTGCTATTTTGTTCATTGTTTTTTAGCTATTTTATAACTCTTTTGTATTTTGTTCCTGTCTTCTCTTGCTTTCTTCCTTTGTAATTTGATGATTTTCTGTAATGGAGTGCTTAGACTCCTTTCTCTTTATCTTTTTGGTGTCTGCTATAGGCTTTTGCTTTGTGCTCATCATGAGGCTTGTATTTAAATGTAACAATCTAAACTGATCACTGCTTGTTTGATGCATTTTAAAGCTTTACAACTTTACTTTCCCCACCACACATTTAAAAAGATGTCACAATTTACTTTTTTTCATCTTGTGGATCTGTTAACAAATTATTGCAGTTATAGTTACTTTTACTACTAAAATATAGTGTGTTTTAGTACTTTTAAAGTGTCCTGTGTGTGCATACTCAGCCACTTCAGTCGTGTCCAACTCTTTTTGACCCTGCGGACTGTAGCCCACCAGGCTCCTCTGTTCATGGGGATTCTGCAGGCAAAAATATTGGAGTGGGTTGCCGTTTCCTCCTCTAGAGGATCTTCCCAACCAAGGGATTGAACCCACGTCTCTTGTCTCCTGCATTGGCAGGGGCTTCTTTACCACAAGCGCCACCTTTAGTACCTTTACTGTGGTTGTTTTCTTCTTTGTCTTTTAAACTTCATACTTTGTCTCTAAGTGATTAACCCACTGCCGTGACAACATTATTCTGAATTTAACTATACTTTAACTTTTGCCTGTGAGATTTATATTGTCATCTTTTCCCTGTTACCAATTATCACCCTTTGTTTCACTTTAAAGAAGACCCTTTAATATTTGTTGTTCTGTTCAGTTCAGTTCAGTTGCTCAGTCATGTCTGACTCTTTGCAACCCCATGGACCACAGCACACCAGACCTCCCTGTCCATCACCAACTCACGGAGTCTACCCAAACCATGTCCATCAAGTTGGTGATGTCATCCAATCATCTCATCCTCTGTCGTCCCCTTTTCCTCCTGCCTTCAATCTTTCCCAGCATCAGGGTCTTTTCAAATGAGTCAGCTCTTCGCATCAGGTGGCCAAAGTATTGGAATTTCAGCTTCAACATCAGTCCTTCCAATGAATACCCAGGACTGATCTCCTTTAGGATGGACTGGTTGGACCTCCTTGCAGTCCAAGAAGACTCTCAAGAGTCTTCTCCAACACCACAGTTCAAAAGCATCAATTCTTTGGTGCTCAGCTTTCTTTATAGTCCAACTCTCACATCCATACGTGACCACTGGAAAAACCATAGACTTGACTAGATGGACCTTTGTTGGCAAAGTAATGTCTCTGTTTTTCAATATGCCATCCAGGTTGGTCATAACTTTCCTTCCAAGGAGTAAGCGTCTTTTAATTTCATGGCTGCTGTCACCATCTGCAGTGATTTTGGAGCCCCCCAAAATAAAGTCAGCCACTGTTTCCACTGTTGCCCCATCTATTTGCCATGAAATGATGGGACCGGATGCCATGATCTTAGTTTTCTGAATGTTGAGCTTTAAGGCAACTTTTTCACTCTCCTCTTTCACTTTCATCGAAAGGCTCTTTAGTTCTTCATTTTCTGCCATAAGGGTGGTGTCATCTGCATATCTGAGGTTATTGATATTTCTCCCGGCAATCTTGATTCCTGCTTGTGCTTCTTCCAGCCCAGTGTTTCTCATGATGTACTCTGCATATAAATAAAATAAGCAGGGTGACAGTATACAGCCTTGACATACTCCTTTTCCTATTTGGAACCAGTCTGTTGTTCCATGTCCAGTTCTAACTGTTGCTTCCTGACCTGCATATAGGTTTCTAAAGAGGCAGGTCAGGTGGTCTGGTATTCCCATCCTTTGCAGAATTTTCCACAGTTTATTGTGATCCACACAGTCAAAGACTTTGGCATAGTCAATAAAGCAGAAATAGATATTTTTCTGGAACTCTCTTGCTTTTTCCATGATCCAGCGGATGTTGGCAATTTGATCTTTGGTTCCTCTGCGTTTTCTAAAGTTCTGGAAGTTCATGGTTCATGTATTGCTGAAGCCTGGCTTGGAGAATTTTGAGCATTAC
The DNA here is from genome assembly GCF_003369695.1 of Bos indicus x Bos taurus. Classification (NCBI taxonomy): domain Eukaryota; kingdom Metazoa; phylum Chordata; class Mammalia; order Artiodactyla; family Bovidae; genus Bos; species Bos indicus x Bos taurus. The sequence goes on from NC_040099.1 coordinate 20,500,472, forward strand.
TTTACTAGCGTGTGAGATGAGTGCAATTGTGCGGGTAGTTTGAGCATTCTTTGGCATCGCCTTTCTTTGGGATTGGAATGAAAACTGACCTTTTCCAGTCCTGTGGCCACTGCTGACTTTTCCAAATTTGCTGCAGCATCGTATTTTAGGATTTGAAATAGCTCAACTGGAATTCCATCACCTCCACTCCCTTTGTTCGTAGTGATGCTTCCTAAGGCCCACTTGACTTCACATTCCGGGATGTCTGGCTCTAGGTGAGTGATCACACCATCGTGATTATCTGGGTTATGAAGATCTTTTTTGTATAGTTCTTCTGTGTATTCTTGCCACCTCTTCTTAATATCTTCTGCTTCTGTTAGGTCCAAACCATTTCTGTCCTTTATTGTGCCCATCTTTGCATGAAATGTTCCCTTGGTATCTCCAATCATCTTGAAGAGATCACTAGTCTTTCCTATTCTATTATTTTCCTCTATTTGTTTGCACTGATCACTGAGGAAGGCTTCTTATCTCTCCAGTGGCACCCCACTCCAGTACTCTTGCCTGGAAAATCCCATGGATGGAGGAGCCTGGTGGGCTGCAGTCCATGGGGTCACTAAGAGTCAGACACGACTGAGAGACTTCACTTTCACTTTTCACTTTCATGCATTGGAGAAGGAAATGGCAACCCACTCCAGTGTTCTTGCCTGGAGAATCCCAGGGATAGGGGAGCCTGGTGGGCTGCCGTCTATGGGGTCACACAGAGTCGGACACAACTGAAGTGACTTAGCAGCAGCAGCAGCTTGCTGTTCTTTGGAACTCTGCAATGTTCATTTGTAAAGCTGTAAAGCTGGTGGTGTTCACTGTAAAGCTGGTCCAGTGGTGATGAACTCCCTCAGCTTTTGCTTGTATGGAAAACTTTATTTCTCCTTAAATTCTGAAGGGCAGCTTTTCCAGGTAGAATATTCCTGGTTGGCAAGTTTTCTTTTCTCTTCCAGCACATTGAATATATTGTGCCACCATCTTGTGGCCTGCAAGTTTCTGCCTGGAAATCTCCTGACAGCTTTATGGGGTTCCCTTGTATATAACAAGTTGTTTTTCTCTTACTGCTTTTAAGATGTTCTCCCTTAAGTTTTGGCAACTTAGTTATAATGTCTCTTTGGATTCTTTTTTGGAACTCTCTGGGATTCCTGGATCTATTTCCAGGTAGTCTGTTTCCTTCCCCACTTTAGGGAAATTTTTAGCCATTATTTCTTCAAATAAGCTTTCTGCCCCATTCTCTCTTCTTCTGATATCCCTATAAAGGTGTATAGTATTGATCGGCTTTATGTTGTTCTATAATCTCTTAAGCTCTATTCACTCTTTTTTCTGTTTTTTTTTTTTTTTTTTAAAGCTGATCTGATTGGATGAATTCCAGTACCCTGTCTTCGAGTTCACTTATCCTTTATTTCACTTCATCTAGTCTGCTGTTGAATGCCTTTATTGAAATTTTCAGCTCAGTTATTATATTCTTCACCTCTGTGATTTCTGCTTAGTATTTTCTTTTTGTCGAAATTCTCACTTTCTTCATATATTGTCCCCCTTATGTCTGTGAGCATCTTTAAATTACTTATCTTAATTTCATTAGGTCTTTTCTTGGGGTTTTATCTAATTATTTCACTGGGAACACATTTCTCTATTTCTTCATTTTTCTTGACATGCTGTTGATTTCAACGCATTAGCTACAACAGCCAGTCTTGAAGAAGTGGAGTGGCCTTATGTAAGAGATGAACCTTTTTAATCCTGCCCTGGTTCTTGGTTGTCTATCAAACCTTTCTGAATGTCCAGCCTACTTTGCTGTTAGTGGCTCCCAGTAGTTGAGGGTATGATACAACCTGTCAGTGTCCCAAAGAAGAGAATTTCAGCACCTTGATGCAGGCTAATTGGAAACTGGGCACTCAAACAGTAGCTTAAATATGCACGTATACCGTCTCTCAGGGGAGGACTGTCTGCTTCCTCTACACTGAGCCCTAGGGGGATAGCAGGTTAAGAACTGTTTCTTTGTTTGCTACCATCCTGTTGAACCCATGAACACAAGCCTTGCTGCTCACCACAGCCAGTTATCAAGGGATGTGTCCTCCAAGCTGCAGCCACAATGGAGCAGCAGAGGTTTGCACAGCCTCCTTCCTAGAAACACTGGTGACCTGAGGCAGGACAGAGGGAGAGTGCAAAGGTGGTCCCCACTGGCCTCTGCAATCTTTGGAGAGGGTTTTAGTTGGCCTATAGATGTTAAATCATAAACTTGATTCTCAGGCTGCAGTTAAGATCTCCAAACAGGCCTCTTTTCACAAAAATACTGGGTATTTCAATCTGCTGCCTCTGCCCTGTGCCCTGGTGGGATGGCTTGTTTATTAGAGCCCTTTGGGACCTGGGAACATAAGCTGTGTTGGCCAGCAGAGCCAGGCAGTCAAGTGTGTCCCCTGCGCAGTGCCTGGGATGCCAGACATGTGTATAAGCTCCTTTCCAGAAGATATCTGTGCGGCAGAAGGAGAGCATGAAGATGGTATGGTGCCCACCGGCCTCCCTGGTCTCTGGAGAGGATTACAGTTGGCATCTTAATGTGTGCTAAATTAGAAGCCTGCCCCTCAGGCCAACGCTTTTAAGATAAGCAAATAGGCTTCTTTAAGGAAGAGACTGGGCATTTTACTTCCACTGTCTCTGCACTGGACCCTGGGGGCATATCCATAGTAATGTTACTGAACCACAAGTGTGTGTGCCCGATGCAGAGTGAGGCCTAGCCATACTAAAATTGGAACAGGGAATGGTTTATTACAGATTCATACAAGGAGATGGATGGCTCGTGCCTTAAGACCCCAAAGTTACTGAAAGCTTTCAGCAAGCCCCTTGAAAAGCAAAAGGTGAGAAAGGTGACTGGAATCACTTCCCTAATGGTCACTCATTGACGGTTGGTTGCTTAGGGTGGGGGGTGCCTACTGAGGCACCAACCAATGGCTGAGCAAGACCTGCTGCGTAGTTGCAGGTGTGGAGCAATGAGACACAGCAGTGGCTGCCTGCTAAGGGCTGTGCTCATCCTGCTGTTACAGCAAGTCCATAGGAGCCCATTAAAAACTGTCTCTTAGTTCACTGTGGCCTTGTGGGTCTTCTGGACCCAAGCCCCACTGGCTTTCAGAGCTAGATTTATGGGGGCCCATCTCTCACATAGAAGTTTTAAAAATTGAGGCGCCATATGCAGGGTCCAAACCCTTTGCTCAGGGAGAATCGGGGAGTTGTGAGTTCCCTCCTGGTTTTGTTACCCTTCCAAGAGTGGATTTTATGGTGAGATTGTGATCAGCCTCTCATACCCATTTCGATGTAAATTTCTTCTTGTTCACCCAGTGGGCATGTAACAGAGCAGGATGAGCGCAGCCCTTAGCAGGTGGCCATTGCTGGGCCTCATTACTCTGCACCCTGTTACTGGGCAGCAGGCGTTGCTCAGCCTTGCTCAGTGCCTCTGTGGGTCCCACCCACAACCAACTGTCAGTGAGCGGCCTTTAGTTGTCCTGCTCAGCTATTGGTCAGCAACCACAGTAGGCCCTGCGCATGGGCAACTGTCAGTGAGGGACCACTGGGGAAGTAATTCAGTCAGTAATCAGCAGCGTGGTGGTCATCAGGTGGAGAGTGAGGTAAGAGGTAGATTCAGGCCGCCTTCTGGAGGCCCCCCAGCTCACCCAGCCTACAGCCAGTGGGTGAGCTGAAGGGCCCAGGAAACAGACTAGGGACTACGTCCTGCAAGGCTCCAGAGCCCTCAGTAAGGCCCTCTTCTAGCCTTGGCCCAGGCCTTGAGGCGGTGGTGACCCTCTCCCCCATGCTGTCTCTGCTACCTACTAGCAGTGACCGTCTGTCTGGGTCACAGTCTGAGACCTGGTCTCCCCATTTGGGCAGCCTGGCAAGACTGAGGGCCAGTTGGGTTGGGTGCCTGGATCCCTCAGGGATGACAGCTGGGTGGGAACCTGGCCCCGAGGAGCTGCCAGCTGAGATCTGTCTCCACTTAGCCAGGACTGGGACCTTGGAGGGTGAAAGTTGTGCCTTGCAACTTTGCCCTTTCTGGTCGGGACAGAGAATAACATTCATCTGGTAGAGATTTATAGGGACATCATTACTTGATCATGATCTGACCTCAGGAACCAAGGATCTGACATCAAGAACTCTGCAACAACTGACCACACCCATCACCACACACCTTTTGCTTTTAAAGGGGCTTGCTGAAAGCTTTTAGTAACTTTGGGATTCTTAGGCCATGAGCCACCCATCTCCTTAATGAATCTATAATAAATCTTTCTCTAATGTTTTAGTTTTGATGGGCCTCACTGTGCGTTGGGCACACAGACTTTCAATTTGCTAACAGGAGTCACTCAGCTAGTTTCTGGGTTTCCTTCAGAGGGAATTATTGTTCAGTATATAGCTGTAGTTTCAGTGTGTCAGTGATATGAGATGAGTTGAGGAGCCTGCTTTGTGGCCATTTCAACCTAGAACTCTCCAGTAGCATTTTAGAGGTAATGACTCAGTTTTATGGATCTGAAATACAGTTCCCACGTGGTTTGAGGCATAACCCTACACCCTCCTTCAACCTTGACTTAACACTCAGCTGCTCTGTGGTTCTAGAAGAATAACTGTGTGCTGCCTGAGGATCTGAAGAACTTTTACCTGATGACCAACGGCTTCCACATGACGTGGAATGTGAAGCTGGATGGTGAGTCAGCCTTCTTGCTGTGGAGGAGTACACAGCTCTCCCTGGCTGAGAGCTTAGAGGAAAAAATTCTGGGGGTCTTTACAACTCAGGAGTCTGAATATGGACAGTGTATGGGGGTTCTCCTCAAGTGCAGTATCCAGGCGCTGTGATCATCTCCCAGCGGTAACCTGTGCCATCATTGCTTCACCCCCTGCCTCTGTGGCCCCTGTGCCAGAGTCTGCCCAGTACCTAACCAGAAGCTCAAGTTAGAGGCTTCCTGTTGGCATGAGATGTTGGGGAAAATTAAGCATACACAAAAATCCTGAGCTACCTTGAACTTAAAGCCTCGGAGGAGTCCGCTTTGGAGCAGTCTCCTCAGGGTGAACTGCAATGACAGTCTCTAGTGGTCATAAGAGGGGCTCCTCCCTTCATTCCCAGCATGCTGGAGATCTCAGGGCTTTGACCTCTCTCTCCCTCACATCTCCGCAGCCTAAGTTGTCAGCCACCTCAATTCACAGGTTATCATCCTGGTATTAAATACATCCAGGATGACACTTGTTGTGGATGCGGGAACTGACAGCTTGGTACATGTAAGAGATTCGGGCATTATGCAGGCATGAAGGTCAGCGCTGCACAGGCAGGTGAAAGCACTGGTGAGACTTCGTAGGCTGGGAACCCCTATCTAGCCACCGGGGTTCAGCTCATTCCTGACACAGACTTCCCTGTCCTTAAGAGGACTGTATAATCTCCAGACTCCAGCCACATCCCCAGATCTGCTTTGGTCCTTGGGAATCACCCTGCACCTCTCCTTGCTGCCACTAAGATGAGTAGTTTCTGCCACCCAGCAGATCTACAGAACTGACCCTTCCCTTCACTGCCTCTCCAAACCTTCCTGTTTCTCTCTCAGCTGACCAGAGGCACATTTTATAACTTACTCCTAAGCATTTAACGTGAACTTAGAATCATTACCTCTGATGGTCTAGAAACCATGGTGTCACCAAAAGAGTGGACAGAGGCTGGAGTGACTGTCAGATTCTCCCTTGCCCACATCATAGAGACAGGCTAACCCTTTCAGAAGCCTACTTCAGAAAAGAAACATTTCATGAAGGTTTTCTGAGTCCCTATTCATTATTAGTACTTTTTCTAACTTAATCCTCCCAACCTATTTTCTTATCCTCATCCACATTGCCATACCCATTCTTTACTGGATGGCCAAAATCATTAACAAAAAATCTAGCACAGGCAGCTTCTGATGTTTACCTCCTTAGTGGTCTTTTCTTCTTGGACATTCCAGGCTATACACCAGCTGTTGTATTACCTTCTGTCATTCCAGTATTTCAGCAGTCATATGTCCAAGTCTTTGTGCACCACCCCATGCCCAGCACCTGTATTATAAAGATTCTGTATGACAGATAAGAAAAATAGATCATCTTTCTACACCTGAATCACAGAAAACTGGAAACAAACAAGAAGGCTTTCAAGAAAATTTGCTCCATTGAGTTACAAAAAAATGACAAGGGGGAGATAGTTTCCACAGTGAAAGCTTACGACAAGAAGGGTAGAAGTGGTCAGTTATATAATTAAAACTGTTACTTTGGAAAGTATAATCCTTCATTCTGGATGGCGGGAGCAAAAATATTTTTTAGTCCTTTGATCTTCAAACAGGCTCCAACCCTAGAATTCCCAGTTCTTTTTGAGAATCCCCTCTTAAAATTTCCTTTGGTGCTCCACCCTAACACATGCAGTGGGGACTCTTCACTGTTTTGTTTTTTTTTGTATTTTTTTTGGCATAAAAGATAAAAGTCTGGTGCTTCAGAGCAGGTAGTACGTTGATTCTCTTTTTTCCACTTTCCATTCAATTCCTTAGCCCTGGGATCAAATAGTAACTGGTCTTAGGTTAGTCAAGCAGATGCCCTTTTGTTGACCATGGTAACTAGCTTATTATTCCATGTAATTCTTTTTGTTAACATTCCCATAGAACATACCATTCCATTGGGCAGCATGGCAATTAACAGCATCTCAAAACTGACTCAACTCAACCAGTCTTCCATGTACTCACTTCCTAACGCACCAACTCTGGCAGACCTGGAGGACGATATACAAGAAGGTAACTGCAGGAACTTCTGCTTTGAGTTACAAATCAACATGCTTGTTTCCATTTTATAATATTGAAAATAATAGAAAGACATTGTAGCATTGCAACTTGTTCCCCTAAACCCAAAACCTTCCCACTCCTGGCTTCTCTGAACCATGGGAGTAAGGTTAGAAAAAAAAAGCCTGTGTCAAAAAAGGAAATTTTCATCAAGAAAATGCCAGGGTTGGGGTCTTTGTTTTATATCCAGTAGCCACTTCAGTCCCTGCAGCACAGTAGACAGTTAATGAACACTGGTAAGTGAATGAATGTTATGGATTAAACTTCGCTCCACATTTCAGTGTTGAGACGTTTCAGGGACCGTGGCAATCTAAGTGCAGCTTCCTTTCTCCCTTCAGGCTCTTGGCCACGCCTGATTGAAATGGCTTAAATTCAAATAGCTGCTAAAGCTATAATCAATTATGTATAAGTGAGGACTTCTTCAGTCAGAATTGTGTTTGGCTGCCCATAACAGACCCCCATTACAATGTTTAAACTAAAGAGGAGTTTATTTTTCTCATAATAAGAATCTGGAACTAGGCTGGTGTAGTTGCTTGAGAAACTCGAAGATAAAGTCTCCTCTGGATTCCTGGCACACCAGCCTTCGGGTTTGGTTTTCATTCTCATGGTTGAAAAATGTCGGTTCTACCTCCAAGCTTCAAGTCTGTGTTCCAGGCAGGAAAAAGAAGAGTAAAGGGCAAAATAACTGTCTCTTGGCAGAATATTTCCCTTTTTGTCAGGAAAATAGTAGTTTTCTCAGAAGCCCCTCCCAATAGCCATTGGCCAGAATAGAGTCAGAAGGTTACCCATCCCTGCAAGGGAATTTGAGGAGGTATTTTTAGCTGTGTAGTAGTGTCCCAAATTGAATTGGAGTAGAACTGGAGTTCTAAAAGGGAGAATGAATATTCAATAGATAACTACAGCATCTCCAGTACTAATGCCTTGGAGTGCATCGAAGTTCTGACAGAACTGATGATAGTCTTTCTCCTTCAACTGGACAAACAGCTGGATAACAGGAGGAGGAATCCAGGGGCTGAGACTGGAAAGTTTTGGGCCCTGGGAAGAACCTGTAATTGAGAAATGTATGGAATCCTCATGGGTGGGAAAAAGGTCACATTTGCTTTGTGTGTGTGTATTGGGGCGCTCTGCTCCCTCAAAGGCAAAGATGCTGTTAAATAAGGGGAATGGGTGTACCCTGCCCTTGGGGCTGGTAGGCAGCAGTAGACTAGATGACAGAAATGATTTCACGGGACTTCCCACTCCAGTATTCTTGTCTGGAGAATCCCAGGAACAGAGGAGCCTGGTGGGCTGCCATCTTTGGGGTCGCACAGAGTCGGACACGACTGAAGTGACTTAGCAGCAGCAGCAGCAGCAGCAGCATAGGACTTGAGCCTAGGGGTAGAGACCACATTGTCCTACGTATTCATGGGGCTAAAAGTCATTTGGGCTTCTGGTGCCTTCTGAGTTCATGCTTTTTTGTACAGTTCAACAACTCTAAGTTTCATTAAATTTAAAAATGATGACTTTTCTCAGGAGACTTAGCAGTTAGAAAGAGGACAATTAGGAAGAAATATTAGAATATACAACCAGAGAAGTAACACCACTAGAGGACACTGATGAACACCTAAATAAAACTAAGAATAAGAACACTAAGACATTTAAGACAGCACAAAGATTTCCTATAGAAAAAAAATCAAAAAGTCTTGATTAAACAACTGACTAGAGGAGTTGAATAAGAATATAAATATTGAGACCTGAGTTAATAGCCTGAAAAAGCAAGTGCAAGAATATCTAAAAGCACAGATAAAATACATTTTAAAATGAGAAATGAGGGGAAAAGTGGAAGGATAAGAGAAATAGAAAATACAACAGGTGACCTTCCATTGGAATTCTAGGTGCTCAAAAAAAGAGAAAAAGAATAGATGTAAAAGGAATAATAAGCAATAATAAAACAAAATTTGTATTATTCAATCTTTGGATTGAAAGGGCTCTTCTGGACTCCAATTGAATTCGGGAGGAAACAGAAACCTAGAGTCTATTACTTGATGCAGAAAAGAAAATCACAAGCTTCTAGGTAAAAATAAAAAATTATATAGAGAGAATAATCAGTCTTCTTACCTGCAACAGTTGAAAACTAGAAGATAGTAAAAAAGCATAAACAGGTTGATGAAAGAAAAGGAATGAAAATCAAGAGTTCTGTATATATAGACCAAATACAGCTCTCAGATTATTAAAAGAATATTAAAGTTTGTGTAAAACTTCAAGAACATAAATACTCTAAACAGAAGACAAATAGAATGGAGATCTCTAGATGTGGCTCTATAAAGAGGAAAGGAAACAAGACATTAGTGAACCTCCTGTGAAAGAGAGAGATTGGGCTTCCCTGGTGGTCCAGTGGTTAAGAATCTGACTTGCAATTCAGGGGACACCGGTTTGATTCATGGACAGGGAATATCCCACAGGCCAGGGGGCAGTTAAGCCTGTGTGCCACAACTACTGAGCCCATGCTCTACAGCCACAAGCCACAGCTACTGAACTGCATGCTTTGGAGTCTGTGCTCCGCAACAATAGAAGCCACCACAATTAGAAGTCTGTGCCTTGTAGCTGGAGAAAGCCCAAGTACAGCAATGACAACCCAGCACAGCCTGAATAAAGAAATATGTAAATTAAGATTTAAAAAATTAGACTAAATTAAATCTTACTGTTCAGGAACATAACCTTACCACCAGACAACTTACCTGCCTCCCAAGAAACCTGTATGCAGGTCAAGGAAGCAACAGTTAGAACCAGACATGGTTCTAACAGACTGGTTCCAGATTGGGAAAGGAGTACATCAAGGCTGTATAATGTCATCCCACTTATTTAACTTATATGCAGAGTACATCATACGAAATGCTAGGCTGGATGAAGCACAAGCTGGAATCAAGATTCCCAGGAGAAATATCAATAACCTCAGATACGCAGATGACAACACCCTTACAGCAGAAGGCAAAGAGGAACTAAAGAGCCTCTTGATGAAGGTGAAAAAGGAGAGTGAAAAAGCTGGTTTAAAATTCAACATTCAAAAAACTAAGATCATGGCATCTGGTCCCATCACTTCATGGCAAATAGATGGGAAACAATGGAAACAGTGACCGACTTTATTTTCTTGGGCTCCAAAATTAGTGAAGATGGTAACTGCAGCCAAGAAATTAAAAGACACTTGCTTCTTGGAAGAAAAGCTATGACCAACCTAGACAGCATATTAAAAAGCAGAGACATTTCTTTGCTGACAAAGGTCTATCTAGTCCAAGCTATGGTTTTAACAGTAGTCATGTATGGATGTGAGAGTTGGACTATGAAGAAGGCTGAGCACTGAAGAATTGATGCTTTTGAACTGTGGTTTTGAGAGTCCCTTAGACTGCAAGGAGATCAAACCAGTCAGTCCTGAAGGAAATTAACCCTGAATATTCATTGGAAGGACTGATGCCGAAGCCGAACTCCAATACTTTGGCCACCTGATGCAAAGAGCTGCCTCATTAGAAAAGAACATGATGTTGGGAAAGATTGAAGTCAAGAGGAGAAGGGGACAACAGAGGATGAGATGGTTGGATGGCATCACCGACTCAATGGACATGAGTTTGAGCAAGCTCCGGGAGATGGTGAAGGACAGGGAAGTCCATGGGGCCGCAAAGAGTCAGACACAACTGAGCAACTGAACAAAAACAAAATTCAGGAATGTATACAACTTTTACATAAGAACTCTTGGAAAAGAGGCAACATAGTGCCTGGAATATGTTTAAATGTACTGTCTCAGCTAAATCTAAAAAATAGGACAAAGGCAAGATATAAGAGTGTTATGGGCTAAATTGTGTCACATATTCATATGTTAAAGTCCTAACCTCACTACCTCAGACTGTGCCCTTATTTGGAAATAGGGTCATTATATTAATAGATTTAAGTAGTTCAGGTGAGGTCATACTGGAGTCAGGTGGAGCCCTAATCCAGTATGACTGGCAACCTTTTAAAAGGGGAAATTGGGAGATATAGGTACATAAGAAAGTCATGTAAAGATGAAGACAGAGACAGAGAGCTGCTTCTACATACCAAGGAAAGCATAAACACAAAACCAAAAGTTGCAAGCAAACTACCAGGAACTAGGGGACAGACAGAACAGATTCTTCTCCACAGCCCTCAAAAGAAACAACCTTGAACTTGGATCTGTAGCCTCCAGAGGCGTGAGACAACAAATTTCTGCTGTTCCAGGCTTTCAGTATGTGGTACTTTGTTACAGTATCCTTAGCATTAATACAAGAATATTCCAGAGAGTCCTTACAGTAGAAAGCATAGGACAAAGAGGAAAAGAAGTAGAAAGTGGAAGGTCTCATCCTACTGGAGGAAAGAAATAGTATACTTTGGGGGAAACAGAGTGTCTTTAGTGTCTGGGTTTTCTTTTCCTGTATAACAGATTACCACAAATTTACTGACTTGAAGCATCACACATTTCCTATCTAACAGTTTTCATGAGTTAAAAGTTCAGCTACAGATTAGTAGAGTCCTCTGCTTAGCGTCTTAACAGGCTAAAATCAAGGTATCAGCTGGTGCTGTGAAGCCATCTGCGGATAGGGCCCTCTTCCAAGCTTGCTGGTGGTTGACCTTATGCAGTTCCTTGCATTTCTGGGACTTGGTCCTTGTTTTCTTGCTGGTTGTTAGCCAGGGGTCAGTCTCAGCTCATCTAGACTGCCCTTAGATTCTAGCCACATGATTCACAACATGGTAGCTTGCTTCTCGACCAGCTACTACTACAGTAGCCTCATAAAGTCACCTAATCAAGAGAATCATTACTCCATCGTTGCAGGTCCTGACTACTCTGAGGGGAGGAGGTTATACAAGGTGTGTATACCAGGGAGTAGGACTCTTAGGGGCCATCTTAGAATTCTGCTTACCACACTTGGTTAGAGAAATGATGGCCTATTATTTTCAAATAAGGGTAGAATCGTATGAATCCAGTCATGCAAGCATAACAAAAAGGAAGATAACCACTAAAGGAATAAAAGACTACTTTAGAATCTCTAACCTAATAAAGGTAGTGTTGAATCATATGAGTAAAAGTAAGAAAAGGGGAAAAGAAACATTATAAAACAGGCAACAAAACATTAAGAGGAATAAAATAATGATCATTATATTAAGTGTGCTGGAATTCAATTTCCCTTTTAAAAAGCAGAGACTATCAGATTGATATAAAAAGCAAAGCTCACCTATGTATTATTTTCAGGAGCATACATAAACTGATGAAGAGACCTCCTGGTAAAAGCAGATAGGTAATTCAGAGCAGCCTTCTTGCTGAAGACAACTGAAAAGTCGGGCAACATAAAAAAATCATCAAAGAGCTAATAAGATGATGAGGTAGAACTAGATTAACATCCAGAAGAAGATAGAAATCCAGGGAAGAGGCTCAACGTGTGGGGTTGCTCTTGCCTAGGATACACTATCCTTTTCAAAAGAAGCAATGAGGCTATGAAAGGCCGAGAATTGGACCCACATGAGACTAGGAGAATAAAATGGAGTTGTAGGATCTACAAACTAGAGCACCCATAAAAGCTACCCTACCCTTTCGGTTAGTACGGTGGGGAGCTGTACCTTAGGAGACATAATGAACCAGAAATAACCACTTTTCACATGGAAAAATCCCCAAATTGGACTAATTTGATTCCATATGAATATCCTATGTGGCCTGGCATTCACTCACAGACAGACATTCACTCTAGAGAAATGTTCTGAAATTGACTGTATTAATGGTTGCACAGCTCTGTACATACACTAAAACCCATTGAATTGTACACTTTAAATGAGTAAATGGTATGGTAGATGAAGTATATCTCAATATAAAATTTATATAAAAGTAAACTTCTTCCCTGAAAGAAGAAAACATTATCCTAGACCCCATTGTTTTTATAAATAATTTTTCAAAAATAATCCTCCTGAATATGAACCAGGCACATGAATAAACACAACACCATGAACAAGAACTAGCACAAATAATGTAACAGGAGGAGATCCACTGGTACTCCCAAGGATGAAATTATAAGGCACAAGCTATAAGACAATGTGCTAATGTGCAAATGAAGATAAAACAAAACTAAAAGTTCAACAAAGAACTAGTAACAGGTACACTGTAGATTTGACCTTATGATTCCGGTCATAAGGCATACTATCTTTCAAACAGATCAGAACTTGTGCAAATAATACTCTAAACTCTGAGGAAATTTTTAAGATAATTACTTAAAAGGACTAGAGAGTAACCAGATATAAGCAGAAACTGGAGTGGCATCTACAAATGGCAGAAGGGAATCACACTGAATGATTTTCCTATTTTTGTAACTTTTTGCCTGAGGGTAAACCCCAGATAGCATCAGTCAGGGCTGCTAAAACTTGGTAGGAGCCTACAGTCTGAATTTTTTATTTTATCCAAGATGAAATAGCAGAGACCAATCTTCCCAACTGGAACAAAAACCAAAAACAAATGTAAAAAAAAAGTAAAACAATGGATTTTAAGATAGCATCATGCCGGGAAGGATGAGGAGTTCTGAATGATGGGAAACAAATGAAGTAACCCCTAGCTTATTATCTGAAAGTGTCCAGTTGACAGCATAGAGAGGGAAACTCAAGCAGAACCTGTTGAACCTGTTAACTAAGAAGACAGAACGAAGAGTCCAGTTGAATGAAGACAGCTCACAGGACTGAGTAACAGGGAGGAACGAGCTGCTTAGAGAACTGCCAAGGATCCTCCTCAAATATTCAGCAGAGAACTGATGAGCACCCGCATATGAAGATACTGCCCGAGGCCCGGGACAAGACCACCCGGTGATGAGCGGGAACAGCACCTGGTGCTCACATAGGACCAGGCCTAATGCCTGTTGCTACAGCCAGGCTGAAACACCTCACAGCTTACACAGATAGAGCACTCAGAGGGTCCCACCTCAGGAATGGGGAAAAATAGCCCTAGGTTAAATACTGTCTTGGGTTCTGCCTGATGAATACTACAAACCAAAAGTATCTGTTTTCACATAATTTAACTATCACAGAACAATGCTCAACGATATATGTCGAAATAAATATAAAGCACTCAACAATGCAAAAGTAACAATTTCTGGCATCCAATCAAAGATTAGCAGGCATGCAAAAAAGAAGGGAAAAAATAATTGTGAGGAGGAGAAAAATTGACTAGTTGAAACCAATCCAGATTTGAGATACCATTTAGAATTAGCATATACAAACTTTAAAACAGTCATTACTATATTTGATATGTTCAAAAACTTGTACAGACATAGAAGTTAGGAAAAAAACAAATCCAAACTTACTTTTTAAAAATGAAACTAGTGTCTGAGAAGAAAAATACACTGGATGGGACTAACAATAACTTAGCCATTGCTAAAGAAAAGACTGGAGAACTTAAAGACATAACAGTAGACAATCCAAAATAACACAAAAAAATTAAAAAATTATTTTCGTGAAAAGAACATCAGTGAACTGAGGGACAGCAAATGGTGTAATATATGTCTAACTGGAGTCCCTGAAAAGAGTCCCTGTAATTGGGCCAGCAAATAATATTTCAAGAAATGGTGGATCAAAACTATACCAATTTCATGGAGACTTAAACCGTATCTAAGAAGCTCAACAAGCTAGGAATAAGAAACATGAAGAAATAATATTAAGAAACATAATCAAATTGCTCAAAATCAGGGATGAAGAGAAAATCTTAAAAGCTGTTAATGGGAAGAGACAGTTCCATACGAAGGAAAAAAGATAAGGATAATGACATATTTCTCATTGGAAATAATTCAGTCAAGATAAAATACTGGGGAGTGGAAGGGATAAATGGGGAGATTGGGATTGACATGCACTACTAGACTGGTTCCAAATAGGAAAAGCAGTACGTCAAGGCTGTATACTATCACCCTGCTTATTTAACTTATATGCAGAGTACATCATGAGAAATGCTGGACTGGAAGAAACACAAGCCGGAATCAAGATTGCCGAGAGAAATATCAATAACCTCAGATATGCAGATGACACCACCCTTATGGCAGAAAGTGAAGAGGAACTAAAAAGCCTCTTCATGAAAGTGAAAGTGGAGAGTGAAAAAGTTGGCTTAAAGCTCAACATTCAGAAAACAAAGATCATGGCACCCGTCCCATCACTTCATGGGAAATAGATGGGGAAACAGTGGAAACAGTGTCAGACTTTATTTTTTTGGGCTCCAAAATCACTGCAGATGGTGACTGCAGCCATGAAATTAAAAGACGCTTACTCCTTGGAAGAAAAGTTATGACCAACCTAGATAGCATATTCAAAAGCAGAGACATTACTTTGCCAACAAAGGTCCATCTAGTCAAGGCTATGGTTTTTCCTGTGGTCATGTATGGATGTGAGAGTTGGACTGTGAAGAAGGCTGAGCGTTGAAGAATTGATGCTTTTGAACTGTGATGGTGGAGAAGACTCTTGAGAGTCCCTTGGACTGCAAGGAGATCCAGCCAGTCCATTCTGAAGGAGATAAGCCCTGGGATTTCTTTGGAGGGAATGATGCTGAAGCTGAAACTCCAGTACTTTGGCCACCTCATGCAAAGAGTTGACTCATTGGAAAAGACTCTGATGCTGGGAGGGATTGGGGGCAGGAGGAGAAGGGGACGACAGAGGATGAGATGGCTGGATGGCATCACTGACTCGATGGACGTGAGTCTGAGTGAACTCCGGGAGTTGGTGATGGACAGGGAGGCCTGGTGTGCTGTGATTCATGGGGTCGTGAAGAGTCGGACACGACTGAGCGACTGAACTGACTGACTGACTGACTATATATAAGACAGATGACTAATAAGGACCTGCTGTACAGCGCAGCAAACTAATCAGTATTCTGCAATGACATATGGTGAAAGAATCTAAAAAAGAGGGTAATATATAACTGATTCACTTTGCTGTACACCTGAAACTAACATTATAAATCAACTATATACCAATTTTAAAAAGTTAAGAGAATACTCGTACTAGACCAGAGGAAAAAATAAGATACATAAAAAAAAATAAAAGTGTTCTTTAAACAAATTCAGTTGATTAAAACAAGATAAAATACTCAGAGGAAAAAAGTGTCAACCTAGAATGCTAAACCCCTTTCAGACATTCTAAATTCTTTCAAAATCAAAGGCCTTTTCAAAAAGCAGTCTAGCAATGCCCATTCTATTGTGTCGGTGTCTGTCCACATAACATAAGGACTTGATCAAAGGGATGTATATGGAGAGGATTGCTGTAGCATTTGCAGCAGAATAATGTTGGGTGAATGCCTATCAGTAGAGAGCTGGCAGGGTAAGTTAGGGGGCACCCACTTCCACAGTCAGGCAGGCAGACATTAACACATTAGAATTACAAACCTTAGAGGGCTTTCTACATGGTACTGTTATATAGAAGGTAAGATTTAGGTAACCTGTATGGTATCCGATTTTTATATAATAAACAATCTTGAAAAAATTTAGATGTATACCTATATGTGTGTCTAGGACCATATGAGATGAGGAAAGCCATGTTTTAAAAAGAAAAACTATAGGTTGGAGAAGGAAATGGCAACCCACTCCAGTATTCTTGTCTGGAAAATTCCATAGACAGAGGAGCCTGGCAGGCTACAGTCCATGGGGTTGCAAACAGTCTACTACGACTGAGTGACTGTGCACACATTTACATAGGTATATGTATAAATCAAAAATTTTATTCTTATATACTGTTTTATCCAATCTCTCCTAGGTTTGTAAACCTTCTCCACCCAGTCACTAATACTAATCTTTATTGCATAATTGCTATAATGAAAGAAGCAGGAGAGGCTTCTGATGCTTGCATTTCTAAGAATTTATCTTTTTTTCTGTTACACCATGATATTTGGTTTCTAGGTAGGTATTTCTAACAGAGCCAGACTTAGCATTAATTATAATGTTATAATTATAATATGGGCTTCTCTGGTGGCTCAGTGGTAAAAAATCTGCCTGCCAATGCACAAGACAAGGATTTGATCTCTGGGTTGGGAGGATCCCCTGGAGGAGGAAATGGCAACCCACTCCAGTACTCTTGTCTGGAGAATCCCATGGACAGAGGACCTTGGTGGGCTATAGTCCATAGGGTCAGAGAGAGTCAGACACAACTGAGCACACACACACAATTATATTATGCTTATGTGTGCTTGGTCACTCAGTCTTGTCCAACTCTTTCTGACCCTATGGACTGTAGCCCAGCAAGGTCCTCTGTTCATGGGATTCTCCAGGCAAGAGTACTGGAGTGGGTTGCCATTTCCTCCAAGGGATCTTCCCAACCCAGGGACTGAACCTGGGTCTCCAGCATTGCAGGCAGATTCTTTACCTTCTGAGCCACCCTAGGACTCATGCCCTTAACTCACACTGTTATTAATTAATGACAGTAACTAATATTTATTGAGTATGGGCTTTATATAAAATTTCAGACAGTTTTCACAAAAACTCTATTAGGTACACATTATCACTGCTTAAAAATAAGTAATCTAAGGAACTCAGACATTGCACAATTTGCCAAATGTTGTATAGTCGATAATCGACAAAAGGCACAGAAAATACTTTAATAGGGTCATAATCACAAATATACACTTTAGACATAAGAAACAGGATTTTAATCAACAGATCATGAAGTGCTATAAACGAGGGGAAAGCAGTTATCTGGGGAAAAAGAAATTGTTGTGATTGCTCTGACTTCACGTGTCCCAGGAAGTTCGCTTTGTTGTCCTCATGCCACCTTCCCCTGCATTTCGTGACACTGTCTATCGCTAACAGCAGAGCCCTGACAGAAGACTCAGACCAAGAACAAGACCCAGGGCATTTAGAGCGGACAGTACATTTGGTCCACATTCAAAAATGATAGTTAAGAATATGTCTGAGGTAAGGCTTTTTTTGCCCTCTGTTTTTTTCATCCTAGCAAAGCTGGATGAATATGTTTGAGCTGAGTGTGTTTAAACATTACCATTAACTTCTGGATTTGCAGCCAGTGAGAACCATCCAGAGAAGCCTCACTTTGATTCTCGCAGTGTGATATTTGAGTTGGATCCTTGCAACGGGAATGGGAAGGTTTGCCTCGTCTACAAAAGAGGGAAACCAGGTAAGGATCATGGCAGGAGCAGTTCTGTAGTTTGGGAATGGCCTTGGCTGACCTTGCCCTCCAGCCATCACACAGAAGACACGCTCCTCCCTGACCTCCTGAGCTGCTGCAGGGTCTCGGGTAGATGCCAAGAGAAAGCCCCTTAGGTCCTCTCTGAGCCACCCCCTCTCCAAGCCCATTACTGGAGTCTTTTTAAGGTACTGTCATTTGTGAGTTACTGCAGAGTAATAAGATTAGGATAATAAGTGAATAAAAAGTAAAAGAAATAGTTACTCTGTTTATAACTCCTCTAGCTCGTTCACGTGTTAGATAAGCATCCAGGAAAAGCATTGTCTTATACTTCTTTATGAAGGGTGTCTAACTAATAAAAACCTGAATTACTAGACCTCAGTCTAAGAGGAAAAGGCTCTGGCCTCCTGTGCAGTGGCCACCCCATGACAGCAGCTCAGTCCCAGAGGTGGACAAGGCACAGCCCTCTTTGGGTACCTCTGCCTGGAAGGGGTGAGAAGACACACCAGGATTTACCTCCGGGTGAAGGAGAGACCATCTCCTGCTGGAGGGGTCTTTGTGAAGCAGCCTTTGAGCTGCATCCCGAAATATGGGTCAGAATGAGATATGGGTAGTGAGGGTGGGGCAAAAGGGGGCATCACGCAAGAAATGGGTAAAAGACATGCCATGGGACAGTGCAACTGATTTGGGGGGAATGACAGGTAATTTTAGTTCGTTGGCCACTTGATTCATCTTGTGGATGAGGGGAGATGATGCCAGAAGCCCTTCATGCCGAGTTTTGAAAGCCAGGTGAAGGAGTTTGGACATTCTGTGGAAGTATGGGGGGAGTCAAGGTTATTTAGCACAAATACGGCAGGATTCAAGTGAAAGTGTGACCACGAGTAGAACTAGAAGAGGAAGTTACTGGAGGATGGATGCCATTTAGGGAGATGTCACAGCCATTAGAGAGGAGATGAGATGAGGGGATGAGCTAGGAGAGACCTCCACAGTGGTAAGTAAGGATGGATGGTCAGAAGCAAGTGAGAGGCAGGAGCTTCAGCTCAACCAGCACAGCACTGCACAGGCAGGAGTCCCAGGAGAAGGGCAGAATCCTTCTAATTCCTGCCAGACCTCCTGAGAAAGCCAGGGCTGCTCAGAGTGTCTCTCCATCAGGAAGGCTGAGCCCACAGCCTGTAGCTGCTGGGCGAGGGGAAGCATCGCGTCCACGCAGGAAAGCAGTGCTGCTTAGGCAGCCTGAGTGCACAGATGGCCAGGGCCCAGCGATAGGTCAGTTGGCTGACTGATCAAGAGCTCGTAAAAGAACACCAAAGAAGCCTTGACAGTGGCCCCTGGAGAACAGAGCTGGGAGGTTGGAAGGGAAAACTGGAAACTTTTACATTCCTTCTACTGTTGAAATTTGTTTTAACCATGAGTAGATGTTGACTTGATAGATAAAAGGACAGAAGTGTTAAGCCATCCCTTCCTTTATGTCTTCTGCCTGCTGTTTCAGGATTAGCACAGGACACTGAGATCTGGTTCCTGGACAGAGCGTTATACTGGCATTTTCTCACAGACACCTTTACTGCCTATTACCGCCTGCTCATCACTCACCTGGGCCTGCCCCAGTGGCAGTACGCCTTCACCAGCTATGGCATTAGCCCCCAGGCCAAGGTAAGGGAGGACTGCCTGTCATCTCAAACTCCAGAAGGTATTAGAATCTTCTGAGGAAATGCCTAAAGTGCAGAGTCCCAACTTGCTCATCTGATTCTGCAGATCTGGGTAGAGCCCAGGAACCTGCATTTTCAATAAGCAAAGTAGTTGCTTCCACTTCAGGTGGACAACAGCACTTTATACTAATGTAACTAAGTGGTGTCCAGCCTTGGCTAGTCCTCAGACTCATCTGGGGAGTTCTAACTTCTAATGAATTGGGCGGGGGGCAGGGCTTAGGTTTGACGGCTGGTTTTGGATTCACAGTACACGCACACACAAGCACAGAGAACAGTCAGTCTCTTATTCTCTGGCTCCTCATCCATCCACTTCTCACCAGCAGCTGCTGTTGGTTTCTCTTGTGCCCTCACTGAGCTATGTTGTTGGATAGAAAGCACGCACACATACAGTTTGGGATTCTTTTTCTCTAAGTCACAAGTGAGATACACTGTTCACATTGTTCTACACCTTCTTTTCACTTAATTGCACACTGGAGCTCATTCCCTATCCATATATAGAGAGCTTGTCTCTTTCATTGATATGCGATATTTCAAAATATGGATGGATCATTTATACTATAGATCTAGGTACCATTTTAAACATACAGATGTCAGATAATGCTGATAGACTGCCTTCTTTGAGAACACCAGGTGTGTTGAGAAGAACTTTTGACCGGGTGGCAAAAAATGAGGGACTCAGTTCCCTGTATGTATCCATCAAAGGGACCTCACTTGCTCAAATGGCACATAATGATGACACCATCCAGGTAACACAGTGGGTGGTTATTATCAATGAACATCAATAAGTGTCGGTGCCCTTTGCCTTCAGCTGCCCAGAAAGCCTGCAGGGAAGAGAGCAGGCGGCTCCCTTCAGTGGAGCCGGCTCTAGTCTTGGTCTGCTCTTTCCCCATGGGAAGGATGCTACCCCATCCACCCCAGGGGCAGAGGCTGGTGTGAGGGCAGAACAGTTAGGACACTATATCCTGTACCTTGGGGACCTAGCATCCCAGGCTCAGGCTCACTACATTAGAAGGAAGCACAGTTAGTTACTCAGATTCTTCGTCCTCATCCTGCTCTATTTAAAGGTTGTAAGACCCTGTAAAGCAATGTGTGTCTTCCTGTTTACCCAAAGGAAGTGCTGATAGATTTTAGAGGCAGTTTTTCATGAAAACTTTTACTCTCTGCCTCGTCTCCCCAGCTCTCTATCCCTCTATCTCCACTAAAGAACATGAGCACATTCTTGTCTCCTTTGAATTCTGACCATCTCTCCCAACTCTGCCTTACAGCAATGGTTCAACATGTATAAACCCATCACCTACAACACAAACCTCCTCACTGAAGAGACCGACTCCTTTGTGAACAAGCTGGATCCTAGCAAAGTGTTCAAGAGCAAGAACAAGACCATAATCCCCAAAAAGAAAGGGCCTGTTCAGCCTGCAGGCGGCCAGAAAGGGCCCTCAGGTTCTGCTTCCACTTCTAAATCCTCCTCTGGGTCTGGAAACCCTGTCCGGAAATGAGCAACCCCCTCCGCCTCCCCGCCTGCCCCACAGCGGTGATGTCCATGCACAGATGCCCTGGGCATGGCCCAACCTCAGAGTCTGTGTATGGAACCACAGTCCTCCTTCCTTCTGCACTTGATCTCAGCCAAAAGGCTGAGAAGCGATTCCTCTCCCCATCTGAATGACAGAATCCTAGGCCTTTTACTCCCATCGGCCTGAGCCAGGAGTTGGAAGGGCGTACTCAGGTCTCCCCAAGAATCCTTCCTGCATGCCCATCACAGCAGGTTGTGCCATCTGCTGCTCCTGGGAGCTGTGAGGAATGTAAGGTTTTATGTAAGTGACTAAGTAGATCTGTTAAGAGCTTTCTTCTCTTTCTACCCCAACCCCCAACCCCTCAGCAGTAATTATAGAGGTTCCCCAAAGAAACCACTGGTTTTGACCTAGGAGGCATTAGAACTATGCTGTTCAATTGGTAGCCACTTTTAAAGCAGCTAAATTTAAGCCATATTAAAAATTCAGTTCCTCAGTTTTATTAGCCACATTGGGAATATTTGTGTGGCTAATGGATTCTGTATTAGACACCACAGAGATGATGAAACATTTCTATCATCGCAGAAAGTTCTGTTGGGTAGGTAGCACTACATTAGAATATTTTTGCATTACCCTTACTCAGATCAGTTCATTTTTGTTAGAGAATATTGAACACTCTAACAATTTGATGGGTTGTAATGTTCCATGTAAAATCTTGAAGATACATTTTTATGTTTTTTATATCCTTCCCCACAAGCAAATCTAGCTTTGCTCATTTTTAATTTTCTATAAAGTTTTTCATCTTCATCAGTTTTCTATAAAGTTTGTTTCCAGTTTTTTGATGTGATATTTGCACATTTGCCAAAGTTATCTTTCTCACGTTTTTTTTTTAAGAAGTGATTCTACTGTACCATGAAAACAAGACCTCCCAAGCATTGCTTTTCCAGGACTCTTCATGAAGAGTTTTGATGAAATCAGTCACTTGACAGGAGCTTCCACCTGCTCTGCCTACTCACAACTGCTCGGCAGTTCACGGAGTGGCAGAAGAGGGTAGAGAGGAACCCAGGTGTCAAGGATAATAGCTGAGGTTTAGTCTTCTGCAAGTATTTTTCTTCCAGAACTCATCAGAGGGAGAACCAGCAGTGCTAGAGGAGACAGCCCAGCATTTGGCTGCTTCCCCAAGTCAAGGCTAGAAGGGGATTGAGAAGTTGTGTTGTCTGCCACTGTGGCGAGTATGCTTCCTCTAGTGCTTTTGGAGCCCCTGAATTATTTCTGCATCAGTTCTGGCCCAATTCTGGATTTCACAAATGAAGCAGCAGAGGAGCCACCAAAGCCACGGTGCCCTTGACACCAGCGACAATCAGCTGGAGTCCCCAGAGGACTTGTAGACAGAGTGGGTTCCACTGGGGAGAGGTTTGAGCCCTGCTTCAGGAGGAGCAGAGCACTTAAGAGCAGGACTGGCTACCTACATAGGGCCCAGTGCAGAATTAGGAGTGGGGCCTCTTCTCCAAAAACCCCGTAGACAGTACCATGAAAAGCACTAAAATGTTTTCCCTTTCTTCTCATAACTTGTTACAGATTTTTTTGTTTGATACTCAATGGTATTCCAGGAAAAATTAAAGTTTTAAATTATTATAATTTTATCATCTTTCTACTTTTGGGCTATTCCAGTTTTAAAGGCCACTATAAGAGCATTTAATTCATATTCATAATCAGCAAAATCACACAATTATATATATAAAATTATATTTTATATATATAAAATATAATCATATCTGTTGTATGTATATATGTCTCATTCTTACCAAAATAGTGGAAATAACACACAAAACTAGCTCAACCATTATTTCACTTTTTGATACGTACAAAGTCTCTCTCAACTTACCAGGGAGTAAGGAAGGACTGAAGGAGAAATTAGGAGCTGCCCTCGGTTTTCCTTTTCTTCCGTGTCCTCATTTCAGTGTGAGTGGTTGGCTACTACAGGAACGGAACATGAGTAGGAAGTGAAAGGTATGGGTTCCATGGTCACACATGCTTCTTAGAACGCCATCACCACCTCTGTGTATTTGAATGAAATCTGGCTCAGAAAGCACGACCTCTGGGGCCTCGTGTCCTCACTTTCTCAGCTGTAGACATGACAAGCTTGCCTTAAACTCTGCCTCTCCATGTATGCAGGCCCACTGGAATTCTGTTCTCATGGGAACCACAAAGGCTGTAAGTGAAAGAGGTGGTAAGAACAGGGGACTAACACATTGCACGTATCTCCTCTGCTCACACGTACACACCTTTGTCTCACCATACCTTACACAAGTTCAGAGACTAAACTAGGAATTTCAAGGCAGCGGCAGGAGAACATTAAACCAAAGTGAGACCTTCTGAGTGTGGGGCCTTGCATGACTGTACAGATCACACACACGTGAAGCTGGCCCTGGTGAAGGAGGAAGGGAGCACCCCTGGCAAGAGACTCCAGACAGTATGTTAAGAGGATTACATGGGGGCAAAGCTCACCAGGATGATCGTGTTTTGAAACTAAAGCAATTAAAATGGCAGTAGGCACTTGTATAAATCAATCCCCCAGGAAAAAGAGTCTGTGCTGGAATCAGAGAATGAGAATATAAGCAGGATGCTTCAGGACACACTGATGTGGCTCAGATTGTGCATGAAGTGCCGCATCGTTGTGCTGCTCACGTCCTGAAGCAGGGAGGTACCCAGGCCAAGGACAGGCACGACAAGGGGCCGCTTGCAGAGGGTAATCCACAGGACACCTCTTGGAGCTGCCCTCCCCAAATGTGGACGTGCATCAGTGTCACTGGAGTTGGGTGCAGAAAACGAGATGCCCAGGTCTCCTCCAGACCTCCAAAATCAAAATTGTGAGGAAAGATTCCAAGCACCAGGACTTTAAATCAGCCACAGTGATGACAATAATGTCACAGACTGTCAAACTTTCTACTTAACAGGTCTCAGTGGTTTTGCTTTCATTGCGTGGAGAACTCAAAATATTTTCAGTCCAGTGAAGCATACACAATGATTGGAACAGAAGAACCAAGGGACCTTTTAGTTTCTGTTTGAAATATATCCATTTTTAAAACTTTTTATCATGGAGAGTTATTTACAAAGATAGAATAGTATAATGAATCCCCATCTATCCATCACCTGGTTTCAACAACGACCAACTTATGATCTATCATATTTTATCTATACCCGTTCTTTACTCCTTTAATTTTTAAATAATTCCATTTTTAACTTAGCTGTTGGTTTTTAAGTTATACTTCTTTGCATTCTGTTTTAGCAGTTGCTCTAGGGATTACAATATTAACTTTTCTGTTCAGTAGACATGTATGTACAGTGTACCCAGTAGCCACATTTGTGTAGTTAACTCTGCCTCCTTGACTGGAGTTGACAACACTGGGTAAGGACCAGTTGAAACTGGGATGCTATGATGAATTTCCTTCTTTGGCTTAAGCCAACCCAGACTGGATTCTGTCTTTGCCACCAAGCATTCTCTGGTTAACGCATCAGCCTACATTATGGAGTTATTGTGAAGATTAAGTACGCAGGTGAGAACTCAAAGGCTGGTCCCTTCCTCCCTTGTAATGTGACTGTAATCTTTCTAGCCGTTAGCTTTGTACATGAGCCAGGCTCTGCCTACTGCCCCACTCACTTTCCTTCGAAAACACCAGTGTGGTTCCCCCTTCTGTGACTTTACACCTGTGGTTTCTTACCTGCGGTGCTGGCCAGCTGTCTCACGTCTTCCTCCCCAGGTCTAGCTCCAGTCCGCATCCACCTCAGAGCATCAGAGAAGTTGAGTCTGCAAGGAGAGCCCACTCCGGGGGAGCGCTTCACTCCATTAACGTGATCATCCTGCCTTGTCTCCTCTGCGTCCTCAGTGGTTGTTGAGACAGAGGGTTACCACTGCGAGCCATGCTGCTTAGTGTGGAGCCACATGAAACAGTAGTAGATTGCACTTAAAGTCAATTAGTTCACCATTTTGTGCTGAATTAGGAGCTGCCACATACTTACATCCAGGATAGACCAACAGAGACAGACCACCCAATAATGAGAAAAAAAAAAAGCTGTGGAAAGCTTAAACATTCATTTAAACTCTCAAAATGCAACCACTGCTGTATTTTAGAGGCAGGACATCCTCATCCAGCTCAGAGACCACCTCTTTCAGAAGACTCTGTCACAGTGAAATCTGCTGCTTATATGCCCATGTCCTGGCATCTGAACTACATCTCCCAGCCTGCCTCTTGCACACAATGGCTGTGACTCAGAAATCTTGTTCATCAGTGTCCCTTGTGGTTTCAGAAGCGGGATCTTTGTGGTTACACATCCTTACATTTCCTACAGCACCCAACACCTGAGCCTTGACTGGTACGCACTCTGGTAAATGCAGCACTTACCAACAGCCAGCCAATTCATCTCAGATAATATCTATCGAGAGCAGGCCTGAATGCAATAGTGAGGACCATGGTGAAAACGATGCAAGAACTGAAATGGTGCTTTGTAAAGCTTTATCACAGGGTGGATTTGGCTCTTGGAGATGTGTGCTCAGCCATGGCATATATCCCTGGGTCGCACACACAAGCCTGATGTGGACTCTGCCGAGGAGATGGTGTGTCATCTGAGTGGGATGTGTTGGGAGAGAAGAGTGTGTATTTGATGGATGGAAGTGAACATCAATCACAGAATTCTCCACCAAGGACAGGGACCCACAAGGCTCAGAATACAATATAGGCAGGCGATGGACATAGCTTCTTAAATAGTATTTAGAACCTTAAGTATTAGACCTTAAGTTATACACAATTTCACATGAAAACCTTTATGTAGGATAAACAGTAACAAGCACATAACAAGATGTGTTCTCTCAGACCTGTGATGTCCAGTACAGTCGTGACTAGCCACTGCTGCTGCTGCTGCTAAGTCGCTTCAGTCGTGTCCGACTCTGTGCGACCCCAGAGATGGCAGTCCACCTGTCCCTGGGATTCTCCAGGCAAGAACACTGGAGTGGGTTGCCAGTTCCTTCTCCAATGCATGAAAGTGAAAAGTGAAAGTGAAGTCGCTCAGTCGTGTCCGACTCTAAGCGACCCCATGGACTGCAGCCTACCAGGCTCCTCCATCCATGGGATTTTCCAGGCAGGAGTACTGGAGTAGTGTGACTAGCCACAGATAGCCATTAAACTCTAAATTCAAAATTCTGCTCTTGTCACATTTCAAGTGTTCCATAATCATGTATGTCTAGTGGCTACCATTTGAATAGGTCAGATATAGAATATTTCCATCATCATCAGAAAGTTCTATTAGGCAACCCTGTCTTGGACTATGCATGGCTTGTTTTCACAATTCTCAGAATAACTGCTGCAAAGCCCTTTTGTAACACGCTATATTCAACAAAGAATTTCCCTGGTGGCTCAGTGGAAAAGATTCTGCTTGCGGTGCAGGGGATGCGGGTTCGACCCCTGGGTTGGGAAGATCAAATGGCAACCCATTCCAGTATTCTTGCCTGGAGAATCCCTCGGGCAGAGGAGTCTGATGGACTATATAGTCCATGGGATCGCAAGAGTTGGACACAACTTGGCAATTAAACCACCACCACCACCACCATATTCAACAAAGAACAGGGACATTTACTCAACTTCAGATACTTTTCTAAGATACAGCATCCTTTAACACTTTAAAGATTCTTTTTACAACCCCTGGCTCACAGGGCAAGCCCGGGATGAGTCAGCATGTCACTGCATACCTTGGAAAAGGGCCTGCTGTCCTGGCTGCAGAGCAGCCTGTGTGGGTTCTGGGCTCTCCCCCACATTGTAGACAAAGGCCCCAAAGCAGCTCAGCCTCTAGGGCTCTACAGTGTCTCCAGCGTGGAAAGCTGAGGGAGGTGAAGGAGCAGGTTCCCTGCATCTTTTTTTTTTTTAATAGTAAAAGATGTTCAACCTGCATCTTAAAGCACTTTGTCTCTTCGGCCCTCCCAGGGAGCAGGTGGGCCCAACTGAGAACATGCTCCTCAGCTTGCAAGTAACCACTCGAGAAGTGACACTTCTCAGATCACCTGCTTTTCCTCTGGGGATCAGTCACCTCCTTTTCTCACAACAGAAAGAGTATCTTGGAGATCCACCAGAGCAGGAACCCAAACAACCCTCAGGACAGTTCCAGGCCAATGGAGGGAGAGACCTCATCCCTCAAGACAAAGCAGTGAAGTGAAGACAAGATTAAGCCTCTGGAGAAACAGCTTACCTTTGCCAAGGCTCCAGTTCCCAACTTGATACTTGTGTTATTTTTAAGTGAGGCCACCCCTTGGGCGAGATGGAGCTCTAGACTGCACTTGAGGGTCTGTGTTTCAATGTCTGGGGACTTCTGAGGCACACCTGCTCCCACAGGTGGCTCGGGACCGTGTCCACCCAGGTTCAAGACAGAGGGTGGGGATTTTATTGATAGAATATATGCTTACTGAATCACTTAATGAGAAACGCTATTTTCCTTTAAACATGTGATTCTAAAACAGACTGCTGAGGCCTGAATTACCGTCTTCACAAAGCATGTTTTTGGCCACTGAAAAAACGGGAAATCACCTTCAACATTTTTCTATAAAAACAAGCTTATAAAGTTTACTTTCACCCAAAGGTGGTGTTCTATTTTCTGATGTTAATTTAGGAAGTTGTTTAAATTTTCATAACCTTTACAAGTTTCAGGACAAGTTTTTCTTCCACAGGGAAATAGACAAGCTTTTTTTCATACCACCTGCTGATGGGCTGCTGGATTAGAACCCATTTTCCTCTATTGAGATTGCACTTCTGAGGATGGTGTATGCTGGGGAAAAGTGTGTTGTGTTAGTCACTCAGTCATGTCCAACTCTTTGCAACCTCAGGGACTATGAGCCCACCAGGATCTTCTGTCCATGAAAGTGGGTTGCCATTCCCTTCTCCAGGAGATCTTCCCAACCCAGGGATCGAACCTGGGTCTCCTGCATTGCAGGTGGATTCTTTACCATCTGAGCCACAAGGGAAGCCCAAAGATGTGTCTTGTCAGAAGTGGGATTGTCACTTCCAATCTCATAGCTAATCTTCTGAGCTGGGAAGCTCTCTGAGGTTGACTGAATTGCTCTAATTCTGTAGCCAGGTCTACCACTCAGATATGTGTTAAGCTCTAGTCAAAACGACCTCAACCAGCATATCATCAAGAACATCTTATTTCTCAGGGGCTGGATACAGCAGCTCCAAAAGCTTCCCCAGGCAGCCATCTCTTCCTGTACAGCTACCTTTCAGATTCTTACTTGAAACTTGGGGTTTACAAAAATACAATTATTCCACTGTGTACTTGATTCAGACATTTTTTGGGAAGGATAACTGTTTCTGTTTCTTGGCCCACTGCCCTGCCCAGAAGTACCTGACTGTCGCCCAGTGGAACCCCCTCCCACAAAGCAGAGCAGTGTTGAAAGCCCCGCTAGGCAGAAGCTGTCAAGGGGCAAGGAGTCTCTGAAGGGAAGTGAGCTTTCTGGATTTTTTTCTGATAGAGCAAAAGCCCGGGCCTCTGCTTATCTGGGCCAACTGAATAGTCCAGGTGCTGCGGGGACCTGTCACAGTCCAAGAAGCCTGCTGCTCACACAGGGACAGAAGGTGTCTGCTTACCTCCTGGGGGATTCATGCCATATCTGTAACGTGCTGTGCTCATCCTCGATGGAGTATCTTTGCTTCCAGTTTTACTGAGATATAATTGACATATAGCCCTGTATATGTTTAAGGTATACAGTCCAATGATTTGACTTACATACATCGTGAAATGATTACACAGTAAGTTTAATCAACACCCATTTCATGTAGATGCAAAATTAAAGAAACAGAAAAAAGTATTTCTGTGATAAGAACATCTAGGATTTACTCTCTAAACAACCTTATATATAACATACAGCAGTGTAAATCATATTTATCATGTACATTACGCCCCTAGTACTTACTTATCTTATAATTGAAACTTTGTACCTTTTGAATGCCTTCATCCAATTCCTCCTCCCCCCACCTGCTGCCTATGGCAACCACAAATCTGACCTCTTTCTCCTAAAGTTTGTTTTTAAGTATAATTGAACTTTGCGTTAGTTCCCAGTATACAATATAGTCATTCAATGTTTCTATACATTTCAAAATATCACCATGTCTAGTTACCATCTGTCACTGTAAAAAAAATATTATGTAATTATTGACTATATTTCATAGCTGTGACTCATTTATTTTATAACTGGAAGTTCGCACCTCGTAATACCTCATAATTTCCCTCTTATTTCTCTCCTTCCCCCAGCCCTCCCCTCAGGCAACCACCTATTTCCTCTATATCTGTGAATCTGTTTTATTATGTTTATTTTCATTTTTAGATTCCATATATAAGTAAAATCATACAGTCTTCGTCATTCTGTAATTTTACTTAACATAATACTCCCTAGTTCCATCCCTGTTGTCACAATGGCAAGATTTCATCTTTTTATGACTCACACACCACTCAGCACGTGTGCACATAGACATCACACCTTTTTTACTCATTCATCTGTTGATGGGCACTTAGGTTGCTTCCAATTTGGGCTATTATAAATAATGCTGCAATAAACACAGGGGTGCATGTATCTTTTCTGATTAGTGTCTTCGCTTTCTTCAGATGAGTGCCCAGGAGTGGAATCGCTAGATCATATCACCGCTCTAGTTTTAATTGTTTTGCGGGACCCGTATCCTGTCTCCCGCAGCGGCTATACCAACGTGCATCCCCACCAACAAGGTTTCCCTTTTCTCCACATTTTCCCCAACACTTGTTATTCGTTGTCTTATATTTTATAATAACCATTCTAACAGATATTTCATTATAGCTTTGATTCGCAGTTCTCTGATGATTAATGATGTTGAGCATCTTTTCAGATGCCTGTTGGCCATCTGTATGTTTTCTTTGGAAAAATATCTATTCATAATCAGTTTTTTTTCCTTACATTGAGTTGTAGATATTCTTTGGATATTCTGGATACTAATCCCTCATCAGATATATTGTTTGCAAATGTCTTCTCCCATGCTGTAAGTGGTCTTTTCATTTTGTGTATAGTTTCTCTCAATGTGCAAAAGCTTTTTAATTTCATGTAGTCCCGTTTGTTGATTTTTTGTTTCCTTTGCCTGAGCAAAATATATATAGCTCTTTGAGCTATATGTCAAAGACCACACCACCTATGTTTTCTTCTAGAAGCTTTGTGGTTTCAGGCCTTAGGTCTAAGTCTTTAATCCACTTTGAGTTTACTTCTGTGTGTGGTGTGACAGTAGAGCAGGTTGGCTCTCTTGCATGCAGCTGTCCATTTATCCAACACTGTTTAAGAGGCTATATCTTCCCCATTGTATATTCTTGCCTCCTTTGTCACAGATTGACAATATAAGTGTGGGTGCATTTGTGGGCTGTCCATTCTGTTCCATTGATCTGTGTGTTTGTTTTGTACTGGTTCCATACTGTTGATGACTGTAGCTTTGCAGTACAGTTTGAAATCAGGGACCATGATGCCTCTAACTTTGTTCTTTCTCATGATCATTTTGGCTATTCAGTATCATTTGTGTCTCCATAAAATTTTAGAATTATTTGTTCTATGACTGTGAAACACAGTATTGGTATTTTGATAGAGATTGCATTGAATCTGTAGATTGCCTGAGTGTAATAGCATAGTTATTTTAATAGTATTCTTCCCATCCATAAGCATGGTATATCATTGTGCACCCTCTCCTCCACCCTAAACTTTCTCAGTAAGTGTATTTTTAAATAGAAAAAAAAAAGAAAACCCTCAAGACTCCAAAGAAACTAAAACACAGGTATCTTTAAAAGAAAAGTATTTGCCTTTCTTTATCAGCAGTTTTGTAATTTCAACCCAGATTAAGAAATAGGCACAAGAATACATATAGTGATGACCAGCACAATTAGCAACATCTCACAGTGCAAAGTACTATTCACTTTAATGCTTCTCAAAAGTCTTTAAGAAACATTTAACGTCTTGAATTAAAAACACCAACAGAGGCAGACAGAATGAATGGCGACAAGGAGAGAGGAAATGAACTACAGAAGAAAATCACTCAGATTCACTAAAAACTACTAAACCAATTCCCAGTAAAAAGAGGCCTTCTTTACCTAGCTGTAACCAAGAAATTAGCTGACTTAGTTTGCTCCCTCTGAGAATATTTTAATCCCTAAAATAAAATTAACATTAGATTTATTCAGTCACTTTCCAAATGTGACCTTTTATTCTACAGCAGTAACTCTCAGCAGAACACCAGGGACCCCTAAAAGGGCATCAAAATACTTGTTCATTAAATGCGTGGAAAAAAATTCATCTTCCTTTTCTTTGCCGATCATGATCCCCAGTGATACAGAAATTCCATGTTCATATTCTAGGCTGAGGCTTTGACAAACCACTAAACCACCTGTGGAATATAATACATATTATTTAGAACCATAAGGAAATAAACATTAATACCCTATGTACCTTTTTCAATAAAGTGATTAAATAAACTCAGCTGTCTGAAATACACAGACCTAACTCCTGCAGGTTCTAGGCTCTCTGGGGTACTCACGTATTATTTGACAAATGCCTATTTGAAAGAGCTCCCTGTCTCCCAGAGAGTGAAGACACAGAAGGTTGCGGCGGGGGTGGGGGGGGGTGTCAAAATCACAAAGGCCAATGGGGTGAATATATTATCTTAGCTCTTCAGACCACATGACTGCATCCTGTCTGTACAGGATACCTGCCCAGATTCAGGAACACAGGGTCACAGAGGTTCTGGAAGTGAGACACTGGTAGAATTGGTGACCTGACCATCTTTTGACACCACCCCCTTGAATACTGGGCTTCCCTGCTGGCTCAGACGGTAAAGAATCTGCCTGCAGTGTGGGAGACCTGGGTTTGATCCCTGGGTTGGGAAGATCCCCTGAAAAAGGAAATGGCAACCCACTCCACTATTCTTGCCTAGAGAATCCCATGGACAGAGGAGCCTGGTGGGCTACAGTTCATGGGGTCGCAAAGAGTCGGACATGACTGAGCCATGGCAATTGTTAACTGTCCCCTGTTTCCAGAGATGGAGGTTCTTCAGAGGGAGCCATGCACCCTGTGAGGGGCCGAAGGTCTCCGTGGAGGGCTTCAGGCCCCTCAGAGTGGCTCTGCGGTTGCAGCCCCGCGCAGCATCTTCCCCTCTAGACGCCTGATGGCTGCGCTTGAGCACCAAGGACAGTACTTCTCATTCTGAAGTTCTCCGCAGACAAAGCTTCAACTTTTCATTTTTCTTTTGGTGACTTGGTAAATTCTTTGAGAATTTTACATTAGAGGCCAGTGAGTGAGTTGCAGAATTTAGATTTGTTAAACACTACTCTAGTTATTGCTTCAGCATCACAAAGGAGCAAAAACAAAGCATGCGGGTAAGGTGATCCATGGGAGGTTATTGCTAACTTGTACTGCCAGGAAGACTGTGCCTAATTAACCTGGAGTTACAAAGAGCACACGTCAGCGTTTCTCACTCAGTTAACAAATAAAAGGAAATTCAAAGGGCTTGGAGGCCATACGGAGTCAGGGTCCTTCTCATGAACCTGAGAAGAGGTTTTGTGGATCCAGAAGGAGCCAAGCCTATGGAGCTATTTAAGGTTCTAGGCAGGAGAATAAAGGTTTCCAGTTACGGCATTAAACTCTGTTTATTTAGTATTTGAAACAGGGTGTACATTTATGAATTTATATAAACATTTATTAATAGTACATCTAAAATCCACAATCAGTAAACAATCTGTGCTTTCTGTTTTGGAGTTGACATCTGCATGTTTTGGTGTTGTGGAGGGACCCAGTCTGTGAACCTAATCAAACTGCCTCATGACCATGGTAACCGTGACGGAAGTGATCTGCTCCTGCACAGAAAAAGTGTCACGCTTTGGAACTACTAAGCCAGGTGTCAAGGAAAGAAGAGACACACAGCGGACACGATGAAGAAAGTACAGGAAGGGGACGCTGGGATCCGTGTCACAAGCCAGGCGGTGACACCGAGACACGCGTGCTCCCCCTTCAGAAGCTTCAGGCGTTAGAGTCTCCGCACCTCCCACCGGAGGGGCTCCCCCCAAGCAGGAGCTCTCACTCAGCACAGACATGCTTCTGAGGGCACTGTGGGGGTCACAGCTGCAGCTCCGAGGTGCCCACCAGGCCCAGGGCCCGCGCTTCTTCCGGAGTCAGGCCACTCTTCAGGGTCCTCCGCACTGCCAGGGCCAGAGACGAAGGGGTGAGAAGAGAGGGCAGTGTTAGCAGCCAGGCCCCTTCCCCGAGAAGCCACAGCACTCATGACCCCCAGCCCCACCCTACCCCTGCCAAAGAGCCCTGGCTGACTGGCTGTTTTCAGGGCAGGAAAAAAAAATCTACAGGCTGCCAGAGGCTGCCCTGGAGATGACCCAGGCACCGCCCTGAAGAGTCAGGCAGAGAGGGGACCGCCTAGGCGGAGTGGAGCGGGGAGAGGCCCACCCTGATGAGGTGTCTGAGAAAGGGTGCGAACTACAAAACGCAGGTGGCGTGTTGAGAGTGCAGTCTTTCCCAGCACAAGGAGCAGATCAGAGCTGTTAAGGAATTCCAGAGTACAGGAAAACACACGTTCCAATGATGCAAATAAGGTGAGATGATCCCGCAAATCTGCAGGGACGTACCTCTGCAGAGGCCCCCCCAGCAAGGTATTAATGGAACCCGGCACAAGGGGGGAGTCGTCAGGATGAGCCCCCCACGAGCGCTGTGGTCTTGGTCTCAACTCCTCAAAGAGCCTCTACAGAGAAGAACCACTGACTCCTCGTGGACTCGATGCCAAGGAGCAAACAGCCAAACCTCTGAGTGGGCTTGGTGGATGTTCTCTGTGAGACACACACGGCTCAAGAAGGACCCGTGACCTCTCGCCCTGAGGTTTACAACTGGCGGTCAGAGGAACACTCATATTTCACTGACTGAGAATTGGCTTACATTTGCCTGACATTATGGGGTTTCCATTGTTTAGTGTGATCAGGTTCGGTGTCAAAATAGAGGCTGGATAAGGCTGAAGGATGAGGCAGCTGGCCCTTCCAAGACTGGTCTTTTCATTTGAAAGGTTTCCTAATTACATTTTCCTGAACTGATAAATTGTATTTGGCCTACTCTGTATGGAAGTCATACAGAGTTTGGGATATCTGTTCTATTTTCAGAAGTGATGTGTCATAGATCTACCATCTACTCTAAATCATCAATCAGCTAGAGCCCCCAAGATCACCAGGGAAGGCCTTTGATCAGAATGCAGAGAAAATAAAGCTCACCCTTATTGTTTCCCACTTTCCTTGCCAGATCTAATTCCCCACATTCCCTCCATGACAAGGGGGCCTATGTCCTCTGAGGCCTCCACAGAGGCGAGGTCCCCATCTCAAGTGTCTGCAGAAAACTCCCATATCAATGCCTCCCTGGGCAAAAGCCCACTTAGCCCATGGACAAAGGGCCTGAAAGAGTCAGGTCTCTGGTAGAGCAAACAGCGGCTAATATCTACTAATGAACACTTTTCTCTCCCAGGAATCAGCACTTTGGACAGGAAAGGGAAAGTGTTAGTCGCTAAGTTGTGTTCAACTCTTTGCAATCCTGTGAACTGTAGCCCACCAGGCTCCTCTGTCCATGGGATTCTCCAGGTAAGAATACTGGAGTGCGTAACCATTCCCTTCTCCAGGGGGACCTTCCCCACCCAGGGATCGAACCTGGGTCTCCTGAACTGCAAGCAGATTCTTTACCATCTGAGCCACCAGGGAAGTCTTACTTTGGACAGGGGCCAACACCTAACCCATCAGTCAACAGATACTTCATGGAGAGCCTATTGTTTGCTCAGCTCTTTAACTCAAAGAATGAATACACTTAGGGTTTTTAACAGCAGCACAAAGTTTTGCAGTGAAGAGTACCCTCAGATCAGGCCACCGCACACACTACTGCATTTCCAAGCCCAGCAGGGCCCCAGAGCCCCCTGGCCACAGCTGCTCCTGCACCAGCTCACCCTCCCCCAAGCCCAGACGTCCTGGGCTCCAGACTGAGTATCTAACTCATCCAGACAAAATGCTTGGCTCCTGAGCCTTGGCTGGAGGCAGATTGCATGTAACTGAGTAATGGAATTTGTTCTATGGGGCAGCAATAAAAATACTAGTTTGTAATACCCTTTATGTTCTTTAAACACTCCTTCAAGGGTTTGTTAAAGAAAGAATAATTTTAGTGGCAGAAAAAAAGATGAAATATTTCTCATTCTTGACAAGGACGGCTGAGACCTCTTATCCAAGATACAAGCTTCTGCCTGAAGAAGTCCATGCTGCACTAGGAGGGCATCTCACATTTCCTTGGCAACAGGAGGTGGCATGGGCTAGTGACCACTGCTCTGCACAGCTCTGCGCCCTCGTGGATTACATGCTTGGCACAATGACCACACGAGCTGGTGGGCCTTGAAAGATGCCTCTCTTACTTCTGTTCACATGTTAGCCCTAAACTAGAGTGCTCAGTTCATATAAATATTTGAGTAAGGACCCTGGCACCTTAGAGAACAGGCTATACTCTCCTAACAGATATGGGCCTCGGGCCAGCCAATCCGGGAGCAGGCCAGAGAACAGAACAAAGCTTAACGGTGCTGTCCCAGCCTTGCTCCCTCAGCCTCATGGTCTACTCCCACATTTTAATGCTGTAGACCCCTGAGACCCCTCCGGCCCAGGCTTTTCTCTGCTATGGCGAAAAGCCAGTGTAAGTAAAGGTCCCTCTTCTTGCCAGATGAGTCCCTGAAAGGTAGAAATGCAAAGAAAAACTTGCCCCATTTATGGAATCCTACTTACTGTAGGCCTTCCTGACAATTCAGATAAATTCTCCCAGGAATATATTAACCCTGAAGAGGACCTTAAGAATTCAAACACTTTGCTAAAAACTCTAAGTTAATTCACCTTATAGATGTGTAATGCAAGGAACTGAAATCAGCTCGGTACCCCAATTCAAGTCCTACACGGAAAGGGCCCTCACAGTGTCTGTCTACCTGCTCATCAGTTAACTCATTCATTCAACAGGGGTTACAGGAGCCTCCACCTTGAGCCAAGTGTCATCTCAAGGAGGCCAGGAGCTGATGGGGATGTGGAGTGAGGGAAGGGGCACAGGGCAGCACACCCTGCCGGCACAGGGGGTGACTCTCACACAGCAAATTTCCAGAAAGCAAAGAAGGGCTGGGGATGTATGAGAAGGAGGGGATCAGCAGAATATGGGACTCACATAGCAGAAACTAGCCTCCCATCAAACAGGGCATTCTCAAATAGCATGTCTCAAGTGCTGGCGAGCGAGGAAGAAGCCGGGGGGGTGGGTGGGGGAGCTGGCTTCCATCTGATAAGATAACATCTGGGCCCCTTTCCACCGCCCCCACTCCTGCTCCCCGCTTGAACGCTCCGGCTGCCTCGGAGCTCCCCGGCTTGTCACATGCCACTGCCTCCCCTCCCCGCAGCTGCTTAACAGAGAACAGACCGTGGAAATGTTTATCCTTGTCTGCCCCGCAGCCCTTCCATAGACAGCCTGGGTCACTCTGCTGGCACCAGCAGCCCCTCGACGCCCCAGGACTTGTGACAGCTCCCGGAACGCCAGCCCTGGGATCCGACCCGGGGCACCTCTGCCGTCAACATGCAGCACAGGGGGGTCTGGGGCTTATGGAAAAATCCTAAGTTTTTCTCTTTTCTTCCCCGCTCCACCCTTGAAAAAAACTTTTGTTTAATCCTCCAAAGTGCTCCCAGGTGACTCTCTGTTAAGTTGAATCCGAGAAGAATGATGGTGGTTGCCGTTTCCTGAGCACTACCTCGGATTATTTCACCCTAATTTTGTGGAAACCCTATGAGATGAGGACAGGGAATGAGCAACAGCAGCATGGAGAGATGGAGACCCTGGCCCCTCGGAGGGTGGGAGAGAAGGACTCGGGCCAAGAAGCTCGAACCAGAGCCCACCCTGGACAGCTGTGCCCTGACAGGCCTGGCAGCCCACGCGCTGACAATTTTTCATTCTGATGGCAGACGGACGGAGTTTTACTCCCATGGGACAGAAAGCCACATGCGTGCTCTTTGGATCACTGATTTTTTTTTTTTCATTTTTTGTCATATAATGCCAAGCGATCTGGAAATAAGTCATTGTTGTTGTTTGTAATCCCTAAGATCCTAAAGACTGCTCTGATGAGTCTCCTGAGAATAGCATGTCCGGGATGACAGAGACTCACATTGGAGCTTGAAGATGTCCTACATGTTTTCGTTTGGGCACTGGGAAGTAACTGGCCCAGCTGCTATCAGAGCTGTTCGTTTATGCAGCCCTTGTTCCTGGAGGGACCTGTCTGCTGAAGGAGAAAAATGATGGGTCCAGTCCTGCCCCTTTGGACTTAAATACCAGGAGCTGTGTGTCATTCTTAGTAATTCAATGCTAGACATTCTGTGGGATTTTTGTGGGTTTTTTTTTTTTTTTGGTCAATGTCAATTATTTAACCTTTTAGGTTAATTTCCTTACTTTAGCCCTCCATCTTTTTTTTCACATAAAATCCTGTCCATTAAAAGCAAGCTTCCCCAAATTGACAGCTTTCTACAAAATAACTGGCCGGTACTTTCCGAAAGTGTCAAGGTCACGAATGTCTGCCACAGATCAGAGCAGACTGAGAAGACGACAACCCAACACGGGGCTTGAAGTAGGATCACAGACCAGGAAAGGGCATTGGTGGGAAACTGGTGAAATCTGAGTCAAGACTGCAGTTCAGTTAATAGTTAATTTTTTGACACATCGTCCTACAGTGCGTAGGGTGTTAACACTGAGGGGAGCTGGGTGAAGGATAGAAGGCAACTCTCTGAGCTTACTTTTGAAACTTTTTGTTAAGTCTTAAAATTCTTTCAAAATAAAATCTAAAAGAAAAAACAAAATTCAAATGACAACAGCAAGGGGCTAAGGTTCCCAAAGCTGGTTGATTTAAACTGGACTTTGCAGACTCAGCCTGGGGCACCAAGAACCAGTGTCTCTGGGAGAGACCCCCGAAGTGCGTCCTGACCTCCTGGGAGATTCAGATCCCTGACTTAGGAACAAGAAGGTGGAGGAGTAGGCGGATGTATAGTACCTCTCTCTCCAAGGATACATCAGGAATACACCTTCAGACACAGAGATGCATGCAGAACAGCAGCTGAGAGCAGACAGGAGCACCTGACCAGCGGAAAAGAATATATAGAACCATGCAAAACCTGGTAGGACTAAGGAGCCAGGAGGAAAAAACAGGAGTGTTGCTAGGACTGGACCTGCCCTTGGCGGGTGGGGGAACTGAAATTGCCCACATCGGGGCAACTGTCTGAGTCAGGAGAAACATTTAAAGCTGAGAGTGAAACAGCTGACCTGCGGCAGCCTAAATGGAATGAGAATCAGACAGTCCTTGCCGCAGCCATACCTATCCCGGACAGGAACGCTGGTCTCCTGGAAGGCGCAGATCCCTGACTTAAGTCATTGCCATCTGACTGCGATGCAGCAAAGCTGCTCAGGAAGGTGATGGCCTTTGTGGTGACAGGCCTGACCCAGAATTAAGTTCACTCACACTGAGACGGCTCTTAGCAACATTTATGGTTGATGTGTTCAGTCACTAAGTTGTGTCCAACTCTTTGCAACCCAATGGACTGTAGCCCACCAGGCTCCCCTGTCCAAGCAAAAATACTAGAGTGGGTTGCCATTTCCTTCTCCAGGGGATCTTCCCAGATCAGGGATCGAACCCTTGCCTCCTACACTGGCAGGCGGATTCTTTACCACTCAGCCACTGTTGGGAGGCCCAACATTTACGGTATCAGGCACTTTCTACAACCGCTGGTGTGGCCACGGTCGTGGCTGTGCAGAGTCCCTACCCCACTTCCTGCCTACATCTGTAGCTATGTTCACATCCAGCGCTCCTCCACCATCTCTTTGGTTGCTAGCTAGGCACTGAGCAGACAGCAATCAGTGAAAATGCAAAAGCAGACTGCCTTTTATGAGTCACGCAGTGGGGAGGATGGGGGAGAGAGGGCGGAGCCTGGCCAGGGAGAAAAGAAATGAAACAGTTCCTCCATGGCTTTCTGGGCTCAGAGTTTTCAGCATTGTTGCAAGTCCTGGGCATGACTGAAATCCCTTCCCGCTTTTCAGATGAAGCCCAGCTCCTTAGTGCGTATCCGAGACGGCACAACAGTACTAGACACACACCGTGCTGACAGCCCAGGCTTCTGTGCACAGGAGCAAGCCACTGCACCGGAGTCCCGGGGGTAAAAAGAGAGGGACAAAATGGGTCTGGTCCACGGATTACAGCGGATCAAGTGAGGTGGACAGTGGTGCTCGGGGAGTGAGGTGGGTGATGGCAGCAAAGTGATACTGAGGTGGGTGTGTCTTCTGTGCACAAGCTCCTGGGTGACTTCCGCACGCAGCCCTTACACATCTACAGGCAGCTTCGTATTCCTACTGGGACCCTTGGGCACCAGTGTGAAGGGAAGGGGGATGGTGAGACCCCATCACAGGTGGCTCACTTAACCCTCACAACCGTCCCGGGAGGCTGGCATCACCACCCTTACTTGCTGGAAGAAGACAGGCTCAGTGAAGCCAAGCCATTTAAATGGGAGCCAGTCCCCTCTGTGTTATGACTGTGCAGATTCTCAAGCATAGAGATGGATTCCATCTGAACTTGGCAGCAAAGACGATGAACCACTGTCACCTCCTGTCAGTAAGGTGCTTGGCACTTTCCGAAGCCCCCTTCCGAGAACCCTCTGCTTTGCTCCCAGAATAGCTCTCTGACACAGAAAAGACAAAGTCTCATATTCCTCTCTTCCACGGATCCTCTCTTCTCTTGAACCACCACTCTGGGCAAAAGGGTGCCTGCCATTCAGACAAATACGGTGAGGGACACAGAAGCCAGCCCCCTTTTTCAACACGCTAGTTCGCAGTTTGGGAGAGCCAGTCAGTGCAGGGAAACACTTCCAAGCTCTTTCTGCTTTGCCTTTCTAACTCCAAGACTTGAGCTTTCCATTACATCAAAGTCCCAGCAACTCTAGAGCAAGGGGCTGCTTCCGCCCTCATGGGCTTGGGTGCGGGGCCTGTACACCCTGTTTTGGACCTGCCTCCAGGGCTCAGATTGGAGAAGGAAATGGCAACCCACTCCAGTGTTCTTGCCTGGAGAATCCCAGGGACGGGGGACCCTGGTGGGCTGCCGTCTATGGGGTCACACAGAGTCAGACACGACTGAAGTGACTTAGCAGCAGTAGCAGCCAGGGCTCAGGTGATTTGGCGTCTGTTCTGAAAGCACCGTCTCACTCCCCAGTCCCCAGACTCTAACTATGCCTCCCAGCTCACCCCTGGCAAACTCCCCCAAAGCCCCTTTCCTGGGTCCGTCCAGCCCTGCCTCCCAGACCCTCCCAATGAAGACCCGGGCTACAAATACCTTCCTCACTTCCCCATCTTCCTTTTCCAGTGCAAAGGGCTGGACACCCACCATAGGCTTAAAGTCGGCCCCAGTGGGTCAGTGAGCAGCTGTCAGCCCCATTCTCTCTGGCCACCCTACTCCTGCAGCCGGGAGTGGGCGCTGATGGAGTGGCACTTCTCCCCAGAGGCCCATCCCTTACATATCGGCTCTCTAAAATGCACTGGCTCGCCACCAGGTTTAGGAGACTTTAGCTCCTTCTCAGACTTATTCTATTTATCTTTTTGTCCTCTGGCCTGGGTGGGTGCCCTTAGCTGTCTTCAGAGGGGCAATCAGTCCAGCTTTAATGAGCTGGAAATATATTTAGGCTTTGAGTAAATAGTAATGATGTTGAGAAGACAAAAGTTTGATTGAGAAACTCTGGTCCTTTTACTAACATCTTATTCTACTGTATTCTAAGAGCATTCATTTTAACGCCTCTGGCTCTTTCCATTGTTAGCCCTATAAAAGAATATAAAATTTGTAAGTAGGGAAGAACTATGTAGTAACATGCAGGGAAATTTTTCTTAATGGGATTAGTGGGAAAATTTCTGGACATTTTCAAACACCACTTTGGAAAATTACAATTAACCTGAGTACTGATCAGAACTTTGGCCACTTCATGCAAAGAGTTGACTCGTTGGAAAAGACTCTGATGCTGGGAGGGATTGGGGGCAGGAGGAAAAGGAGATGACAGAGGATGAGATGGCTGGATGGCATCACCGACTCAATGGACGTGAGTTTGAGTGAACTCCGGGAGATGATGATGGACAGGGAGGCCTGGCGTGCTGAGATTCATGGGGTCGCAAAGAGTCAGACATGACTGAGCGACTGAACTGAACTGATCAGATCCAGCACTCAATCTAATATTTTGTGAGGCATAGCTACCATTTTCCTAAAACAGGGTCAATAATTTTTCAGATTTGTTCAGCCTCCTTCTCCATGTAATTCTGTAACGTGATGGCATGGCAACATCCCTCAATATGT
This sequence comes from Bos indicus x Bos taurus, assembly GCF_003369695.1. Classification (NCBI taxonomy): domain Eukaryota; kingdom Metazoa; phylum Chordata; class Mammalia; order Artiodactyla; family Bovidae; genus Bos; species Bos indicus x Bos taurus. The sequence goes on from NC_040099.1 coordinate 20,542,093, forward strand.
CGTAAAAAAAGATCTTTGTTATATCGAATCAACATGAACATGTCACATGCCCTTCAAGAGGAATGGTGAAGCTTTGTAAGAGGTGGAATGAGAGTCCAGTCATTAAATCAAGTTAGAGTTCAGTGTTCCTTTCCCAGCAGCCCCTAGAATCAGACTTCTGGCCCCTCACACTGAAACACCATTCTTGTAAAGATGACCTAGCTTATATTCCTAAGACATTGGTGGATTGCTTGTAGGTCATGTCGAAGTGATCGCACTTTTATAGAAACATAGCCCTGAGCCCAATACTCCATGTTGACATCACAGGTGGGGCCCAGACTCCTCCTTGGAGAGAAACAGCAGGAGAGGGGGCATCCAGCCTCTCTCAGTGGGACAAGACCTGGGCTCCTCTGGGAAAGAGTAAAAGGCAAACCATGAGCCCCTAGTGCCCCCTCTGCTGTGACAGGCCAGGCTAACGGTGACATGCAGACGGCCACCAGGGCAGAGACCCTCTTCCGAAGATAAGTCCCAGAGAAAAGAACACAAGGGCCCTTTTCCTCCCCAGACCCCGAGCCTGTCCCGCAGAATCACAGTGGGAAGGAGACCTCAGATGCCCATCAGCTTTAAGGTTTCCACGGGAAGACCAACATTTGGGAGGCCTAAGAGAAAAAATAGCCTGGAGACAAAGTGTGTGTGTGTGTGTGTGTGTGTGTCTCTGTGTGTGTGTGTGTGTCTGTGTGTGTGTGTGCTCAGTCGTGTCTCTGTGTGACTCCATGGACTGTATAGCCCACTAGGCACCTCTGTCCATGGAATTTTCCAGGCAAGAATACCAGAGTGGGTTGCCATTTCCTGCCCGGACACAGTATGGGGTTGGTCAAAAAGTTCATTCGGACTTTTCCATAAGATGTAATGAAAAAACCCAAATTAACTTTTTGGCCAGACGGATACCTCCCCTGATATGATGAAAAGAAAAACCAAAAGAAGAAAACAAAGGGCTTGGAGAATGCTCTCCTCGGTCACCTGCACCAGCTGATTCGAGAGCCTTGGCTAGATTCTGGGGGAGCATTTGAGGTGCATTTGTGTTGACATTTTACAGGCTAGACATCAACTGCACAATTCAAAACACTTTACTTATTGAGACCCTGATGGTACCAGCTGGGAAAACAGCAGAACAGAGCCTGGGAACTTCGTAATCCATTACAGTGCCCTGGGTGTGTTCCAACTGGCCGCATATTTCAGGCTTTAAGCAGGACTCTTGGCAGGGGTAAGCCTGGCCACCAGCATCAAACATGAAAGCAAAAGTTTAAGTATCTACGAGGAGTCTTGAGTGGCTTGCAGGTCATAAATTTCTAGGTTATGGGCTGGATTCAGTTTGGTTTCCTGCAACAGCTGGACTGTTATTGTCTTTAGCTAAATGAGTTATAGCCCAAATATGTTGGTTATTCATTTATCCACTTGCCTCATCGCCACCATTAAACAATCAAATCTGATGCAGCATTGTTCCAGGGTGAGGCCCCAAGCTGAACTTCATGTCAATTTTGCAAATTGGTTTTTTCTCGTTCCTTTAACTTCTTGTGAAAAGCTGGAGTTTACATCCCTTTATAAAGAATCAGAGTAACTTCCCCATCTCAAATTTCTGTGTATGGTGCCATCACTAATAAACGAAACCTGTCACAGATAAACACTTACATACATGCAGAGCTGTATTTGTTGTAGCAACTGCATCACGGGACAAAATATGTTTGGCTAAATAAAAAGAATATAGGGCTGTTTTGCATAAGATTGGAATGGAAACGATACCACAGGAAATTATTTTATGTCAACCACAAAAACAGGCAAAATATCTCTCTGGCCAGACTGAAGAGGAAAATTAATTATGACTGTGTTATTGTTCCCACTGACATTATGTGTCTCTCTAAGAATCTGGCGGGAAGGCAGGGCCAACACTCTTTGCCAACACAGACGTACAACCTATAGGAGGAGGACACGGCCGGGGACTCCAGGGACTGGCCAGGCCCCTGTCTCATGCAGTCTCCTTCTCTGAGATCCCTGGCCCAACCCTGCCCATCTTCTGGAGGGCAATCCCTGGCCTGGTATCCTTTCTTTACTCCGCCCCCATGGTCGACTCCCCACAAAGTGCTTTCCCTAGCTCTTCCCGATGGAGACTTTGCACTGAAGTTGTCTACTGGTACATGGTTTCTTCCATTTGGTTACTGGTTTAGTTAAGTAAATAAGAGAATGGTAATAAAGGACAAGGGCTTCCTTGGTGGCTCAGACGGTAAAGAATCTGCCTGCAATGCATTAGACCTGAGTTCGATCCCTGTGTTGGGAAGATCCCCTGGAGAAGGGAACGGCAACCCACTCCAGCATTCTGGCCTGGAGAATTCCATGGACAGAGGAGCCTGGCGGGCTACAGTCAATGGGGTCACAAAGAGTCAGAATGAGACATGACTGAGCAACTTGCACTTTCAATAAAGGACAGATACTGAGGATAATCTACTTAAGACCCCAAAAACCTTTCATAAATTTAATTTTTTTAAAAAAGCTATTTAAGAAAAAGATTTCTGATTATGAAAACAGCAAGAGAAAAATATGCAAATGATGTAGATAAGCCATACGTAACAGAAGAGACACAAACCACAAGAGGCTAGACCTTCCCAGTATGCAGAAAGAAAGTGAGTCAAAACATAAAGAATGCTATTCACACTCTTCAGAAAAGGCACGTGCTGGCCTGGCCTGGAGCACACAGTGTGGAGAGAGTAAGGGTGAGCTTCTGGAGAAGAGTCTGCCCCCCAAGACGTGCACATCTGGGGACCCTGCAATTCCGTCTTGGCCTCGTATCCCAGGGCCACCTCCGCCTTACTGTGCTCAGGTCCCCTGGGGATCTTGTTAAATGCAGGTTCTGAATCAGCTGCCCTGGAGAGGTCCCTGTGAACGTGTGTTTCTAACCAGCCTCCAAGAGATGCTCATGTTGTCTGAGGAACAACTTTAAGTCGCAAGCCCCTAGTCAAGTTTTCACATGGGAGCACCAGGAGGATGGCAAAGCAGTGCCAGGAAATGTTGGAAAACGTAAAGACAGCGATGTTGGAGCCCACAAACATATTCTTCCAGATGTAAAAAGTCCCCCTGAACGATACGTTTCTATTTTAAAAATGGAGGGAGTGTGGCAGAGGCCGCACAGAGTGGAACAAGAGTCCTTCCAGTGACACCAACCACCCGGGGGCGCGGGGAGGACCCCACCGCACAGGCTCTCCGGTGGTCGGCTTGAGTCTGGCCTAGACACCGGGGGTTTTTAAAGCTCTGCAGAAGGTTCTACTGTGCACCCACGGTTGAGAACCACAACTCAAGAAGGTACTTGAAGCGTGTACCATCAGGATGGACCTCCTCTAAGGAGTGTGGCAAAACCAGCCTCCTATCTCACCGACTGAGAACCACAGCCCCCAACCCCCCAGTTCTGTAATTTGAGAGGCTCTGCTTCTCCCTGCAAGTGGTGTTGAGTGGAACCTACTTTTTCTGGAGAAAATGTCCCCTAGAATCTAAAGGCAATGATATAAAAGGGGCAGGGTCTGAGAGTCTGTGGCAATTCGGTTTAGTATTCTTTACCCTGGAAACATGCATGACAACGGGACAAACAGAACCAGGGCGTCCACAGTATGCAGCCCAAAATGCAGCCACCCCCCATGAGTGCAGGGTGGCACTGCATGGGGGGGCTCTGAGTTTGAGTTCTTACTGAACTCTTGACTCCTGAGAGGCACTCTCTTTTCACTCTGGAAGCTAAGACAAGGGGAGGCAAACAGGCATCCTTTTTATGAAACATCAGAAATCCCTGTCCTAGTCAGCATTCCTGGAGGCTGAGCTGGTGGAGACTCAAGCTGTCTCTTGAGTGACCAGTAGCAGGCCAAGGCTTGGGGCGGTAAGCTCTCTTCTGAAACACAGGAGGACCATGGCCATGTCAAAGGATTCAGAGAACCTGCTTCTTGAAGTGAGCCGTCCCTGTGAGACTCAGCTTGGTGCCCACGGAGGCGGCTCCACACCTGTCATTCAGTGGGTAGGAGCAGGTAACAGGGAGCAGGAAATATCCTCTATTTGGTAGGCAATTTAAAAAAAAAGCCTGATCAACGTAGGCTAACATGAGTGATCTTAAGCATCCTAATGACCGTAAAATCACCTGCCACCTCTGGGCTCACCTTCAGCATGTTCACGGGCAGCAGTGAACCACTGGGGAATAGTCTCCAGCCCAGAAAGTGGTCCCTGATGCTGGGCGAGGGGAAGAAATAGGGCCCCAGCAAAGCCCTCAGGGCAGTACTTGGCAACTGGCCCAGTGTATCCATCCCTGCACACCAAAGACACTGAAATGTCTTTCAGTGTCCCCTTTCAGACCTTCCTGGGGACAACGTGTGAACCAGGGGAGGCCTGACCAGACATGGCGAATACCGTGGACAGGCGGCTGCGGCACACCTCCTTCCCCAGTGGCCAGTGCTGACGGTCCACCACAAAATCCTTTCGTTGAAGACCACACGTGGGCCCTCCGGGCACCACGGACAATTCACTAAATCCCACCTCTGAGTCATAGGGTCATAGAGAGCCAGGAGGCAGCTCCCAGGAGGCCGAGTCTGGCGACCTAACTCCGAGGCACTTACGAGACTTCCGGTTGGCGCGGGAACGCTTCCTCTCCCGCGGCACCACTCGCTGACTGGGCACTTGGGTGGCCGACTTGACGATGCGGTCCATGATCTCATCAGCTGCATCATCCGTGACATTAGGCGAGTCATCCATGCCCATAGTCCAGGAACTAGCGGATCCTGAAGAATCAAACAACCAGAGAGCACGAGGTACTCAGAGAGGAGAACACAGCAAAGCCCGTCAGCAACAGAGCCCAGTGGAGCCGAGTCAGGGCGGAACCTGGCGGATCCAGGGAGCTCACCCGTCCCCACTGCAGGGGCACCGCAGTGACCTGGGACCGTCACCCTCCGGGCTCTGGCCTTCCAAGAACCCACGCCAGTGGCACGTTATGCCATACTCTGTCACACAGCTGTGTCCCCATCTCTCACTGTTCTGGGTATGTCTCCACCTGCCAGGTCCTGTGGTCATGGGGGTGGGGGGAGGGTAGACTCCCGATGCGACATGGTGCCCTACACATCACAGATACCCAGTGATGCACTCCGGAAATGTCCGGAGATGTTTGTTACGTTTCAGCTGTCTATCTCTGGTTGAGTGTGCCTAGTGTATGTCAGGAGAAGGCAATGGCAACCCACTTCAGTACTCTTGCCTGGCAAATCCCATGGATGGAGGAGCCTTGTAGGGGGCAGTCCATGGGGTCGCTAGGAGTCAGACATGACTGAGCAACTTCACTTTGAATTTTCACTTTCATGCACTGGAGGAGGAAATGGCAACCCACTCCAGTGTTCTTGCCTGGAGAATCCCAGGGATGGGGGAGCCTGGTGGGCTGCCGTCTATGGGGTCGCACAGAGTCAGACACGACTGAAGTGACTTAGCAGCAGCAGCAGCAGCAGTGTACGTCAACTAACCCTAACTTCTCATTCAGTTAAATAAAAGTCAATGGATTTTGTAACATATGGGTTCATCTTTTTTTTTTTTTTTTTGGATTACTTAGCCTTTAAAAATCATAACAGGATTGCCCTCTCCCATTAGGAAAGCGGAGATAACACATATTGTCTACTTTTCAAAATTTATTTGGTTGCACCAGGCTTTAGTTGCAGCACGAGAGATCTAGTTTTCTGACCAGGGATCGAACCCGGGCCCCCTGCATTGGGAGTGCAGAGTCCTAACCAACTTCTTTAACTACCAAGGAAGTTCCCAAACAACATTTTCTTTGGTACATTTATCTGCTTCCTGGCCAGAAAAAAAAAAATGTGTTTATAGCTATATGTTAGGACAGGCCCAGTCTGACATGAAAGCACCTGCCTCTAGACCAGCAAGAAGAAAGTACCACAAAAACATGGGTTCTCAAATCATATTAAACACTTAGAAACGAATGCTATTTTGATTCATTAAAAATGAACTTTGTGACTCATCAACTTCTTTGTGAAATCTCTTCTCTAAGATGGGAAATATGCTTCTGTAAGAAAAATAAATGTACAATGTGCTCAATATTGTGAATTTCCTCTGCTTACACTTCTCTTCATAATAAAGAGCCTGCAAGTGAGTGTTCTCAGACTCTGTGTTTGTGGAACACAGGTACCCTGATCTTGACCAAGATCCAGTTAAAGCTGAAGAATAGTCAGCTTTTCTCAAACTACAGGGAAAAAATGTTAGTAAATATTTATCTTAAATTTTGAGTTCTATACTAATTTTTCAAAACTTTGGTATTTGGATATTAATGGAAATTGTAGGGAATTGTTGATCACAGCTCAATAGACTGTACATTTTATAGACTGAAAATATGTAATATTCTATAATTTAGTCATAATTTCTGCTAGTAAAATTCAGATGACTAAATTAAACACACAAATAATTCGTACTTTGCAAACGAGAACCAGGATTCCAGTGTTTGACCACTTGCATGTATTTGAGAACTGAGGCCATAGGACAATGATGTTTTCCGCGAACAAGGCTTTTGTTGTGGTCATTTTAAAAAAGTGCTTTGTTTTACGAGTAAGAGCATACTTACAACATTGGGATTTAGAAAATCAGGACATTTTTACTTTTTCTGCTTATACCTAATGGCAACTGATCTACTTGTTTCCATCGGAAGGTTAGTGTTTTCAGCATCATAAAACCCTCTAAAAATATGTTCTTCTCAGAAATTAATTTTTGAAATTGATAAATTTTTCTGTATTCTCAGGCTGGTCTAGGTGTTCTAATCAAAGGCAAGAGTCCTCACGGCAGCAGAGCTCTCAGACGGGGCTCGGCAGAGCCTCTAAACCACAGCCCTCCTCACAACAAAGCCATCAACAGAACAATTGCATTTTACCCAGCAATTTCCTTTTTTCCCTTTTCTCTATTGATTTAAAATTCAGTGCCCCATTTTGAAATGCCAAGCTACCCTTCCCCAAACACACAAAGCTCAGGCAATTGTCTTTGCTCATAATGCAATATAACTAACTGGCTCCTGAAATGAGCCAGAAATGAAGGCATCATCTGATCTTTCCACTGAGAACTACCTATATGTCCATCTTACACGCTCTTGGGGAACTGCTTGCACCGTGACATGTCAGGAGATGCCCACAAGGAGTATGTGGCCATCTGTCCAGGACCATCAGACTCAGTTCTGTGATGCTATCATTCTCTCATGACCTCAGTCTCGGTTCTGCTTCCTCGTCTCCTCTCCTCTTGGTTACTTTCCTCACTGCCCGATTCCCAGTGAAGCCCGTTCTTGGTTGTGTACATGCTTCCCTTTCTGGGACTTGTGCACACACATACAGCCACAGGAGAACACCGCCCATACCTTAGACTCCAAGGGGGCTCCCCAGGGTCTCCCAGGTGCTAGCCAGACATTGATATATACTGAGATATCTGTGTAACTTATCATATATAATATATGCAAATAGAGAAAGATATGGTGGAGCAGATAAAACATTACAGACCATGATAGTACCATGTCATTTTAATTGGACTTCATTTTTTTTAAAATATGCAAATTGTAGTTTGAAAAAACACACTGCAACTAATTTTTCCCTTAAAAATCTAACAAAGAAATGGTCTAAAATGAAAATAATTATATCCAAATAGATATTATATCACTGTAATAAACATCTACCTACATTTCTAAAAGAGTTTCCCTGGGTATAGATTTATAACGGGTTAGAAACTTCTTTTTTTCTTTGGCAGTTTTAAAGCTGCCATTCCACTTTCTTCTGACTTTCATAGTTTCAGCTAACAGTGAGTTATCATTCTTACTGTTGCTTCTCAGAGAGCACACTCTTCTCTCTCTGGCTGTTTTAAAGATGCTATCTTTCTCTTTGGGTCTTGGAAGTTTGTCTGTGTATGCCTAGGCAGGGTTTTCTTAGTATTTCCTCTCCTTGGATTTGTTGTTTTTCTCTTTAAATATTTGTCTTTGCTTTGTGGCATGCTGACTTCTCCTGTCGCACAGCATGAGCTCTAAAGCACAGGGCTCAGTACTTGCGGCACACAGGCTCCCCCCGTTGTGGTGCAAGGGCTGCTCCGAGGCAGGTGGGATCTCAGTTCCTTGACCAGGTATCTAACCCATGCCCCCTGCATTGGAAGGCGGATCCTTAACCACTGGACCACCAGGGAAGCCCCTCCCTGGCCTTGCCACCTCTCTAAAATATGTGGATTGCTATCTATCATGAGCCTTTGGAAAATTCTCACCCATTATTTCAATTATTACTTCTTACCATTTTTTCTTTCTGATACTCCAGTTACATATATGTTAGACCATTTGACTGTGTCCCACCTATCTCTTCTGGTAAAGAATCGGCCTGAAATGCAGGAGATATGAGTTAGATCCCTGGGTCAGGAAGATTCCCTAAAGGGAATGGGTACCCACTCCGGTATTCTGACCTGGAGAATTCCATGGACAGAGGAGCCTGGCAGGCTACAGTCCACAGGGTCACAAAGAGTCAGACATGACTGGGTGATTCTCACTTCATCCCACTTCGCTGATCTCTTACATTTCGTTCCGTTCATTCTTTCTCACCATGCTTCAGTTTGCTTATTTTCTACTAATCTATTTTGTTTGAATTCACCAACCTCTTTTGCGGGTACCACTCTGCTGTTAAACCCATCATATCAGTTAATCATATCAGATATCTTCTTTTTGGTTCTAGAATTTCCAGTTGATTCTTTTAAATAAATTTCAAACTTTTGATCAATCTGTCTCTATTTTCCTTTATTTTTTTTAACAACTATAAATGGCTAAATTTGACTGCAAATTTCAACGTCTGGATCACATGGGGATCTGCTGCTCTAGTCTACTTTTCTTCTTCTTGGTCACACTTTCTGTTTTCCTGGCTCTTAATTTTGACTATGGACTGTACTTTGTGTAGAAAAGAATGCAGAGTCTGAAGTCAGTGTCATTCCCCCCTAGTCTTTACCCTTTCTGTTAAGCAGACATAGTGAAGGTCTGAGCAGTTCTTGTGTTAGTCGCTCAGTCACGTCTAACTCTTTTTGTGACCCCATGGACTGTAGCTCACCAGGCTCCTTTTGTCCACAGCATTTCCCAGCAAGAATACTAGAGTGGGTTGCCATTTTCTTCTCCAGGGGATCTTCCCGACCCAGGGATCAAACCCGTGTCTCTTGCATTGGCAGGTGGGTTCTTTACCACTGAGCCACCCAGGAGCACTGAGCAGGATTGGGGCCAAATAGCAGTTTTCGTTGAGAATCAGTCCATCTCTGTCTTTAACTATCTGTATGCATGTGTTGAAGGCGCTTACTCTAAATTGTCTTTGTTTCCTCAGAACTTCAAGACTGCAGGAAAATTTCTACAGCCTTTCTGACACAGCCTCCCACTCCCCACCTCCCCAGACTGCCCCAGTACTTAGCAAATGTCCCATGAAGAAAGCTGTCTGCATTTGAAGCTTCTCTAGCTCCATCCTCTTATGCCAGCTCACATGACTACTGAAAGTTCTGCTGGATTCTCTTCACTATTAAAGTTACTCTGCTCACAGCAAATCTAACTCTCAGCCTGGGCCCAGACAAGGTGAATGCTCTCAGAGAGGTGCCCTCAGCTCACCCAGAATTCTAGTTTGTCTAGTTCTCTCTCCTTTCATAGTTCTCTGATGTATTCTGAAGGAAAGTTTTTGTTATTTTATTATAGTTTCTAGTTTACAGTAGCAGGGGTGGTGACTTGCTACTCCCTGTGACAAGCCACCTGGAAGCAGAAGTCTCTGCAAGTACAGAGAGACTGAACCACTTTCCTTTCTAGTCCTTTTCATCAGTTAGTGAAAATGAACCCACATTGCACAAAGCCAGCAGTATCTTTTTCTTTTTGTCCTTTCCACTATGGAAGGGTTTTCTCTTTTCAAATTAGCACAACCCATTATGTTCCATTGCAAGGAGATCAAACCAGTCAATCCTAAAGGAAATCAACCCTGAATATTCATTGGAAGGACTGATGCTGAAGCTGAAGTTCCAATACTTTGGCCACCTGATGCAAAGAGCTGACTCATTACCAAAGTCCCTCATGCTGGGAAAGATGGAAGGCAGAAGGAGAAGCGACCACAGAAGACAAGATGGTTGGATGGCATCACTGACTCCATGGACATGAGTTTGAGCAAACTCCTAGAGATGGTGAAGGACAGGGAAGCCTGGCGTGCTGCAGTCCATGGGGGTGGCTAAGAGTTGGACATGACAGTGACTGAACAACAGCAAATTATGTTCCATTATAAAGAGACCTGGGTTTGATCCCTGGGTTGGGAAGATACTCTGGAGGACAGCATGGCAACCCACTCCAGGATTCTTGCATGGAGACTCCCCATGGACAGGGGAACCTGGCAGGCTACAGTCCTCGGGGTCGCAAAGAGGCAGACACGACTAAGTGACTAAGCACACAGCACAGCGATATTGGACTCCACCTTCCAGGGTGGCTTTCATTGCACCAACCTGCAGCAACGAAGGCACCGCAGTTCGACTCATGATGGCTGGAGTCACTGCAGTGCAGGTGCTCATGCTGCCTTTGATCTCCTGGTGGCCACGGTTAGCCTAGGAGACAAAGCCTACAAGAGCTGCTGGGGCACAGGCAGACTCATGCATAGGAGGCCCTAGGCCTTTTGGGAGCCAGTGATTCCCAACCTCACACCCAACAGTGCAAAGCTGTTTTATTTTATTCTTATCCTTACTTTATGCTTTGTCTAGACTGACAGTCTCTACTGCGCATCATTTAATGGTATTATTTTCTTCGCCTTCTGACCTCACCAACTTTCTTCTCTCCTCTCACATTCTTTCTTGTTTACATACTCTTTCTCTCCTGTCACTTCTTAATTGATCTGAGAAATGGAGGCCTTTTATCCCAGCACTGGCCAAGAAGAGGGCACCTTTCTTTCCACATAGAAAACCAAACAATCAGAATGTCCCACACCAAGTACTCAGGGCTGTGGTCTGTCACAGTTGCATCTGTCTGCTTTTGCTCACCAAAAGATTGCCTGTGCCTTGCCAAATCGTAAGTTATTTTCTTTTCCTAATTCCACATCAAACACTACCTGAGAATCAGAGGGGTCAGAAAGACCAAATCACAGAGAACCTAATCTCTGATGCTTTGATGTGAACAGTAACACCTGCATGTATCTGGGGTCTAGTCTGGAATTTAGATTGTAGCACACGGGCTGACTGCTCTATTTATCATCTGTGTCTCAGTCAGGATAATGGGGAAGGGTGGAGGCAGGCATCCCTTCTTCCAGCATATTCTTAGCTGTCTATCAAAGAAAAAGCCCCGTGAAAGGTCCAGCATTAAGAAGGGGAGAAGGAACTAAATTCAGGGACACTGTCAGTTAATTCAGTTGCTCAGTTATGTCCAACTCTTTGAGACACCCCATGGACTGCAGCATGAAACCCAGGCTTCCCTGTCCATCACCAACTCCAGGAGCTTCCTCAAATTCATGTCCATTGAGTCAGTGATGCCATCCAACCATCTCATCCTCTGTCAGCCCCTTCTCCTCCCACCTTCAATCTTTCCCAGCATCAGGGTCTTTTCAAATGAGTCAGTTCTTCTCATCAGGTGCCAAAGTATTGGAATTTCAGCTTCAGCATCAGTCCTTCCAATGAACATTCAGGACTGATTTCCTTTAGGATGGACTGGTTGGATCTTCTTGCAGTCCAAGGGACTCTAAAGAGTCTCTTTCAGCATCACAATTCAAAAGCATCAATTCTTCAGCGCTCAGCCTTCTTCATGGTCCAACTCTCACATATGTACATGACTACTGGAAAAACCATGGCTTTCACTATATGGACCTTTGTTGGCAAACTGATGTCTCTGCTTTTTAACATGCTGTCTAGGTTTGTCATAGCTTTTCTTCCAAGGAGCAAGACTCTTTTAATTTCAGGACTGCAGTCAATGTCTGCAGTGATTTTTGGAGCCCAAGAAAATCAAGTCTGTCACTGTTCCCACTTTTACACTCTAAAGCATTTCAATTTGGGCAATAAATACATGGCTTCCTCTAGTCTGTGTCAACAGTATGTGCTAAGCAAACACCAAGAGGACAAAGTCCATCCTCCAGGAGTTCATCCTCTTTAGTTATAAAGTTTGGAAGTTCCTGAGACCTAACCTGGGGTCTCAGGAGTGCGTGGTGAGGTGGAGAGCGTGGAGGAGGTGGACTCTGGCGGTGACAGGACAGGCAGAGGAGAGGGGCCAGCAGGAGCCATGGTGGGGCCTCAGGGAGACACAGGGTGTGCAGAGTAGGGTGATGCACACCCCGTGGGACCAAGTGAAAACCAAGTGTGGGGGCCAGGCGGGGACCGGACCCCAGGGGACCTCAGCATACCACACGAATAGCATGGGCTGGACCCTGCAGGCAGCGAGGAACTTAGGAAGGTAAATGTGGCATCAGCCCAGACCAGGGGAACACGGGGAAGCACTCTCAGATGCGAAAGACATCTTAATTCTTAATCCAAGTTAAAAATCCTTTCCAACTTATGAAACAAACTTGGAAACTCTTATCTGTCTTTACCGTCTTGAAGCTGAGTTTCCTCTCTGCTCCAAGGATTTAAAAGGCAAAAAGGGACAGTATTTTAATTCAAGGGTCAGCAACCTTTTTCTGTATGCTGCCCAAGAGGAGAAACATTAGGTTCCACGGTCCCAGCAGTCTCTGTCGCAACCCCTCGACTTTGCCCTGCAGTGCAAAAGCAGCGTAAACGGCACATATACACAGAAGGAAGGTGACTGTGTTCCACTAAGACCTTACTTCCAAGCGTAAATGGCCAGCTCAATTTGGCTTGGAGGACACAGTTTGCTGATCTCTGGTTGTTTTTAAAAAATATTTGTCTTTATTTGGCTGTGAACTCTTAGTTGTGGCATGTGGGAACCAGTTCCCTGACCAGGGACTGAGCCAGGCCCCTTGCACTGGGAGCACAGAGTCTTAGCCACTGGACCACCAGGGAAGTCCTGCTGATCTCAGCTTTAAGCCACAAGGGTTCGTTCACAGTACTCATGCCTCCTGTGTGAACTAAGCTGTGCTTTGGGGAAAGTTGCTGGTTTCCAAAATGAAGCTACGAAGGCAGATCACAAAGGTGAGAGTGAAGGAAAGTGTGATGACGTCAGTATAGAGAGCCCCGGGGAGTGGACCACCCACTGCCCGGACAGACACACAGCTACCTGGACCCTGTAGGGGGACCTGACACCACGGGCACCACCCCGGAAGACAGCTTTACCTCGGCTCGCACGGCTGCGGGTGCGGACGCCCAGCGCCGGGGTGGCGTCCTCCACGGCAGGGGACGAGGTCTTCAGCACAGCCTTCATGTTCTCGTGCTCAGCAGCATCCTCCGCGTAGCTCAGGCCCTGCGGCTGGCTCGGGGGCGCCGGGGAACCGCCAGAGAACTTGCCAGACTGCAAGAGCAAGGGGGTTACGGCATGAGGTGACGCCCCCAAAACCAACTCAAGCTCAGCAAACCTCCAGCTGAGGAAAGCCTTCTCTGTCTCTCTCTATTTTTCTTTACGAGCATTTGGCAGATGCATTAGTGATGGCAGTCAGTGAGGGCGTCAATGAACTGATGACAGACGGCTGCATGTGGGGCAAGTTCCCTTATCAGAAAGAGAAACCTTGGTCCCAGAAGGACCACACCCATCCCTCTACTGTAATGTGTCTCCCGGCTCACTGCAGATTCCCTAAGGGGAAGCCGGCAGGGGGCGATGGACTGCAACTCTGGGAAGAACTCAGAAACCAAATCTAACACCAAAGGCTGGATGTGAGTATTGAAACATGCCTGTTAATCAGATACAGTGTGATTTATTTTTTCAAATGTGGTGCCAGAAAGCAGTTAAAGCATTTGTATGGATCACTTATTATGGTAGAATTTAAAACTGGGATTCAGGTGCAGAATCTTGTCCCCCTCGCTTTACAGAGAAGGAAACTGAGGCCTTCCAAGATGGAGGGATTTGCCAAAGGCCCCAAAAGAGTTTGATTCAGGGCCCAGATCAGAACATGGCCCAGAAATCCGTGCTGAAACTGGTGTCTGGCAACACTCACTTCCTTCTCGTTGTGTCAAAAATGTAGTTGTTTTCACAAGCATTACACTCCCATGATGAGATTCTCTAATTCTAGGCTAAACAAAGATAGAGTGTATGTTTTATAAGAGGTATGCTAGACTATCGGGCCATATGCACACACAGCCAAACATCTGGTTGAAAAATAAAGAGTCCGCTAGAATAACACTTGCAAAGAGCAGCTCCATCCATCCCTGGCTTCCTCTTTTTACCCACTCTCTCAGCCCTGGTGCTGAAGCCCAGGGCACAGTCGTGGCTCGTACCATCTGCGTGGCTCCTTCCTCATCCTTGGTCTGGGCAGCCCTGCCCTGGCCTCTGGCTCTGGCATCTGCACCAGGGTCAGGGAAGGAGCCACCACCCGTCCCACCCCTCGTCCATCTGTCCAGCGGGAGGAAGAGATTGGCTGACCCTGCCACCCTTGACAGGGCCTGGGACTCGGGGACAGCTGGGAAAGTGCAGTTTCCCTTCAGTCAGTCCCTGGGACACACACCACGAGAACCCAGTAAGGAGGTTAGTGATCACACGGAAACCCAGCAGAAAACAGTCATGCGAGGTTTAATGCACTGAACAGGGCTGGCATGTTATGCCGCTCACGTCAGGTTAGATTCTATGGCACACTTGGGAGGGTCACGCATGGCATTCTCCATGTTTATAAACATCCTACCTCAACTTCGTCTTCTTCGTCAGTCTACTCGAGAGGACAGGACAGGATGGGAAAGACAGAAGGGATGCTCAGAAGGCACAGAAGTCAGCAAAGATGAGATCATCTCAATGCCACATCAAATTCCAATAAAAGGACTCAGCCGCTGCAAGCGGGGATACCCTTCTTGATGTGAGTTGCCGAGTCCTGCCTGCATAGCCCTCCTGTCTGGACACTCTCTGAGAGTCCCAAGACCAGTCTTGACCAAGGTCAGGCCAATTTCCTGAGGCTGCCTAGGAGGACAAAAACTGGTTCACCTGGTCCCCTAACCGTTAAAGACCTCTGTGGTCTGGCCATGGGCTGACCATGGTCAGCTGGCTGGTCACTGGGCTGGCCATGTCCCAGGGAACCCAGCACCGCCTGCCAGCCATCAGGACCTCCCTCTGCCTGTCTCCATCCATCCACTGTGTCCCCTCCTCTCCCTCCGGTGCTGAGCCTCTCCTTGCCCAGGCTGCCAGGTCTGGGTCCCCCTGAACCCGTCTACACACAGGCCACTCAGAACAAGCGGGACCAATGCCTGGGCAGGACGGGTCCCCTGACTCTTTCCTCAGAAACGTCAAACGATTTTTAAGATCTTACCTGTCCCTCATGGAGGCTGTCTGAACTGACACGCCATTCTTTTAATTATCACCAGCCAAACTGCTTTAAGTAACCAAATAAAATATTCCTTTTCCAAAAATAAATTGAGGATGAAAGTCATGTCAATTTCTTAATTCTAAATCAGACACACCCTTAATTTAACTTGTGTTTCCACTGAGGTTACAAGCCAGGACGGCAAATTAGACGCAGGTTTTTGAGAACTGACTAAACTTTTGGGAGCCGAAATGACAAAATGCTTCCAGTTCTACACTGCCTCCAGGCAATCAGCCTTGTGATGAGAGACGACTTTTTTTTTTTTGCAAATCTTAGAGCTTCCTTAACTGGAGAGTTGGCGTTGTCCCAGTGATTAGCACACGTGCTTACCTCCAGCCCTCTCAATACCCACCAGTCACTAGCGTTTGCTTTTCACAGAAGAGGAAGCTGGGGTTGGAGGAGATTCAAGGTCTCACCCAGGAGGACCACGGCCCTCGGCAGGGCTGTAAGCATCCTGGGATGGACAGCCTACGTTCTCACTGCCCGTCCAGGGTGTGATGGAGGCAGAAAGGGCCACAGTTGCCTTGTGCTGTCTTGTCTATGCCCCGTGTTGCCTGGAACTAGTTTAGGACACAGGGGAAAAGGCTTGAGCTAAGTTCTCACGGATCCTTACATGGCAGGACTCCTGGAGAGTAAGAAAGGAGGCCTTCTGCACATTCAGAAATAGAGAAAGAAGAGTGGGGACGGACGGGCACGTGAGAACAGGTGTGGGGCTGACTGTGAATGCGGGGTCTTTAGATTTTACCCAGACTTCTCTGTGCCTCATAAAATGATGGTTTTCCTAAAGTCTTCTCTGTCTAATTGCAACCACTTCCATCCTCATTATTCAGCATCTATATTAAAAATGACTTCCCACAGTTTTCTCTAAAAGTCACTCCCAGCTCTGATGCTCAGGGGCTCTGCGACTCTCTATTGCCTGCTTTTGTCTTCAGTCGTGCATATGTCGTTTTCTACCCGGATCATGACACCCGTGGGGTACAAGTTTCTCTGCTACTGTACTCACATCTTCCTAGGATTGGTGGGCACACAATGGATGCTTAACTGACAGCTGGAAAAACCTGAAGCTGCGTACTTTGCGTCGAGTGACAATACCCTAATCTTCCAGCAGATGGCAATCTTTCTACATGAATGGTGCCACTCGTACCATCAAAAACAAGGGCCACCTTGAGGGTGAACCCTGAAGAAACCTGTGCTGTCCAGATTTCAATGCAAATTTAAATAGTTTTGAATCCAATCCTAGAAACATTTACCCCTGTTTATAAATAGGAGGACTGAATATTTTCAGAAAAGGACACAATTTAAAAATTAGTGGGATCTGTAAAAAAAAAAAAAAAAATCTCAAGAATTTGGCAAGAAATTCTGATGTGTTTTCGTAACTATAAGCATATTGAGTTTGTATTTTTCACACTCCAATGTGTCTCATTGCCACAAACATAAGCACTTCCCTTTTTAAACTTTTAAAAATAATACTTTGGAATGAAATGTAGGCCACAGTTTGCCCAAGTGGGTTCAGTTTGCTTCTTGATTCACTGTCTTTCCAGGAAGCTGAAGATCCAATTGAACCCAGATTTTAGGAGAGGACATGGAACACTCAGCTGATGGCACTGGTCTTCAGAACAATCTGTAGAAAGGGTCCCTTCTGCAGAAATGTGATCTGGGCACTCCCTAAGGATTCAGCAAATTCCAAGGAAAAAAAGGATCAAGTGTAGGGTTAATGGTAAGGAGACTAGTCCCTGGTTCTCCTTCATAATGCCTTAAAATTGAAACACAATTTCTAAGATAATTCATCTGAGAAGGTCACACCCCTCAGGAATATGACTAGCAATCATATTTCCTATTATATGTCTTACAAGATGATTGACCACCATGGGCACAGAAGGCAGCCTCAGTGAGGTCTTCTTAACTGAGCGTATTCCTCCCCAGAGAAACCTGCCTAACTTGGGTTCAGCAGAGGCTTGCAACCCCCATGATGAGGTCACTCCTTGTGTCTTAATCCTTTACCTACTCTCTTCCCTGGATCTGAGGGGCACTGTGCTTCTCAGATAGATATAAAGAGGGGCGGAGCCTAGCAGGCTACAGTCCGTGCAGTCGCAAGGACTCAGACATGACTGAAGTGAATGAACACGTTTCATCAAGGCCCAGCAGCAAGAGGCACCTGCGCTGTGTGTCTTTGTCTCTGGCATCTTCACACAGCACTTTGCCCTCCACACGGCGTCCACGGTGTGTGTGGGCTCGGTGCTGAGGTGGAAGAGATGCAGGACAAGCCCAGGGGCTGGGGAGGCATGCAAGTGTGCAGGGCTCCCCAAGGGGCCATCAGAGACTCCTGCTAAATTCACTGTCCTCTGGGCTCTCCTATCTTCTAACTCAAGGGACTGCCAAGAGCCCATAAGATTATGTCTTTGAGCAACCACATCAGTTATTTCTCCATTCAAATGCCTAGAATGGGTGGTCCATGTGTCAACTGATTGATTATGTAATATTATCCTGATTATTAAAATCCTATATCAATTCTCAAATCAGAACCTTTGTCTTCCTCTGGTGTCATTATCTTTTAGACTTTTTCTTCTCCTCTTTCAATTCTAGTCACTTCACAAAGGTTGAAAATGGAATCAAGTATTCAACGTCATTAGCAGTACTCTTGCCTGGAAAATCCCATGGGTGGAGGAGCCTGGTGGGCTGCCGTCCATGGGGTCGCTTAGAGTCGGACACGACTGAGCGACTTGACTTTCACTTTTCACCTTCATGCATTGGAGAAGGAACTGGCAACCCACTCCAGTGTTCTTGCCTGGAGAATCCCAGGGACGGGGGAGCCTGGTTGGCTGCCGTCTATGGGGTCGCACACAACTGAAGCGACTTAGCAGCAGCAGCAGCAGCATCACACAGCCCACCAAGTTAATTACTTTGTATGGTAGGTTAAAGTTCCTCCACCAGCCACCCCTCCTTAATTTACAACTTAGTTTGAAGTTTGTTATATTTCAGATTTTCACCGAAGTGGTAGAGGGACAGTTTAAGAGCATCTTTTAAAAGAGGCAAATTTTTTTCACAATCAAAAAAAGAGAAAAGTGCAGCCTCTAAACTGTGGAGAGGTTCTATGGTTGATCAGACATTCAGAATAAATGACGTAAAGAAACTGACTTCATGAAACTTACATCAGTGATCATCTTCCCCCGGGTCTTGTTTCTCTCTCTGTGGTTGGCCCGTTTCTGTTTCTGCTGCAGAACTCTCTCCCTGGTGGTTCGGTACTCCAGTGCAAACTCACTGATGATCCTGCAGAACTTGTTTATGTTCACTTCCCGAATCGCATACGGTGGGTGGCCCATAAAGAGGAGAAAGGAGTGGAACCTGCCATGAAGAAACAATGGTGGCAAGGACTTCAGATTTGAGGAACAAAAATCGGCTGTCTGCAGACTTTCAGTTAAAAAAAAAAAAACAAACACCCAAAGACATTGTTCTTCGTTCTTGGGGTTCTTTGAGGTTATAGAGTGAAACAAAGGTCTGTCTAGTCAAAGCTATGGTTTTTCCAGTAGTCATGTATGGATGTGAGAGTTGGACTATAAAGAAAGCTGGGTGCTGAAGAATTGATGCTTTTGAACTGTGGTGTTGGAGAAGACTCTTGAGAGTCCCTTAGACTGCAAGGAGATCCAACCAGTCCATCCTAAAGGAAATCAGTCCTGAATATTCATTGGAAGGACTGATGCTGAAGCTGAAACTCCAATACTTTGGCCACCTGACACAAAGAAACTGACTCATTGGAAAAGACCCTGATGCTGGGAAAGATTGAAGGCGGGAAGAGAAGGGGCCGACAGAGAATGAGATGGTTGGATGGCATTACTGACTCAATGGACATGAGTTTGAGTAAACTCTGGGAGTTGGTGATGGACTGGGAGGCCTGGCATGCTGCAGTCCATAGGGTCACGAAGAGTCGGACATGACTGAGCGACTGAACTGAACTGAAAGAGTGAAAATGTAACCAGAAGTCAAGTTCAGCTAACCTTCTCACTGATGGAGGTGGTATGTTTTCAGGAGATTAAGTACTGTTTCCTTCTTATCTGTGTTTTAATGTTTTTTTTTTAATTGGTGTGTAAAACTTTTATAAGAAAAATTATAAAGTACTATTCTAAGAAAGGGCTTCCCTGGTGGCTCAGCTGGTAAAGAATCCACCGGCAATGCGGGAGACCTAGGTTCAGTCCCTGGGTTGGGAAGAGCCCGTGGAGAAGGGAAAGGCTACCTGCTCCAGTATTCTGGCCTGAAGAATTCCATGGACTGTATAGTCCATGGGGTCGCAAAGAATCAGACACAACTGAGCGACTTTCACTTTCACTTTTAAGAAAAGTATTGCACGTTTTCTAGCTCATATGAAAACTGAGTAGGGGTAAAGAAATGCTGCTTAGCAATTTTAGAGGAGTTAAATGAATAGATGGAATTGACAGGAACATATTTTGAATAACATGCTAATTAATGATTTGTAAAAAGATGTTTATAAGCAAATAAAATTTATTTCATCTATTTAGTATATAAATTAAAGTCATTGAATTCTATTTACTTAAAACTTTTAGAAAAGAAAAATGAACAAAGATGTATCTAATTTTTAGTTATTCAAGAAATGAGAAAGAAGCTACTAGGAGACAAAGGGAAATTTTTGTGTACAACAAACAGTATATATAATTGATATCACTAATTGTAGAAAAAAACATTTTTGATCACTTAATTTATACAGTTTAAAAGGGGTTTGGTATGTTTTTCAAATGAGGGACAGTAGATTAGTCTATTTGTGAAGAATACTAAAGGAGAACATACAACATAAAATTAGAAAGGGATAGAAAAATGCTATTTACAACCAAAAATGCTAGTTAAAACCATAAAACTAAGAAGAAACAAACTATAAAAATTCATGACTTTGTATTAGAAAATGATTTCTTAGATATGATACCAAAGGCATAGGCACCCAAAGGAAAAAAAATAGATAAACTGGACTCCATCAAATTTAGAAACTTCAAAGGATACTCTCAAGATTGAAAAGACAACCCAAAGAATGGAGAAAATATTTGTGAATCATGTCTAATAGGGATTTGTGCCCAGAAAACATAGATAAATCTTACTACTCAACACTAAAAAGACAAATAAAAAATTAACAAAAGATCTGAATAGACATTTCCAAAAAGATTATTGGCACATAGTCAATAAGTACATGAAAAGATGCTGAACACTGTTAGTCATTAGGGGGATGCAAATCAGAACCACAGTGAGACACCACTTCACATTCACTATGATGGCTATAATACAAAAGACGGACAAGCACAAGCATTGGTGAGGATGCAGGGAAATGGGGGCCCTCACACAGTCCTGGTGGGAACGCAGAATGGTTCAGCCGCAGTGGAAAAGACAGAGCTCCTACAGAGTTAAACACGGAGCCACTCTGTGCCCCAGCAGTTTCATCCCTGTGTGTGCGTGCTAAGTCCCTTCCTTGTGTCCAACTCTGTGCAACCCCATGGACCGTAGCCCACCAGGATCCTCTGTCCACAGAATTCTCAGGCAAAAATACTGCAGTGGGTTGCCACGCCCTCCTCCAGGGGATCTTCCTGACGCAGTGATCAAATCCACGTCTCTTAAGTCTCCTGCATTGGCAGGAGGGTTTCTTACCACGAGCGCCACCTGGGAAGCCCCTTCATTCCTATACACTTACTCAAAAGGAATGGAACTATGGGTCCACACAAAACCTACACAAACCCCATGACAGCCCTATTCGTAACAGCCCCAAAGGGGAAACAACCCAAGTGTCCATCAACAGATGAATAAACAAGATGTGGCGTCTCACTCAAAACTGGCCCCACTACCTCTCTGACCTCACTGCCTAGGACACCAGTCACACTTGACTCCTCATGATTCTTTGAACAAGCCCACCTCAGGCCCCCCATGTGGTGTGTAGGGGACCCTCAGGGGACACAGCTGAGAGCCTGCAGCATCCGTGAGGAGGGACAGGCGGCCACTCCACTGGGAGGACCACAGGCCCTGACAAGGCCTCCACTGTCAGTTCTTCCCTACGCCCAAAGCATTCTTGCCACAGACAGCAGCCTGGATTGCTCTGTCTTATCCCTCAAGTTCCTGCCCGAATATCACCTCCTCAAGAAGCCTCCCCCAATCATCCAAATAAAACAGCACCTCCCAGTCACTCCCTGTCACAAATGTACTCTTTAATCTTTCTTCCTGGCTCTTATTAGTACCTGACATTGTACCCTGGAAATATGACATGATATTAAACGTATTAGGATAGGATACTATACTATATGAATATATGTAAGATGAATCAAGGGAGAACCAATCAGATCACAGCTGGGTTCTCTTTCATACATAAATACAACCCAAGATTCCTTATCCTCCACTTTTTAGAACATTGTTTTTATCTAGAGGGGATCCAATCTTAACATATAAATTGGAGATATGATTCAAATATACATTGTGCAAACAGAGAAGAAAGTACATTGTATGCTTGAAAAAAAGACTCATGTCCATTTGAGCAAAGAGACTGTGGCCTTACTAGAGAAGAGCAAAATGAGTGTACCTTTAAGGGAGTAAAACATTCGAGGGAATTTTTTTTTTAACTGGAATATAACTGGTTTTCAATGTTGTGTTACCTTCTGCTGTAAACAATGTGAATCAGCTCTATATGTACATACATCCCCTCCCCCTTGAGGCTCCCACCCACCCATCCCATCACACTGGTTTGAGGGATTTTTGTTAATTAAGTTTGTAACTTTCAGAACACATGGCAAGAAAGTCTTAAGGTTACAGAGGCGCTAGTTCCTCTTATCAGTGTTCTGAGGCACAAACCAAACATCTCTGACCGTCTCCACCATCCCCTCTTGCCTTCACGTGTGTCCATGAGTGCGGTATCTGGCTGAGGGTGGGGAGAGGTGGATTTGGGGGCACCAGGAAGCCAGTGTGGGTGTACACTTGTTTTCCACCTGACTTTCCCCACAGAATGTGGTGGTTCTCCATGCCTCCCAGGAAAGCCTTCCTCCCAGCTCTCACCTGGTCCCTCTGCGGGGCCTGCTGTGGTGTAACTACAGCCAGTGACTCTGAGACTTGACCAGGGTTTGCACACCCACAGGGTGGGAATGCCTGTCCCCACAGCAGCGAAAAGGGCAGGTGAGTCTGTAGTTTCGGACATCTGGAACAAGATGTTCTCAGGCAACGGTTTGAAAGTCAGGTATTGCCTTAAGAGAACTGCCTAAGTTCTTCTTTCTGCTCCTTTATTAAAAGGGGCCATTGGAGTCACTAAGCGGGAGTGGGGGTGGGGAGGTGTCATCAGACAGGAAACGGAGGTGGACGCACCTGCCCCATTAGCTCCATGGGAGCTAGAAAAGGGGGGGAGGCCAAATGGGTGCCCAATAATGAGCCTCCGGGATCCAGGTTATACAAGAGCAAGCAACAGCTGGCCAACCAGCTTACCAGGAAGAACAGGCAATCAGAGCAAATGTTGTATGCATTATATACATTTTACACATGCATTATATATATATTCACATATGTATATCTATATATATATACAGATATACATACACACACATAAACACACACACACACACAATAGCTTAGGGAACAGATGTATCAGCAAAACAGAGTTTTAAACTTTCCGGGATAAGATGGTTACTGTGACCAGGCATAATAGCTTTACAAGACCTTCATAAAACTGCTCCAGTTTCCTGACATTCCAAATGGAAACTATTTGTTTATTTGAATCGTTTTAAGTTGGAAATTGCTTGTATCACACAAAGCATGGAGGGCCAAAGCCGCTTACATTCTCTGCCTCCCCTCTTTAACCATGTTAAAAGCAGAGTGTACTATGCTTTCAGTAAGAAATTTGACAAAATCTCTGATAAGATCCTCCTACCCGGAGGGCAGCTGTGAGGTCCAGATGAAGAACAGGGAGGGCGACTTACAGATGAACAACTAAATTCCAAAAGTACTGAGTAATGGATAGTTGTCAACCTGGAGGGAAGATTCTGTCCCCTGTTCTTGTCCGGTCTAACACTTAAAGACTACCCCTGCCCACCAAAAAAAGCCTGGATCAAGGCCCAGGAGGTATGATCACCCAAACAGCACATCATACACACTGGGAGAAGGTTCACAGGCAGACAGGAAAAGGAGGCTTTTAAAAAATTCAGTGTGTTTGGCAAAACTAATACAATTATGTAAAGTTTAAAAATAAAATAAAATTAAAAAAAATAAAATAAAAAATAAAAATATCCTTTAGCACGGTTAAAAAAAAAAAAATTCAGTGTGGGTTCCTATGAAGGAAGGAAAGAAGGAAAGACAGAGAAAGGAGGGAAGGAAAAGAGAAAAGATTTTTAAAAATGTGAAAGGTACAAGGATAAGTGAACATGCCACATATTTGTCTGAGACAGTAATAAAGTACTCAAGCACAGGAGTGGGAGTGGACTTGAAGAGCAGGTCTCCGGGGAAGGTCTGCCATTCAGATACCCAGAGGGAGGCCTGCCTTCACAGAGCTGCAGTGAGGCCTGTTTCAGCAGGTCTATTCACAGAGCAGCTGCTCCAGGGAAACCACGGCCTGCGGGCCTGCACCTCTGCTCACCAAGGAGCAGGGCCCAGGACAGAGCACTCAGACTCCAGAGGCCAGCAGGAGGGACCTCCAGCCATGCTCTGCGACGAGACAAAGGAGAACCAAGTGGGGGTGCCTGGTAGGAAACAGCCTGACCCGGGGGGCTGGGGCACCCCGTCCTGATGCTGCTACCACTTACAGGGAAGACAGCTGTGGACCACCATAGAGCCACCCTAGACCCTCGCCAGCCTCCCTGCAGGAAGCAAGGCCTGCCATGTCACCGCTGTGTCTCCCCGGATCCTCATGGATCCTGGGACTCTCAAGAAGGCTGGTCCAGAGGATGATGCACATTGTGGGGTGCGGGCCGCCTCCAGGCAGGCTCAATACAGAGCAGCCATCCGAGAATCCATGAGTGAAAGGTCTCGGAAGGCAGACTGTGGACGACATGAGGAAGGGACTTTCCTAACAAGTCAAGCTGCCTTGCAAGGCTGTGTATTCTCTATAGGCAGAACCGCTCAACTAGGTGCAGAGATGCAGAGGCCAGCTTGCCAGAGATCTTACAGATGCAGTTCCTGATCGAGTAGGACTTTGGGACGATATTATCTCTGAGATTCCTTCCAAGATTCAGTGGCATTATGGCCACGTGTATGTTTAAGAAAAATTAAGCAGACTGTCCATCAAAGGTACACTTGCTATGTACCAAGATTTTCAGTATGTTCGTATATGTACCTTCACATCTTGTTTTGCAGAATATCTTCAACACGCCCTTTTACTGATATTTGCATGAACTCCTCAATTTACTCACCTGTTAATTATTCTTCTGTGGACAATTTTTAAAATTATAATTCGCTCTGCACAGTCTTTTAGGAACTCTGACATTCGCTGTTTTAAAACTGGTTTCATTTCATGTTTTGCAATTGCCTTGAGGTGATCCCATGAAGCTTTGCATCGTCTCTCCATCTGACATAAATTATCCTGAAGTTGATCAAAGTCAACCTGAAAATCAGAGAGAGAACATTACAAATGTGCTGAAATAACCAGACATCAACCTGACCCAGGAAACCGAACTGCCTCCGGGAAGAAACAAACATCAAAACCCAATTTACATCTTGAAATACAAACGTATTTACGGCCTAAAAATTATCCACATGTGTATTTGTCATTATCTCTACATCAAATTATTTAGTGATAAAACTTCTCCAAATGAACTCAGTACAAGTGTCACTTTTTTTTTCCCATATTTGGAAAGAAATATTAAGAAAGTCTTTGGGAACTGTAAATTAAAACATGATATCAATGAACCCTAGTACAAGATGAACTAAGCAGATGTCTCATAAAATTTTTCAGAGCTCTCTTATTCTTTAGATATTTCACTTGAGGTTAGAGGAATTCACCAAACTCAGACATGGATGGTCTTAATATGTTAGGGCCAGTTAAGGGGCAGCCAGCTTCTCTTCACCATTATCATTTTTACACTGTATGACAAATTATTTATCCATTCATTCCCTCATTCAAACAACACTCAGGGAGAAGCGAGGAGTGCATGCCAGTCCCCACCTCCCGCCCCCAGGTATGAGGAAGACAAAGATCAATGCAGAAAGAGACCAGCTTGCTGTTCCCCAGGAGGCTCACCATGCGGACAGGTGATCACTGAGCACATACACTACCCATCAGGCCTGTGTGTCCGGGTGAGAGTCAGTGTGTGGTCCACCCCCATCTGTTAGCAGATGCAAACCATGTGTGCAAAGAACACATGTGACGGAGCATTCACTTTGCTCTTCGGGGAAGGGGGACCAGTTTGTATTGACTGAAGTGAACTGAGATGAGGCTTTCTAAAGGAATGTTTTGATGGAATTTCTAGTCTAAAAATTATGGGAATCAGAGAGTTATCCATGAGGTAAATACACTGAAGGATATTTAATGGAGGGAGATGTGAGAGAGGAAAGAAATTGAGAAGACTAGGAGCGGGAGGAAGAACTAGACAGACCAGTGAGCTGAAGGGAGGCGACAGAGTAGGCTGGAGAGTGAGAGACGGACAGGGCGAGGGACCAGCAAATGAGGGTCAGGAGGACAAAGAGAAAGTGTGGATAGGTGAGCCGCCATTGCTCAGATGCTGCGACAGCAAATGAGGGTCAGGAGGACAAAGAGCAAGTGTGGATAGGTGAGCCGCCATTGCTCAGATGCTGCGACTGTGGTCACGAGAGCAGGGCCTGGAGGTGAGTGCCCAAAAGGACCGGCTGGAGTGACCTCAGCCCTCCAGCCCCACCCTGAGAAAGACAATGGCCAAGTCAAGAAAGGCTGGTCCTGTGAGAAGATGTGTCACGAGACAGGATGAAGATGTGCTGAGCAAAGGGGATGTCCAGGGGGTCAGGCACGACAGCACACGTCATGCATTTCTTGGGTACTATGGGTGCCGAAGCAGAAGGCAAGCTGAGGCAGAGGCTGGGGATTCAGGTAGCACTGGGGGTCGTGGGACACTGAGAAAAATCATTTGCCTGAAAGCAAAGGGATTTGGGATCAAGATTAGAAAAGGCTACATTTTCCTATGATACAGTGGAGCTGAGAAAAAAATCTGACATGTTACTGAAAGAAAAAGAAATGCAGCCTTAGAAAAGAAGGACTGACTAGTTCAAAGAGGAAGTCTAGAAAGGGATCCAGATGACCTGAGATCAACACGTAATATCAAAGAAGTCTAGGAGGTGTGAAGCCAGGAGAAGGCAATGGCACCCCATCCCAGTACTCTTGCCTGGAAACTCCCATGGACGGAGGAGCCTGGTAGGCTGCAGTCCATGGGGTGGCTAAGAGTCGGATACGATTGAGCGACTTCACTTTCACTTTTCACTTTAATGCATTGAAGAAGGAAATGGCAACCCACTCCAGTGTTCTTGCCTGGAGAATCCCAGGGACGGGGGAGCCTGGTGGGCTGCCATCTATGGGGTCACACAGAGTCGGACACAACTGAAGCGACTTAGCAGCAGCAGCAGCAGCAGCAGCAGGAGGTTTGAAGCCAGTTGTAACCTGTCTAATCATTTGCACCTGGCAGCAACTTTGAGCCACAATATTTTTAATAACGTTAATAAATTCAATAATTTCAGTTCAGCTCAGAATGTACTGAGTCCTTGGTCTAACAGGTGATGCCTGTCCAACACTGCAGTGGGCACAGAGTGGGTGAACAGACACCAACATGAGAGAGAGTTTTCAAGGAAGAGAATCCACTGTGAGCCTTTAAAAGCAGGGAAAGCAACCTCACTGCCAATAGAAAGCAGATGGGGAGCCGCTGACCAAAAGCTGTTTGAAGAGGGAGATTAATGGATCATCTTTTGAGGAGAGCTGCAAGGCTGCCTCCCGAGAAGGTGATGGCACCCCACTCCAGTCCTCTTGCCTGGAGAATCCCAGGGACAGAGGAGCCTGGTGGGCTGCAGTCTATGGGGGCGCACAGAGTTGGACACGTCTGAAGTGACTTAGCAGCAGCAGCAGCAAGGCTGCCTCAGCTAGCTGCCTGCTGCACTGATGGCACCACCGTGATCTGAGCCTTCACACTACTTCATGGCCTCAGATCCTATTACTGGCCCCACTTCCTGGGGTAGAAACTGTTGCACAGAAAGGTTAAGGAACTTGCGAGAGGCCACACAGCTGGGAGGTGGTGGAGCTGGCATTTGAACCCAAATACCTCTGGCTCCAGAGTCTAAGTTTGTAACAATCAGGTCTTAAGTCTAGGTTTGTCCCTAAAATATCCCACCCCAGGCAGAGAGCTGGCCTGGCCTTCTGTTGCAAGCAGGAAGTCATTGCCAGGAAGCCCTCTCCTGACAACAGGCCCAAACGGGCCACTTTCCGTGTGTACGAGGACACAGAGCTGTGCTGTGAGGCAGTCAGATCTTATCAAGTCTGGGCTGGAGCAGGGCAACTCAGGGACAAGAGCCAGGGCTGCAGAAGGGACGGCATGGGGAAAACACACAGTGTGTCAAATTGTTTGACACTCACACCTTCAAAATGTAAAGCCAGCAATCCTTCCCTTTGAATGTAGCCAGCTTTAGTGACTTGGTTCTAATGAAGAGAATGTAAAAGCTAGTTCATAAAAAGGGATGAGCATCTGCATGGACCTCTGTGCACTCTATCCAGATCACATACTTTGGGAAAGACCATCTGCTATGTCATGAAGACACTCAAGGAGCCCTGGGCGAGGCGCACGTGGGAGGAAACAGTCTTCTCTCTAAGAACCAGCAGGGGAGTGAACCACCACGGGGAAAACTTCTCCAGCCCCAGCTGAGCTTTCAGATGATGGCAGCCTCAGTTGAAATGTTGACTGAAACTCCAGAAGAGAATTGGAGACACAACCATTCATGAAATGTTTCTTATTGTCTATTATGGGTTGAAATGTGTCACGCCAAGATTCATATGTTGAAGTCCCAAGCCCCAGTATATCAGAATGTGACTTGATTAAGAAATAGGGTCATTACAGATGTAATTAACTGAATTAGGATGAGGTCACACTGGAGTAGGGTGGACCCCTAGTCCAATATGACTGGTATCCTTACAAGAAGTGGACATCTGGATGCAGACACACAAGGAGAACATCATGTGAAGGTGAAGGAAGAGGCTGGGGTGATTTCCAGGAGAGAGATATGGCACACATTTCTCTTTCAAGAGCAACTTACCCTGCCAACAACTTGATCTCAGATTTCTGGCCTCTAGAACGGTGGAACAAATTATTTCTGTTTTCCTAAGTCACCTAGTTTGTGGTGCTTTGTCACAACAACCCTAAGAAACTAATACATTGTCCTAAGCCATTAGCTTTGGGGGTTATTTGTTACTCAGCTGTAGATAACTAACACAAGGGAGAGCCTGCACTGACACCTGCCTTCACTTCTGGAGCTGTGAGGTCAGGTCAGCGACCACTTGTCACTATTTCTCTTTGAAAGGTAACCTGACTTGTCAGCACTGCACAAGCCTGTGAGGCCTCAACCTCTCTAGGAGCAGCCAGAGCTATGCCCACCTCTACTTACTTACCCCCAAGCCCTGGTGGGACAAAGTTTTCCTCCACACACTAGAGTTACCTGCTCCTTGTGGGGTTGCAATGATGACCCCCAAAGCAACACGTCAGGGGATGGAATGAATGTGGCTGGGGAATCCCTGATGTAGGCTGTGTACCTGTCTACACAGAAGGTGCCCCTCAATGTCTCCCAACTTTGAGAGTAAAAGCTAAGAAGTGGTGGTAGGGGCCCTCTTGGCCTCCTGTTTGAAGTCACAAGGACCTGGGTCAATAGTCATCCTTCAGAATTGCCAAGGTTAACAGGGAGAAGCGACCCACAGTTCTGGCTTGTGTAGTCAGGTTTTAAACAAGGAAAGGCCTGAAACGGGGGGCCAGTCTAGTGCAGGGGGCCTAAGCCAGGGCAATTCTCGGCACAAGCAGTCTCCACCCAGTAGAAGGCCCTGGAAAGAACAAAGGACTAGATGTAAAAAGGAAACTGACTTATTCTGGAAATGGGGATCCAGAGGCCAGGAAGACTTCACCTCAAGAATTACTCCTAACAGTCTTCTGAGAAGGTGTTCATGGGGGGATGTCAGAGCAGCAACTAGAAGACCCCTGTTGGGACATTCAGAGGGGCTTTTTGCCTTGGTTAGAATGCTGAAGTAATATTTCTAAAGACTTCAGAACAGGGCTTGGCACAGAGTAAATATGGTGAGAGTGCCTATGAAATAGAAAAGGCTGTCTACTCTGAGTTGCAAGACTGCTGGTCATGCCTGTTTCTGCTTCAAGGAAGGACTACCCATCATGCTGGCTCAGCGCACCCTGCTCAGTGGATCTGGCAGCTGCCAGCTAGGGGAAGGTGAAGGAGGGTCCCAGGCTGCAAGTCCCCAAGAGCCAGCTCTGATGGGGAAGACAGAGAGAGGAGAGCTCCCTGAAGGGGAGCTTAGCAAAGCCTTTCCCCCTTCCTGCCCACCACAGTCTCTCCGATGATCATGTGTGCATGCTCAGTCACTTCAGTTGTGTCCGACTCTTTGTGACCCTATGGACTGTAGCCCGCCAGGCCCCTTTGTCCATGGGACTCTCTAAGCAAGAATACTGGAGTGGGTTGCCATTTCCTTCTCCAGGAGATCCTCCTGACGCTGGGATTGAACACACATATGTGACTAGTGTCTCCTGTATTGCAGGCAGATTCTTTACCCACTGAGCCACCTGGGAAGCCCTCCTACAACCATACTAGACTCCAGTGAGTCCCAGAGCTAAATGCAGTTCGGCCAGGTTGTCTTTCTGCGAGTTTTCCCACACAGGCCTGGCTCCTGTGTCCTACTGAAGACCCTCCCTTCGAGTTCCCTGTTGCTTTCAAGACCCTCACATCTCCCGGTTCTGCTGTATTTGGGATCCTTCTGTGGTTATTTGGCTGCAATAATGCTCCTGCAGCGGGGGCAGCTGGTTGTCCAGCTCTCACCACTAAACCAAAGTTCATGAAGATTTTAACTCTGCGCTAAGCTTAAGAGACTGCAGCTAAGGGGGCAATGCTATACACTGTTTACAGCCCCATAAAACTGTTCCCTCGGTGTAAGATCACAGGCATGGCCAACCTGTGAGGGGCAGGGGGCCAGGCGTGCCCTTAGTTCCCTGGCTCCACACCTCACTGCAGGGCCCTATGGAAGTTTTAGTGGGGCCAAAGTGCATCTTTTGGACATTTTTGTCACCTAAAACCAGCTGGGTGGTTTCTCTGCTCTGGAGAAGCCAGCCTGGTGAGTACGGCGGCTGACCAGGGGACGTGGGGTTGGGACTGACTGGGAACGGCAGGCTTGCCTCACATACCTCAGCAGGAAAGAATCTTACAGAGAACCAGAGATGGGAAAGTGATCTCAAAAGTCCATTAGAAACGGCAGGAGGTGAGGTTTATTCACAGACTCTAGAGCAGGTGGTGCAAGCAGCATGTGGGCGTTTCGGTTAACAGGGCCTTCCCTCTGCAGAGATGGCGGGTGCAGACCCCCAGCTCTGGGGGAGAGGGGCCCCACCTGCCCCGCCGTGGCCCGCACGTACCTTGGCTGACCTGGTGACGGCCCCGATCTCCGAGTACAGGTCCGAGCTGTCCGGGAAGTTCTCCACCACCATGGTGCACACGTGGTGGAGAAGTGACTGCTTGTGCACTGTGTCTTTGACTTCTGGAACCTTCTCGAGGTAGCTTAACTCAAACGCTTTGGCCTATTTGGGCAACATAACATAAGAGAATGGAAGAACAAGCTTTTTTCTTTTTCTAGTTGGAGGATAATTGCTTTACAATGTTGTTTTGGTTTCTGCCATACAACAGTGTGAGTCAGCTATAAGTAGACATATGTCCCTCCCTGTGAACCGCCCTCCCACCCCCGCACCCCATCCCACCCCTCTAGGTCGTCACAGAGCGCCAACTCGAGCTCCCCGTGTTATACAGCTACTTCCCACGTTGTTATTTATTTTACATATGGCAATGTCTATGTTTAAAAGCTACTCTCTCTATCTGTCCTACCCCCTTCTTCCCCTGATGTTCTCTATGTTTGCCCTCATCAAAAAAAAATCTATAAACAGTAAGTGCTGGAGAGGATGTGGAGAACAAGTGTTATGCAGGCTCTTAGAAAGGTACAAATGGTTAGAATTAACACCCTCTTGGAGACTGAAGAATCTCAGGCCACGTGCTTCAACGTCCTTAGCGGACCACACAAGCACCAGCCACCCTGATAGTGAAATGAGCCTCCAGCCCTTCCTGACCATGGCCGTCAGCCATGGGCTAGGGCTCTGCTCCTAAATCAGGGTGCTGGGTGTGGGGTTTCTGCCATGTAGGCAGCCACAACTTCCCTAATCCCTTCCCTGCTGGGGATTTTCTACTTCCTGGCTAAAGATAGGCCAGTTTTTTGTTTAAGTGTGTTTACAATGTGTATGGGTACAAATATTTAAGTAATAAGCTCAGGGAGAAAAAGAAGAAAACTGTAGAAGAAAACATTTCCAAAGTCAATTGTGAGAGGAGCCAACCTTCCTAAGGAATAATGTGCTTATTTTTTTACATTTTCTTATTTACAGCAAGATACAGGCTTGAATAAACAGGCCCTGATATTTTAAGGACAAAACCTCTAAATTTTCACCAAAAAACAACATCAGTGAAAATTGTTCAACTGTGCCTCAGAAGATCAGTGATCCACCAGCAAGGGGAGGGAGGGGATTCTGTGACCAGGGAGGTAGGAGGAAAAGGATGGGGAGACTTACATTAGTTCCATTTAGAAAGTTCCCAATGGCTAAGAGAGTAGACAGGATAAAGCCCAAGGTTTTATTGTTCTCCAACTGGTCTATTCCTTCCTTCAGGTCCATAAGTGGTTCTGCCACTTCCTTTCAATTAAAAAAAATTAGAAGATGATAGAGTGTGCACTTTGGCTTTACTTCATCCTTTCACATTTTTGTACAAGGTCATAACCAGTGGCGTCCTCCCAGTGTAAGGCAATCCCATGTGACTGGCACATGCTTCCAGGTATGGAAAGGGGCAGAAAGGTGACAGGAGAAAGTCTGGCCCCAAAGTCTCTTCAGTGGAGACTAGGTGGGTCCCTGTGGCTCACAGGAGCTTGGCTAGGCGTTTTCCCCTTTTTCTGCCCGTCTCCCAAGCTCTCTCCTGACTATGGCTGATGCCTACAGAACTCATCCTTCACATGTTCCTTCAGCGTCTGAATCACAGTCTTCCTCTTTGTCTTTCTCCTCCCAGGCAGGTGACACTGGAAACCGGCATCACTGTCGCAGGACCCAGGTCTCCTAATGTCTACTCTAGGTACCCTGTGGCTGGCCACCTCTTGGCCTGGGTTGCTTTCTAGAAGACCACCATCCTCATGACTCCCACCGCCTTCCTAACTCCCAGTCTCTCGAATGTGTAGCCTGTCCTATAACCTCGTGGCCTCGGTCTCTCCTTCCCTCTGTCCTATTGTTTCATAACAGCCCCCCATCTCAGCGTCCTCACTGAGGCTCTCCCTGAGCACGGACCCCAAAACCAGCAGCTTGGGCTTCATTCATTCCAGCCTTACTTCTGCTCAGCAGGCCCTACCAGTCCCCAGCCAAGGCTGACTTGATGACCAGTTTTCTCCATGAAGTTACTTCACTTTGCTACAGAAAATCACCCGAACATGCCGACTGGTTTTGCAACCAAGTTACCTTAGCCCCTCTAGACTTCATCCCTGTCCAATTAGGGAATGAAGTCAAACACAGCAGTTTCTCCTGAAACACCCTAAGCCAAGAGGTGGCTTAGGGGGTGGTGGTTCAGGCCAAGAGGTGGCCAGCCACAGGGTGTCTAGAGGAGACATTAGCAGACCTGGGTCCTGGGACAGTGATGCCAGTTTCCAGTGTCACCTGCCTGGGAGGAGAAAGACAAAGAGGAAGACTGTGGTTCAGACGCTGAAGGAACATGTGAAGGATGAGTTCTGGAGGCATCAGCCATGGTCAGGAGAGAGCTGACTAACACACTGCTACCTGTGTGCCCCTCAGTAAGGAACATACTCGTCCTTTACAGAAAGAGGAAGATCACACAGCCTCTCCACCTGCCCCGGGCACTTCTCACTCAAGCTCACCTCCAGCTCGCCGTGCACCCTCCCTGGTTCTCTCCATTGATTTCTTCTGCTTGGTCTGCAAAAACACCTCGTGCCAGACCAGAGACGACGCCTGCTTCTTCTACTTTCTACTAGGATGAGTCTTCCCTGCCTTCACTATCAAAAACCCTTTCCTTCTACGCTCCTTCCAAACTCTTGCAATCTGTCCATCTCAGGTTTTCTACTGAGAGCCTCTCTCAGAGGAGCTCAATGACCTGCTAATTACCACAGTCAACGGCAGTGAGGCGACCATCATCAGACAGAAGGATTACAAGTCACTTTCCATATTGTGTTTTTCTGTATTTTCTACATTGATCATATAGAGTCAGAAAAACATTTAATAGTTGTTTTTTTTTTTTTCAACCAGTCAAGTATCTGAGGCTGGTGTCAGGCAGACACTTTAGAATAACCCCTCCGTGGTATAGGCTGTTCAACACTCAGGGTATACACGCCCCCAGCACCATCAACTCACCCTTCAAACCCTGCCTCAGGAATAATACTTCACTACGTTCACCACTAAAAAAATGGACTTTCTCTACCCTGGGGACATAAGACTGGCTGCCTCGCTTCCTAAGTGCTTACCTTTTCTGTAGTTTCATAATCCATTTTGAATGCCCAGAGGTGGAGTCGTGCTGAGAGCTCACTGATGGAGGAGAGTGTCAGGAGGAACTGCTCTGCGCTGCCCAGGGGCACCTCAGGGTTGGCCAGCTGTGCTTCCTGAATCTTCTGCTTCTCCTCTTCCGTGGGAATCATGGTTAGAATTTTCTGGAAAGATGGAAAGATAGTGTATACTCTTAGTGATGGACCCTGTGATGTTTCCAAATTCATATGGTAATTTTCCAGCCAGGTAGGAGAGATACTCTGTTGTCAGGGCTCTTATCATAAACAGGCATTACATACAAATAAACTTTTGAGAAGAGAAGCCCTACGTAGCATCTAAATTCACATTCAATGGTTTTAACATTCCATCTCTCTCTAAATCTCCAGTTTCATAAGCAACTTCCCCAAATTTCCTGAATCTTGTACATGAAGAACATTCCAGGCAAGAAAGGGATGGGAGACAAGAGAAAGGTGAAAGAATAAAAGATTAGAGACCAGCTCCCGAAACATACTAAGAACATATACTTCCTCTCATGGATTAATTTTGGATCTTACAAAAATAAATCATTTCCAAAGAACTCAGATTAACTTTTGTACCACAGATCATACTATAATTTTAATTGTTTTAAATATTCCAAATGTATATCAAGTTTTATATAGAAATTACAACATTTTAACTTATTTAACTTATATGCAGAGTACATCATGAGAAACGCTGGGCTGGAGGAAGTACAAGCTGGAATAAAGATTTCCGGGAGAAATATGAATAAACTCAGATATGCAGATGACACCACCCTTATGGCAGAAAGTGAAGAACTAAAGAGCCTCTTGATGAAAGTGAAAGAGGAGAGTGAAAAGTTGGCTTAATGCTCAATATTCAGAAAATTAAGATCGTGGCATCTGGTCCCATCACTTCATGGCAAATAGATGGGGAAACAGTGGCTGACTTTATTTTTCTGGGCTCCAAAATCACTGCAGATGGTGATTGCAGCCATGAAACTAAAAGACACTTACTCCTTGGAAGGAAAGTTATGACCAACCTAGACAGCATATTCAAAATCAGAGACATTACTTTGTCAACAAAGGTCCATCTAGTCAAGGCTATGGTTTTTCCAGTGGTCATGTATGAATGTGAGAGTTGGAGTATAAAGAAAGCTGAGCGCCTAAGAATTGATGCTTTTGAACTATGGTGTTGGAGAAGATTCTTGAGAGTTCCTTGGACTGCAAGGAGATCCAACCAGTCCATCCTAAAGGAGATCAGTCCTGGGTGTTCACTGGAAGGACTGATGTTGAAGCTGAAGCTCCAATACTTTGGCCACCTGATGCAAAGAGTTGACTCATTTGAAAAGACCCTGATGCTGGGAAAGATTGAGGGCAGGGGGAGAAGGGGATGTCAGAGGATGAGATGGCTGGATGGCATCACCGACTCTATGGACACGGGTTTGGGTGGACTCCTGGAGTTGGTGATGCACAGGGAGGCCTGGCGTGCTGTAGTTCATGGGATCGCAAAGAGTCGGACACAACTGAGCAACTGAACTGAACATCAAACTCAAGTCTGATTAAGGAACAAACAATGATGGTCCTTACAAAGAGCAATACTTACCTACTAATGGAAACAGTATCACTTTCTGCTTCTATTTGTTTCTGGTAAAAGTCAATTTTGGAAGACAGAGGAAGCAAACAGGTGTCAGAAGGATCATGATTCTTATAGGTTCAAATTCCTCAGTGATTACAGTTTTAATGAAGGTCAAAATTCCCATCATGTGACACTCCACATGCAACATTATTAAATGGAAGGTATCATTATTTTTCTCTCATTTAACAAATGAGATTATCAAAGCAAAGAAATACACACTGCACCATGCTTTTTAGTAACTTACATTAATGCATTAATTCTAAGCAGCTTCAGTTACTGCTCAACAATAGCAAACCTCTGGATTAGGTGTGGGAAGGAGTTCCAGTTCTGGGAGACATGGGTAAGCACTGTCCCACTGAATGAAACTACATGCCCTGGACAGTAGTCAAGGGGCAGCTATTTGAAGACTTTAAAATAAAATCAACAGTAGCAGGTGGACAGAGGGAAAAAAGACCAGAACTGGAAGTTCAGCTGAACTGGTAATGAGTTGACCATTTTCCCTCTGGTATTCCCCAACCTGGGATCAGGCAGCCAAAGTCTGGAAGAGGGTATCAGGGGCAGACAGAGAGCTCCAGGGGAGGCTTCGAGTTCTTTCTCCTGGTGTGGGAAAGGGTCTCCGAGTGGTGACAGCAGGGTTTGCAGGTCCAAAATCTCACGTGAAGGGAAACTTCCTCTCCCATCAGTGGAGCTGTGGCCCCAAGAGGTGGGGCCAACCCCTTTTGCTCTTCTTCTCCACCCTCGCTTGGCTTAGCCCCAGACAAGGGCACAGTGATAGCAAGTGTGTGGCAAAGTGAGGTAACTAAAGTCCCAGCTTTACTAAAAAGGAAGGCCCCAGAAACCCGGAAAGCAATGGGGAGGTCATGAAAAATGAAGAGCCTGCCAAGCAAGGGCACAAAGTGGTTTCAGAACTTCTGAGCTTCTCCCTGAACTGCTCATGTGTGAATCTGACCTTCAACAGCAGGTCAGAGGCTTTGAGACCTGAACTGGACTTTGAAAACTGAGCTGACACTGAGACCATAGTCTGCAGAAGGTAGGTCAGAATCTGTGGCCTGAACTCAAATAGGTGATGGAACAATTCTCAAATTCATTTTATGAGATTAGAATGAGCCTGATAAAAAAAAAAAAAACAACTCAACAAATACAAGAAAACTCCAGACCAATATCTTGATGAACCAGATGTAAAAAACCCTTAACAAAATATTTAGAGTATATAACTAAATGCCAATATTTTAAGATATATAAATCTATTGCTATATTTTATATAGCAATATATTTTAAAATAATCTCAAGGTTGGCTCAATATGAAAAAAAATCAATCAATGCAATTAATCTACCAGATTAACAGTGTGAACAAGAAAATTCACACAGTCATTTCAATTGATGCAAAGAAATTTTGATAAAACTCAATTTCCATTCACAACCAAAAACTCAGGAACCTCTAATAGAAGAAATTTTTCCCACTTGACAGGTGACATTAATGAAAAAAAAACCCACAACTCATTTCATACTTCATGGTGACAGAGAGAATGTTTTCCCTCTAAGATGTGGAACAAGACAAGGTGTCTACTCTCACCATTCTTATTTAACACTGTGTAGAAATCCTGCTGAGGTACATACAATTTCAGAAATACATACAGATTGGAAAGGAAAAGATAAAATTGTCCCCATCTCAGAGGGCATAATTGTCCACATAGAAAATTTTGAGGACTCTACAAAACAGCTTAGTGAGTAAACAATGTTGCATGATACAAGGTCAGTATACAGAAAATCCATTTTATTTCTGTACATTACTAAGGTGCAATCACAAACTAAATTTTTTTTTTAAATACTGTTTACAATGAAATACTTAGGGATGAATCTAACAAAGTATGTGTAGAATGTGCCTGTGGAAAGTAGAAATGCTGATGAAAGCAATCAAAGATGAACTGAGTAAACAGGGGATGAACTGTGTTCACAGACTGAGAGACTCAGCATAGCCAAGATGTTAGTCTTCCCAAAACTGAGATATAAATTTAGCTCAATTCCAATCAAAATAGTATGATTT
Source organism: Bos indicus x Bos taurus (assembly GCF_003369695.1). Classification (NCBI taxonomy): domain Eukaryota; kingdom Metazoa; phylum Chordata; class Mammalia; order Artiodactyla; family Bovidae; genus Bos; species Bos indicus x Bos taurus. The sequence continues at coordinate 20,579,931 of NC_040099.1, forward strand.
TTTTGTGGATATAGACAAGCTGCTTTTAAAAATTTTACAGCAAGGCAGAGGACCAAAATAGTCAATCCAAAATAATTCTGGAAAAGGATACCCTTGAAGGAGTCACAAAGACCTACCACAAAGCTGCAGTATTAAGACAGTGTGGCGTGGGCTTCAGGGCAGCATAGATACATAGACTGGTGGGAGAAAACAGGGCGTCCAGCAATAGACTACACAGACACGTTCAGGGCAGCACAGATACATAGATTGGTGGGAGAAAACAGGGCGTCCAGCAATAGACTACACAGACACGGCCCAGGGATTCTGACAAAGGTGTGAAGGCCGTCAAGAGACAAATGGCAGTGTTTTCAACAAATGGTGTTGGGCCAACTGGAATCCATATGCAAAAAGCGAACCTCAGCTGAAACCTACCTTCTAGATAAAGTGTTAGTTGCTCAGTCGTGTCTGACTCTTTGCAACCCCATGGACTGTAGGCCACTAGGCTCCTCTGTCTATGGAACTCCCTAGGCAAGAATACTAGACTGGATAGCCATTTCCTCCTCCAGGGGATCTTCTTGACCCAGGGATCAAACTCAGGTCTCCTGTATTGCAGGCAGATTCTTTACCATCTGAGCCACCAGGGAAGCCCTTCTAGATAAGTTAACCTCCAGAAAACTAGATAACTTCTAGTTAACTAGATAAATTAATTTCTAGATAACACTATCTTCTAGATAAGTTAACTCAAAAGGGATCACAGCTATCAAAATAAAGGTAACACTACAAAACTTTTTGAAGGAAACACAGGAGAAAATCTTTGTGATCCAGGTTACACAGTGAACTCCAAGACATGATAACAAAACAGAATAAGTTAATAAATTAACCTTGATTCAAATTAAACACTTTTTCTCTGTGAAAGACACTGTTAAGAGAATGAAAAGACAAGTTACAGTTCCTCAAAAGATTAAACACAGAGTTATCATATGCCCCAGTGATTCCATTTGTATTTACCCTGGAAAAATCAAAACTTATGTTCACACTAAAACTTGTACTTGAGTATTTGTAGTAGCTTTATTCATAACTGCTAAGAACTGGATGAAGCTGAACACTCTTCAATGGGCAAATAGATGAAGAGTCAGTGGTGTATCCCTACAATGCAATGATACTCAGCAACAAAAAGGAATCAATTGCAGATACACACTGCAACTTGGATGAATCACAAAGGCATCCATCATGCTGAGTGGAAGAAGTCATTCTCAAAAGGTTACTCACTATATGACTCCATGTATGTAACATTTTTGAAAAGCCAAAACCACAGTGATGAGTATAGATTCTTGGTTACCAGGGGCTAGGTGGGTTAAGGGTGTGACTGGAAAGAGCACAAGAGCTTTTTCAGCAGATGGGACTATTTTGAATCTTGACTACAGTGGTCACAGCAGGAATTTATATGTTTTAAACTGGGCTTCCCTGGTGGCTCAGAGGGTAAAGAATCCGCCTGCAATGCAGAAGACCTAGGTTCAATCCCTGGGTCAGGAAGATTTCCCTGGAGAAGGAAATAGCTACCTACTCCAGTATTATTACCTGGAAAATCTCAGGGACAGAGGAGCTGGGTGGACTAGAGTCACTGGGGGTGCAAAGAGTCGGACATGACTAAGAGACTAAGCACTAAGACTCAATAGATCTGGACTCCCCTAAAGTCAATTTTCAGCTCAGTTCAATTCATTTGCTCAGTCATGTCCAACTCTTTGCGACCCTATGGACTGCAGCACACCAGGCCTCCCTGTCCATCACCAAAACCTGGAGTTTACCCAAACTCATGTCCATCGAGTCGGTGATGCCATCCAACCATCTCATCCTCTGTTGGCCCCTTCTCCTCCCGCCTTCAATCTTTCCCAGCATCAGGGGCTTTTCCAATGAGTCAGTTCTTTGCATCAGGTGGCCAAAGTTTTGGAGTTTCAGCTTCAGCATCAGTCCTTCCAATGAATATTAAGGGCTGATTTCCTCTAGGATGTACTGGTTGGATTGCCTTGCTGTCCAAGGGACTCGCAAGAGTCTTCTCCAACACCACAGTTCAAAAGCATCATGTGTTTGGCACTCAGGCAATGGCACCCCCCTCCAGTACTCTTGCCTGGAAAATTCCATGGACGGAGGAGCCTGGTAGGCTGCAGTCCATGGGATCACTGAGAGTCGGACAAGACTGAGTGACTTCACTTACACTTTTCACTTTCATGCATTGGAGAAGGAAATGGCAACCCACTCCAGTGTTCTTGCCTGGAGAATCCCAGGGTCGGCGGAGCCTGGTGGGCTGCCGCCTATGGCGCACAGAGTCGGACACGACTGAAGTGACTTAAGCAGCAGCAGCAGCTTTCTTTATAGTCCAACTCTCATATCTATACATGACCACTGGAAAAACCATAGCCTTGACTAGACAGACCTTTGTTGGCAAAGTAATGTCTCTGCTTTTGAATATGCTGTCTAGGTTGGTCATAACTTTTCTTCCAAGGAGCAAGCGTATTTTAATTTCATGGCTGCCGTCACCATCTGCAATGATTTTGGAGCCCAAGAAAATAAAGCCTCTCACTGTTTCCATTGTTTCCACATCTATTTGCTATGAAGTGATGGGACAAGACGTCATGATCTTTTGAGCTTTAAGCCAACTTTTTCACTCTCTTTCACTTTCTTTAAGAGGCTCTTCTTTACTTTCTGCCATAAGGGTGGTGTCATCTGCATATCTGAGGTTATTGATATTTCTCCTGGCAATCTTGATTCCAGCGTGTGCTTCATCCAGCCCAGCATTTCTCATGATGTACTCTGCATATAAGTTAAATAAGCAGGGTGACAATATACAACCTTGATGTACTCCTTTGCCAATTTGGAACCAGTCTGTTGTTCCATGTCTAACGTGCTTCCTGAACTGCATACAGATTTGTCAGGAGCCAGGTCAGGTGGTGTGGTATTCCTATCTCTTTCAGAATTTTCCACAGTTCATTGTGATCCACACAAAGTCAATTTTACTCCATATTAATTCAAAAAATTAAAAACAACAAGAGACCAGACACTTGACATCATAATCAGCAAAGGTGCAGGTATTTACACAGTCATGCCTTAGGATGTATCTAGGTGGAAGAGTAGTTGTCCTGGGCTCATGAATGTTATCAGAGAGGGCGGCCTCAGGAGGTTATCAGAAGCCAGTGACACCAAACTGTACTGAAGACGTGTTTGGGGTGGGGTCAGAGTGAGGTCACAGGTGGTGAGCTCTAGATACTTCTTTTTCCAACATCCTCTCTATCATGCCCCAAACACAGATTAAGTGGTGGAATGGAGCACTGGGGAGATGCTCAGCCCATTGCCGACCCACAGGCTGATGCTATTGATCCCACCTGCCGACACAGATGACACTTCAAAAAGACCAAAACAATCCAAGCAGATGCCGCTTATTTCAAAACATCCAGCATTTAAACTAGTTTTCAAAAGGGAAACTCAATGAAGAATTTGTATTTTAATTTTATTAATGTTCAAATTGTTTTAAGCATGTACAAGGATTCCAAAACACAAAGCTGTCAACATTTTCCCCTTCTTCAGAAGGCATTTTCATGTGATGAGTTTTGTTGCCTCTTTCCTTTGGGAAAGTAATCAAACACTCTTACTTTTGTTTTTCACTTCTCTGACTAATTTAAACCATTTGTTCACTGTTGAAGATTTATGAGGTTGCCATCTGCCAGTTAATTTTACTTTTTGTTTTTTTTACACATCACTGACAATAAAAATAGTCATAAGACAGGGGACAGCAGGTCAAAGCTACCTTGTACAAGGTGACGCTCCCATTTTTCCATGAGCAGATCATAACAGAATGAGCATACCTTTAATCTGCTCTTTACCATGTCAGTAGATTTACTGATGACCCTGTGATGATCATCTGGTTTCACAAGGAGAAAAACATCAAACAAGACCATGACATAATAATCTCAGTGGTTTTTTGCTTTCTCCCAGACAGTGTTTCTCTAGCACTGCTTTAAGTATGCTTGCTTCTGTATCGGAAAATCTTATTTCAGAGGAAAATGCCTAAGTCTTATTTTTTATGGACCCAAATATTCTGGGGTTTGGCCATCTCATTCACCTGCAGATGAGACCATAATAAGTAATCATCATGCCTTGTGAATTCTGAACAGAACCCTGGCTATGACTCTGGATAAGTATCTAAAAGCAAAAAGTTGGAGCTGTTATGGCCGAGGCTGGATGGTTTGCAACCTGCCATCCCATGAGATAATGGCTTTCCTTCATGCACAGAGTCTCACAGAGAATTAAAAAAAAAAAAAAAACTTCTCAAGGTTAAAGGTTAACTTCTCAAGGTTCTCTTTCGATGGTATCTTCTTTCATTCTTGTGACAACTTGGTGAGGCAGGTAAGGCAGAATAATGCAGCAAATTTGAAGATGAAGATGTGGTGCCTGAAGTCAAGCTGGATCAACTGAGGCAGAGCTGGAGACCCACTCAGGGGCTCCTCCTACTTTTCAGCACCACCTCCACGTTCATGGCACTTCCACAAACTACCAGTGTGGCTAAGGTGCCCAACTGTCAGGACATTCTGGTTCCTGGGCCTGCAGACCCCACTGACTGGCTCCTGCACTCAGGTTCAACTGTGTGTTCCTGGACCCACAGACAGGGTTCCCCAACACAAACTGCTCGAAAAGATGCTGCAGTTTTGTACAGGCAGCCAAAGGGAATATCTGTTTCTAGGATGCCTGGCAGTCAAGCAGTGTCAACTTAAATGTCGTTTGGGACCATTCAATTGTGTTAACCCTCTGAGTAGACACAAATGCTACAAAAATGAGAAAAGCAAGGAAGAACAAGAAAACCCTCTTTCAGTTCAGTCGATGAGTCTTGTCTGACTCTTTGTGACCCCCTGGACTGCAGCACACCAGGCTTCCATGTCCATCACCAACTCCTGAAGCTTACTCAAACTCATGCCCATTGAGTCAGTGATGCCATCTAACCATCTCGTCCTCTGTCATCCCCTTCTCCTTCCACCTTCAATCTTTCCCAGCATCAGGGGCTCTTCAAATGAGTCAGTTCTTCACATCAGGTGGCCAAAGTATTGGAGCTTTAGCTTCAGCATCAGTCCTTCCAATGAATATTCAGGACTGATTTCCTTTAGGATGGATCTCCTTGTAATCCAAGGAACTCTCAAGAGTCTTCTCCAACACCACAATTCAAAAGCGTCAATTCGTCGGCACTCATCTTTCTTTATGGTCCAACTCACACATTCATACGTGACTACTGGAAAAACCACAGCTTTGACTAGATGGACCTTTGTCGGCAAAGTATGATGCCTCACGGACATTTTACATGGGAAAATATCGTTAATGCAACTTAGGGATGGGCCCCAATCATATTCTAAAATTTAACACTCTTATGAACAACAACTTTCTTAATGAAGTTAGTCAATTACTCCTGTGGGTTTTCATGATGAGTCAGATACACAACATGGAGTTGCCAAGGAGGATGTCAGTGAATACATCCTAATCACGTCTGGGGACACAGAGGTTTCATACAACTCCATTAGGCCATGGTGCCATGCTGCAGAGCAGATGGTTTAGCAAAAGGCCCTTGGGTGTAAGCTGGAAATCATTAGTGAAGATCTGTAAGGACGTGACTTCCATCTCTTCTCAGCCCTGATGTAACTTCTGAACAACAAGGCTAGACAGTAAGCTCTGGGAGACTGACTCTGCACAGGATGGACACCCTCTCTGCCCCCGAGGGCCCCTAGGTCGGTGGTCACAGGCAGCAGGTAACAACTGGGAGGGCCTGGGTTACGGGTTCCCCACGAGGACTGGTTTCTGCTGGACTCTTATCAGCTACAACCGACAAGCATTGAAAATACACACTCTCTCTGCATTCACTCAGGCAGCTTCAGAGAAGCGGTTCTCAGTCAGGGTGATTCTGTCCCCATGGTATGTTGACACAGTCTAGGGGACATTCTTGGTTGTCACCACTGGGGCAGTGCTACGGGCATCGTGTGGACAGAGGTCAGGGATCTGCGAACACCCTACAAAGCACAGGGCAGCTCCCACAATAAAGAACTGTCCAGCACAGAATGGCAACAGAGCCACAACCGAGAAACCGTGTTCCAGTGAAAAGTGTGACCAAAATGTGTAACTCCATGTTAATGACTATATATGATCTATCAAAAAGCAGAGATATTACTTTGCCAACAAAGGTCCGTCTAGCCAAAGCTATGGTTTTTCCAGTAGTCATGTATGGATGTGAGAGCTAGACTATAAAGAAAGATGAGAGCCAAAGATGCTTTTGAACTGTGGTGTTGGAGAAGACTTTTGAGAGTCCCTTGAACAGCAAGGAGATCCAACCAGTCCATCCTAATAGAAATCAGTCCTGAATATTCATTGGAAGGACTGATGCTGAAGCTGAAACTCCAAAACTTTGGCCACCTGATGTGAAGAACTGACTCATTTGAAAAGACCCTGATGCTGGGAAAGATTGAAGGCAGGAGGAGAAGGGGATGACAGAGGATGAGGTGGCTGGATGACATCACTGACTCCATGGACATGAGTTTGAGTAAACTCTGGGAGTTGGTGATGGACAGGGAGACCTGGTGTGCTGCAGTCCATAGAGTCACAAAGAGTTGTACATGACTGAACGACTGAACTGAACTGAAATGATGATCTACCAAGGCCTCACGACACAGCAAACTCTCAGGAAGGGTTAGGCAGTGTGTTCTGAGGCCATATCTGTTTACTGTACATCATATCCGACACCAGCTACTCCTGGAGGAAAAGTGTAGGCAGCACTGTGATGCAGATTGCAATGGCCCATGTGTCTTCTCACTCCCCTTTCGGATTTCCTCTTGTTCTTTTCCGTGGGTGAGTCCAGACCCAGAGAGCCCATCTGGGCCAGCCACCCCCAGAGCTGGCCCGCGGATTGCACTTCAGACTCAGGCTCTAGAAACCACATTTCAGTTCGACCTCTTACTGGCTTGTGAGCTTGGACACAGACAAACTTTGGGATACACCCTCTTCAACTTTAAGATGAGGATCATAGCAGTGCACCTCGTAAGGTTCTGATGAGCCTCTGTGAGCAGCCCCTACTCGGTGTCTGGCCCGGAGGAGGAAACCCGTGAAAGTCTAGTTTATTAATGTGCTGCTGCTCCTCTATTTGTCATCATTACTTTCCTATCATCATTCCTTCCTGGCGCAAAAAGGTGCTCAGCTGGAAACCAGTCAGAAAAGGAAAAAGTCATCTGATTCATTCTAAAGTCTGAGTAACCTATTGTATCTGAAACTTCCCCTACCCAGGGAGATTGACATTTTGGGACAGAACAAAGGCAAAACCAAAGGAATCTGTCTCTTTTGATGGACTTTCAAGTTCTCATGGCAAGAAGGGGAAATATTTTTAAAAGGGGAAGTTGTCATTTTTTCCTTCAATCAAGCTGCCTCTGGCTGCATTTGAAGCCTCTCTATGTATGAATCTGAAGCTTCTGCACTCCTTCAGAGATCCTGTGAAGTAAACAGGATGGCCAATCACGCACTAGCACCTACACGTCGTCTGCTTGTGTGAGAGACACTTTGCACTTGGTGTGAGCCGACTGGCAGCCCCCACCTGCCTGCAGGACACAAACGCCCTTCCCCCTTGTTGCTCTGGGGGCCCCAGGGTGAAGCTGCCCCGTACTGAGGCCAGGCCTGCCCCCTCCTTTCCCACTGTCTGGCAGCTGCCTCAGTCTCCCCCTCGGTATTTGCCTGCGGTCTCCTTTGGGCCCCCTCCCCCGTCTGCCACGTGCCCTCACTCCCTGCCTGTGCTGACCTGCTGTGCTGCCTGGCCTGACTCCAGGGCTCGGGCCCCACTCTCCAGCCAGTGGCCAGTGCACGTTCCTCGTCACACCTGCTCCTGGCACAGGCCATGTGGGTGCTTCTCAAGGCAGAGCTGCTAAGGCCTTGTGCTGGTTTCCCAGGTTTGCTATAACCAAGCATCGCAAACTGGGGGGCTTCAAACCAGGGGAATGTGTTCCCTCACAGCCTGAGAGACTAGAAGTCTAACATCATGGTGTCCGCAGGGCGATGCTCTTTCTGAAGACTCAAGGGGAGGATCTTTCCTCTCCTCTTCCTCGCTTCTAGAAGATGCAGGCACTTCTCGGTGTCCCTTGTCTTGTAAGCACATCCCTCCAGCTTCTGCCTCCATCATCCCACAGTGGTCCCCTCTGGGTGTTCTCTGTTCACATGGCCTTCCCCTCGCTGTGTCTGTGTCCAAACTTCTCTCTTCTTAGAAGGCTATCAGCCAGTGGAGCAGGGCTCACCCTAATCCAGGATGACCTTATCTTAGCTTGATCAAGCCTGCAAAGACCCAACTTCCAAATAAGGTCACATTCCAAGGTTCTGGGTAGCATGGACCTTGAAGTCTGTACTCAATCTAGTACAAACCTCTAGGAACACTGCTTCTGCTGCGGAGGCCTCTGCTTTCCAAAGTACACGGCATGCCTGCCCACCTGGGTTCAGGCACCACTTTGCCCCACGCCCCCATTGCCCCCTCCCACACTCAGGCCTGGGGGTGCGTCTGGCACAGCCCCCCAGCCCTTCCTCACTTCTGTCTCTCCTGCTGAAGCCCCTCTGCTCACTGTAGCCAGCCTTCACTGGCTTTCTTCATTCCTGAGTCTTTCAAATGAGACTGGGTATGCAGGAACCTCCAGTACGGAGATGTTTTCAAGGAATCCAAGGCTCCTTGCCAACAGGAGGCGGCGCTGGCTGCCACCAATGTCACGAAGCAGTGTCCTGAGATTCCCCACTCTACCCAGTGGGTCCCCAGGCCGGTCACGCCCCTGGAGGCATCTGTGGGCCAAGCCATTGGCTCCACTCACTCTTTCTCTATTATTAGAAGAGGAGATTGAACTTCCCACAAACGGGCACCAGCCCACAGTGGAGGGTGCTGGACCCTGGCAGAGCAGGGGGGCTGCGGCTCCAGCTGGGGTGCCCATCAGTCACGCAGTCACAGCCAGGACAGCCAACCTCTCTCCACTTGTGCCACCAAGACCAACAGATGCTGCAGACCCAGTTGGCTTGGGATCCCCAGCTGAGCAAATCAAACCCGTCTCTACACACCACAACGGGCGCCAAGAGAGAAACAGAGCCATTTACACAGAGGTGAGCATGCACAGACAAGCCTACTTTTAAGACTGTTCATGAAACATATTTGGTTTGAAATGATGTGAAAGAAGGCATTCCAGTGCCCCATGGAGGCTGTCAAGTTCTTCTTCTGCATTGAGGCAGGCAGAGTGTGGTCAGAAGGAAGTTAATGAATGAACCTGATCTTCCCAATAAGCAAAGTGGGGTTTCTTCCCACTGCCCCCCTCCTGAAGTTAAAAAAATGATGTGAGAATTATAACACTATTCAGAGTCTGACTGAGACAAAAAAGTGGCAAGCCACCCTGTGGAGAAAGAAAGTCACATTGGACAGTAATGCAACAGAACATAAATAACACTCTGTCGAGCTCCTCTTACCTCAATCCCTTCTTTGTTTAAGGCATATTCATCAAAATTCAAAATGGCTATCTTAATCGTTCTTGGAGGGGGCAGGACCGTCAGGCCAATATTAATAGCATTGCTCCTCTTGGAGTCCAGGACAATGATCTCCTGCTTTTTTCCATCTGCAGCCGTTTTCTTGTGATAAAATAAGGAGAATCCAAGATTAATGCCTCATCTTCAGTCCTCTATTAAAAGCAAACTCACGACTTTAATATTTAGAGATGAAAACAAATGGCCCCAGTTCAGCTCAGGGAGGGACTGGCTACCGCTCAGCACGGCGGAGATCAGGGATTAGCCCCGAGAAGCCGCCAAGAAGGGGGCAGCCATGGAACTTCTCAAGTCAGACACATTACAAAATAAAATTGATTTTCCTTCAATTGGGAAAAATGTGATATTTTGCAAGGAGAAAAAAAAAAAGAAAGAAACACTCTGTTTTTTTCCATAGAAGCAGTGGAAACAGGATTCAGACCTTTCAGAGTTCCCTTCCTGTGGGCTGCGAGGTGTTGGAATGTGCCTTGGTTGGCCCTGGGGCATGTGGTGCATGCCCAGAGATGGAGAAAGCTGGTCCACACGCCAAGGAGACGGGAGCCTGGGGGAACCCGGCATTGCTGGCGGGTCTGCCCTCTGCATCTCCGGGGCTCCTCTTGACATTCTGCCCTGACACCTGAGCACTCTCCTGCCACATTCATTCATCTGGATGCAGCCCACTGAGCGGGTGAAGAGGAGTAAGGGATGAACTGGCAAAGAGGCCAAGGAGGGGCACCATGCTCTCTGCTGTCCCGGGCATCCTCGGAGCAGCCCCTATTGCTAGCCTGGGGCTGGCACACAGCCAGAAGCTAGGAAGGGTGTAAGGTGCTGAGCCAGTTCTCACCTCTGCCCAGAGCTTATGATGACAAGGTCCCCAACTTTCCCCTTCCACTCTCAGGAAATCAAAGGCAGGTAGAAATGGGGACAGGTGGAAGGAGGCCAGTCAGCAAGCTTCCTGTGTTGTGCAGCCTCCCTTGGGGCCACAAGGCCTGGAGGTTGATGATTCTGATTCATGAAACAAGCCCAGGGTGATGAGGATGGGTGAGACCATGCAGCATGCTGAGGGTGAGCTCACTGCATGAGGGGCCCAGCTTCGGGGGAATAACTCACCTGGTGATAGAGGGGGTGAGGGTCTGGAGAAGCTGCCACACAAGCTGGACCCTAAAGACTGTCTAGGACTAGCCTGGGGCGGGGGAGACGGTGAGGAGAGAAGGGCCTTTGAATAGTTCCAGGGAACTGCCCAGGATGAAGCTGGAGGTTGCCAGGGCCATATCAGGGGACTCCATGAGTCAGCTGCTCAGAACCCCTCTGCAGGCAGGTCCTAGCCAAGCAGCCAACGCCAGTCAGCCTCCCGCACTGAGGCCTCAGCCTCTCCTTTGAAGAAGGGAACCAGGCTGGGCCTGGTACAGCTGAGTGGCTGCTGTGGCACTAGAGGCTGGGAGCTGGCAAGGAGAAACTGGCTACAGCCCCTTAAGTCCTACTGAGCCCTTCCAAACTCAATTGCTAATGTTCTATTTTAGGTCCTTAAATGTGCATTTGGGAATAAATTACAATTTCTTCATGAAGAGAATAACTGAAAGCATCCCAGCCATTTGGGCGCCTGGTGGCCCGGAGGAACAACTCCTGCGGGCGTGCCACCGGCTTGGAACTGTGGGCTCCCAGGACACACAGCATAAATGCACCCCTACCCTGCAGGGCAAGCTTGTCTTCTATACGTTTAAGCCAAGAAGCTTATCAGGAGCTCCTGAAATGTAGCTGAAATCTACTTTAAAATATTGTTTGGGGGTTTCCCTGGTGGTCTGGTGGTTAAGAGCCCACCTGCCAATGCAGGAGACACGGGTTCGACCCCTGGTCCAGGAAGATCTCACATGCCGCGGAGCAACTAAGCCTGTGAGCCACAGCTACTAAGCCCGTGCTCCAGAGTCTGCAAGTCACAACTACTGGAGCCTGTGCGCCTAGGGATTGTGCTCCACAACAAGAGAAGTCACAGCAAAGAGAAGCCCACACACTGCAACTAGACAGTGGCCTCCACTCACAGCAACCAGAGAAAAGCCTGGGCAGCAACAAAGACCCAGCACAGCCAAAACTAAATGAATACAAATAAAATTATTTAAAAATATATTACTTTGTTGGAATGCTAAGAAGGCCTGAGAAAAGGCTTGACAACATGCTGAAGAAGGGAATGAAGAGGGATGTGATGACCTGTGTGCCCACCTTGGGGCAGCGGGGTGCCCACTCCTCCAGGCACTCCAGGCACTGCAGGGGGCCTGCCCAACATAGAGTCCCTCTTCCCTGCTCACCAACAGGGCCTGGATTTCTTTCAAGCTGGTAATATGTTAGGGAAATCAATCACCTCCCTGGACCCTTTGCAGCTGAGGCTGGCAGTTTGGGTTTCTGTTTTCCTGATTCAAAAGGGCTGGACCCATGAGCCATGCCTTTTTCCCTTTCTCCATCTTCCTGCCTACAATGTAGACATGAGGCCTGGAGCGGCAGCATCTCGTGAGCATAAGGAATGAGGCCTCATGGATGGCGACATGGAAGACAGAAGCCTGGGACCTGGCGTGTGAGAGGCACTGACCCAGCGCCAGGCTCCAGCACAGGAGGCACTGACAGAAAGGCAAGGACTCCCCGTGAATCATTAGCCCCTGGACCCCCATCCATAGAGTCACTGGGAGCCTGCAGAGATGCCTGAGAAGGCCGAGCCCCACTGCTGCCTTTGTGCAAATGAGAGCAAGATGCCCCCCCTGAGGGAGACAAAGCCCCATGGCAAATTCTTGAGAGAGACGGACTATTCAGATTTCAGCCTGCCCCCCTCAGCCAGGGTCCACCTACAGCAAGCACTCAGGACAGAGCCGGGGGTGGCTCTGAGCCTGACATGTCCTTTTCCTCATTCTCAGCAGAACTCAGTTCACATCAATGGACACCCTCTGCTCTCATAAATCGAGAAGAAGCCAGCCTCTGGGCATCCTGAGATAATGGGGAAGCTGTTTCTACAGACGACATGTTTTCAGAGCACGTCCACCCACTTCGAGAAGGAAGGAATAAGAGTTAGTCATATCTGAGGCTGAATTATTAACTCTCTGGATTTTATCCAAGAGGTATTTTAAATGCTCTTCTTCATAACTGAAACAGAGTCTGCTGGATGCACTGACCCCTCAAGTGCCTTGGCAGCCACTCTGCCCGAAATGAGGGTGGGTCACGTGGGCTTGCCCAACTGTCTCCTCCCCTCACAACAACCCACAGCGGCATCTGCAAGAACAAGCCAAAGTGCTCTGTGCCCGGGAGCACATGCTGGTGTCCAGGGATTCCATTATCAATTCTGATGCCTTTCAATCCTCCAAGCTCCAGATCAACAAGAGTGACCTTCACTATGTCCTTCACCTGGCCCTGCGTCTGAGTGGCTGTCGGCCATCCTCTCCCACAAAGTCTCTCGTGTCCTGTCCTTCACTCCCCCCACCTCCATCCCAAGCCCGACCCTTGGAGCCAGCCTCCCAGGGCAGCCACCATGGGCTTCCTGCTTCCAGCCTCTTCTCACTCCCAACCCATCCATCTTAATTCTTGCCAAGAGTCTTTCTCAGAGACTTGTTTCCTTATTGCACTTCTTTGATCAGAGAGTCTGTGACTGTCCGTTGTTTGAAATGAGAAAAATGGGAAATTGGTCAATGATGAAAAGAGGAGATAAAGCAGATAAGACAGAGTTCCTTGTGAAGGAGGTTAAGAAATGTTAAACGATATTCCAAAGGCTTCTGGAAAGGAGGGATGCAGCAAGGTGGAACAGGGTTGGGAGGATGACAGGAGGTGATACATCTAGGCAGGAGATCAAAAAGTTGATTTGTATTTTACACGAGATCAGACACAAAACAACGCACAAACAAGGAAACAAAACCTCCAGACCAGACTTCCCCGGTGGCTCAGTGGTAAAGAATCCACCTGCCAATGCAGGAGACATGGGTTTAATCCCTGATCCAGGAAGATCCCACACGCCTCAGAGCAACTAAGCCATGAGCCACAACTACTGAGCCCATGCCCTAGAGCCTGGGAGCTGCAACCAGTAAAGCCTGCTCTCCCTAGAGCCATGCTCCTCGACAAGAGAAGCCACCACAGTGAGAAGCCCAGGCCCCACAACCAGAGACAAGCCTGCACAGCACAAAAACCCAGCAGAGCCAAAAATAAATAAATGATTACAAAGAAAACTCAAAACCTCTGGAAATATCAATACAGGCCCTACTTGGAGGAAGTGACAAAATTTTATTGAGAGTAATAAAAGAAGATGTGGGTAAATGAGAAACATCATGTTCCTGAATAGGAAGTCTCAGTGTTAAAAGGATGTTCATTATCTTGCCTCATAAAATTTATACACAAATAACATATTTATTATATATGCCGGTAAAGAACCACCTGTAATGCAGGAGACCTGGGTTCGATCCCTGGGTTGGGAGATCCCCTGGAGGAGGGCATGGCAACCCATTCCAGTATTCTGGCCTGGAGAATCCCCATAAACAGAGGAGCTCACAGGCTATAGTCCATGAGGTCGCAAAGAGTTGGACATGACTAAGCGACTAAGCACAACACACAACATATATTTAAAATGATTCTAATCAAATTCCAAGAAGATGTTTTTGGAATTTTAAAATATTCTAAAGTTACTATGAACGAGTATATGTGTAAAAAGATCCATAAGTGGAAATAATACAATATCTATCCAAACAGCCATAAAAACTTACTATAAAACTGATATAATTAATGTGTGGCACTGGCACTCAACAGCTATACTGATAATACAGAATAGAATAATAGAACAGAGAAAGCTGTCTATACAATGATCCAGGGCATTCCAACAAGGCAGCAAGACCGTGAGTCACAATCCATTATGAAAGCCTGATTCTAATATGGAACCAAAGTAACTTCAAGCAAAAACAACCAGTATGGTAGGTTAACATCACAGTAGACTGGATTGACTGAGATCTTTCTTCTTAAAAAAAAAAAAAAAAAAAGCCAGCAGAAAGCAAGAACACAGGGTTGCATGGGAATGGCCAAGGGTCATCATGGTGGGGTTATGCCACACCTCATGAGACCCCTTTGCTGATTTTGGAGTCCTGAGACATTATCAGTGATGATCCATGACAAAGCCTGAGCAAAGGCAGAAGAGGCTGAAAAGCAAGCTCAGTGGCTCAACTGTCTCTTGTTGGTTGGCAGGGTATCTTCCCTTATTTATTATAGTTTTTGCGTTTTCTCAACTGTAGATCTCATTTCCTTAAATGGCATTTCCTGAGTGCCTATTAGGTGGCTACTCCTTGAGTGGGGACATTTTTCATGGAGATCAACAAAAAATGTAGGTGGCCAGGATGCCACCGACTGCAATGATCAATCCTGGGGCAACAGGAAATAAGGGTATCTCCCTCAGTTCTTTGATAGAAGGTCAATCAGCCAAACCTATGCCCTCAGGGCTCAAGAACTCACAGGGGAAAAAGAGTGTTGAGGGAGCAGCTATGGGTCGGGTACCAGGTGCAGGATGCTGGACTAGGGGGTGCTGAACATGAAAATTGGAACAATTGTCTCTGGGGCGAGATAGCTGCCCAGCTAAACAGTTGTGCAAGTTGGAGTGGGGAAAACAGGGTGGGCATGTCTCTGGACATGCAACTGACCCCAGTACTTCCAGAAGTGCTCAAGGTAAAAGAGGAACTTGCTTCTTGAAGGGTTAGGGGGCACTCTGGGAGGAGGTCAGTCTCTGCTTTGCTCCCAGAAAGCTCAGTGAAGCTGAACTTCTGAGCCAAACGAGGTGGCAACACCCAGAACCTCCTTCAAAGCAGCAGCTCTCAGGGAGCCTCCAAGAGTTGCCCTCCCAGAAATACTGTCTCCGGAGAAATGCTTCAGGCTTGGACGGAATGTAGGGTTTTGTTTGTTCTTGACTTGGCCAAGAGGACTGCAGGGAGCGGGGAGAGGATGTAACAGCCAAAATGGGGAGAAACAGAGGTCACCCTCTATGGAAAAAGATGCTGTCAAAGCTAGCAGAGACCTCTTAGGAGGGCTGGGAAGGAGGTCACTGAGGCAATTCAGCTCCTTTCCCCCAAACTGTCCAAAAGGGCTAAGGGTCCAGTTTCAGGAAGCAGAAGTGAGCCCCTCCAAGAGGATGCTTCAAACAGGCAGCACCCAAGGCCACAAGAGTCACAGAATTTCTGAGAAGCACAGAGGGAATTCTCCATTTAAGCACTGATAGCTAACTGCCAGGGCTTAGGGGTGAGGGCTGGGACTTCTCTCTGCAGCCCTGGTGGAGCCCAGATTCACTTGGTGGTCAGCTCCCTGCGTTGGAGTGGGCCTTCTAGAACCAAGCAAGTCCAAGAGGTTGGGCTCTGCAAACTCAGCCACTCCAAGGGGCAGAAAGTCACCTACAACAGGAAGATTTTCTAGAACAGTTAAACCAGATATTCAGGTCCACTCAGGGGGACTGTGGGGCCATACCAATCCTGATGCTGAGATGGATGACCAGAGGCCTCAAAGAGAAGAGACAAGTATGTCAGGTTTTTGGATACATCAAGGTATTGCTTCCAAGAACAAGTCTTTCAGAATTTCTAAGTAAAGTGACAAACTTGATTCTGAATGGTTATGGGGGTAGGCGACCACGTGTGACCACAACCTGCTTTTGTTCAATATCCTGAGGGTAAGCCCATCACTTCCCCTCATAATCATTCAGTTTTGGAAAAGAAAAGGATGAGCATTCAGGCAGCAGTTAGGAAAAGGGGGAAAGGAAGACTTTAATGCTAAATAGTAGTCCTTAAACTTAGAGGCTAATTTAAAATCTCACACTAGAATCTCAGGAAAGTCACGTGAGGCAAAGGATAAGAAAATCAATAGCATAAAAAATGAAGACCTGTCAGCACAGCACAAAAGTACATTCTCCCCTGTTGCCCTGGGTCTACTCAACAACCCCAGGAGGTCAGGCCTACAGGCTCAGGCCTGGCTTCTCCACCACACCCCACCCATAATCAAAAACAGGCTCAGAGAAGTTTACTGACTTGCTCAAAGTCACACAGAGGTAGAGTCCAGACCAAATGACATTTGAAATTGCAGTAGCAAAGCACACAGACCATTGAGAAGAAAGAGAGAGTCTTTTTCAAAAAATGGCAGGCTTTCAAAAATTCCCAAGGGAAGAAAATGAAGAAGTGTCCAGAGTGTGAACTTGAAAGTAGCCAAAACAAAATGGAATCTGGGGATCACAGCAGCCCTGAAGGGCAACTGAAAATATCCAGAGCAGCAAAGCACTCAGGTGGGTCAACTGGGGTCTGACCCATTCCCACCCTGGCGGCCTGGGCGAGTCACTGCCCCACTCTGTACCCCTGTTCTTTCTGGGACCCAGTTTCCCAGGGTTTGTTAGGAGGATGAAATAAAACAATGGATGTAAATCAGTGAGAGAAACACTCAGCCTCTGGTAAGCATGACAGAAGCGTCTGCTAGGACTATTAGAATAGTATGACTGAGACTTCCCTGGTGGTGCAGTGTAAAAGAATCTGCCTGCTTGCCAATGTAGGGGACATGGGTTCAATCCCTGGTCGGGGAAGATCCTACATGCCGTTGAATAACTAATCTTGTGGGTCACAACTACTGAAGCCCTAAAGCCTGTGCTGCACAAGAGAAGTCAGGCAACAAAGAGAGGACCCTACTCACCACAACTAGCAAAAGTCCGAGCAAAGCAATGCAGACCCAGCATGGCCATAAATAAATGAATAAAAAAAAAATAGTATTATTGGTATGGATACATGTAAAGTACTTAGGCTAATACCTGGAAAATAGTGCTTTAGCTCCTTTCACTATTGGCTCTTTTGTAAAAAATCATTTTTAACCTAATGAAATTATATTTTAAAAATATATGGTTTATCAATGCATGTTTTTCATAACTAACACATGTACTACACTTACTGACGAGAGGCACCTAGGTACACGGGAGTGTCAGATCAGAGCAGTGTCCCCACCCCAACAGTGATAATTCCAGGGGACAGTGTAGGGACTTGGTTCTCAATTTAGCCTCCAGGGCTGCTTCCCAACATGGGCAACTCACCCGGAGCTTCCTGAAATGAACTCTCGGATGCTCGTGAGAGTCTGCACAGACCCCCCGGCATACGGAGCCCCCGAGTGGGAAGCAGGTCCAGTGAGTGAGTTATCTGGAGGTTCTGAAGGTCTCCTTGCAGAGGAGATGGGAGGGAACGACTTGCTTTCTGTTTTCAAGGAGGAGAATGTTATGGTTATTTCCACATGCTAAATTCCCTCTAGGCCAAAGACTGGACTCCAGGACTAATGGAAAGGGGGCATTCTGGAGAAAAGAACAGGACAGTCTCCTTCTGGGCCAGGAGACTCAGCTGCCTCCATGGCTGAGGGCAGAAAGGGCAAACACGGACTCACCACCTCCGACTGGGAGGAACGCAACATCACTCACCTAAGGAGGAGACATGGCTGATCAACCTACTGACATTTTCTGAAGGAAAACCAGGAAATGTGATGTATTTAGGTCAGTGCTTTACAATTGTGGGGATACAAGGGGCACTTTTAAAGAACAGTGATGCCTGGGTTCCATCTCAGAGGTCCTAACCTCCTTGATCAGGAGTGGGCACAGAGGTCTAAAAGATGTGAGTGTGACCAGAGTCACCAACTTAGACTTGCAAAAAGTCTTAAGGCTTGAGACGGGATTGTTGGGTGAGTAAAAAGTTGTTCTTTCAGAAAGAAGAACACAATTTAAAAATAGGAAATCAAAGGCAGGGATCGGAGAACATTTCTTAGGATATAAAAACAGAGCTCCCCCCACTCCCCCATCCCTGTCATTCAAAGATGCAGCAAGGTCTGATCTTGCTACTTTCATGAATGATGTGGGATAATATCCCCACAGCTAAAGATGATGCAGGAAGTTTTCACTGATGCTAAAAGGAATCTGAGATGCCCAACTGATGTCAGGGTCATCCCAGCCCTGGGAGCTGAGCTGTCAGTGACTGAGAAAGCATCCTTCCACACCTGAGGGTTAATGAGCTCTGCGAGGCTCTGGGGTCAAGCACAGTGGGCTCCCGAAGACACGGTACACATTGGGCCATTGCTAACCCCATGCAACCGGATCATGGGTGTGGTACTTGGAAATAAAAACAAAACCCTGCTCCATCTCTGCACACAGCCCCAGGGCTTCTGCAGTGGCATGCCATGATAAAGACGGCTAAGGTCCAGAGAAGGGCCACCGTGAAGGCACAAACTTCCACGTCGGGGGAGAGGACGAAGCAAGCAGAGTAGGGAGGAGAGCTTGGGCAAAGATCATGGAGGCTTGCAACCCAGGCAGGTGGACAGGGCTTGCCTTCCAAAGTTTTTTGAAATGCTGCCATGGAGGATCACAGCTTTGAGTTTTTAAAGAGCAATTTTACTAGCAGTAAAGGATGCGGTTTTAAAAAGTGGATATTCAGCACACAGAACTTATCATCCCAGAGGGTGCAGTAACTGAAAATAGAAACTGGGATAAGGACATGATTTATTAAGAGAACTCAGAGTCTTGGAGAATACTGCTAAGTTTGAGAGTATTTCCATGAAAGGCGACCGACCTCTCAAAATGCTTGTCAGCATCACTGTCACAGACCCCAGGGCTGGCTCAGCGAGGCACGAGTTCTAGAAATGGGAAATCATCCCTCCTCACTCCCTGCTAACTGCCAAAAGGGTGACGCCACAGGATA
Source organism: Bos indicus x Bos taurus (assembly GCF_003369695.1). Classification (NCBI taxonomy): domain Eukaryota; kingdom Metazoa; phylum Chordata; class Mammalia; order Artiodactyla; family Bovidae; genus Bos; species Bos indicus x Bos taurus. The sequence goes on from NC_040099.1 coordinate 20,599,154, forward strand.
TTTTCAAAACTGCCCGTTGAGAAAGCGTCCATGACAGTGATGCCTCAATACAGATATCATAACAATGTGACTGCTATGAAATTTTCCCAAGTTCTGTAATGAGGGAGATATACGTGGGAAAGCATGAAGGCAAAAGACAGAACAACAACAAAAAAGCCATGAAAGAGAGTATGAAAGTGAACATCGCTCAGTCGTGTCCGACTCTTTGCGACCCCATGGACTATGTAGTCCATGGAATTCTCCAGGCCAGAGTACTGGAGTGGGTAGCCGTTCCCTTTTCCAGGAGATCTTTCCAACCCAGGGATCGAATCCAGGTCTCCTACATTGCAGGCGGATTCTTTACCAGCTGAGCCACCAGGGAAGACCAAGAATACTGGAGGGGGGGGGCCGTCCCTTCTCCAGGGGATCTTCCCGACCCAGGAATCGAACTGGGGTCTCTTGCATCGCAGCCAGATTCTTTACCAACTAAGCTATCAGGGAAGCCTAAATAAAAGCTGAAAAACCTTTAGTTAGGAATAACATTTCTGTGGAACTGGCCAGAACAGGTTTGCTTATTGGTAAATTTAGGAAAAAAAAAAAAAAAAAAGTTAATTTCCCATATTGGTTCTTTGAGTCTTTACAGCAAAGGCCAACCATCAAACAGTTACATTTCCAATGTTACTGTAGTTTATCCAGTACCCTAACTGAGAGACTTTTGAGAGGTGAAGAGAGTGCTCTTAATAATTCCACTGGGACCGCCGCATACATGGGGACCATCTTAGATAAGGATGGTCCCAAAGTTGGGCTTGGAATTTTCAGGCAGAATTCAGGTTTTCTGAGGGTGCTGTTAAACAAAACAACATTCCCTTATGACCTGAATTTGCATAAAGAGTAGGAAGATTTTCTTCTCTTCTCTGCAGAATAAAACAGAGGTGGGGCAGGGGTGAAGTCAACGTGGAGAATGATGGTGGGCGCAATGCTCCCCTCACTGGAGCTTTATTTTTCACTTTAAATCAATGGTTCATAGCTTTGGTTGAGTCCCGGGGGAGCCTTTCAAAATAACTCGGCCTGGGGCTTACCCCAGACAAAATAAATCATCTCTGGATTTTCTTAAAAAGTCACTGCTAGTAGTTTATGAAATGGTTTGAAACTTCAAGGTAAATAAAGTCGAACAAATGTCTCCAAATCCATTCCAGAGGCCCCTCCCCAGGGTAAAGCAACGAACTCAGGTGAATAAGACAGCCATGAGTCCCCAAAGGTGAAGCCAGGTCCCTTCTTCCTTCTGGGCCCCTCTTCTGCTCCACATCTTCCGTGGTCTGTCTGGATCCAGGGATATAAAAGCTGCCCTTTGGAAGGAAGAGGGACTTGGCTGCCCTAGATGAGGCATACAGCTTGGAAGCCCACTTCCTGGGGCTTCTTGGGATGATTCCCCATCCCCAGGGGTTTTCTGCCCTGATACCCAATTCTGGGGTCGTTTTAACCATCTCTTATGCCATTCTCCACATCTTAGACCAACAGCAAAAACACAATATGATGAAATGTAGTACAAAATTTCTGTCTTTCTCTATAACGCATAATTAAAGCTATCTTATTAAAAAGCTATACATATAGTCTCCAGGCAAGAATACTGGAGTGGGTAGCCATTCCCTTCTCCAGGGGATCTTTACCACCCAGGGATTGAACCCACATCTCCTGCACTGCAGGCAGATTTTTTACTGTCTAAGCCACCAGGGAAGCCCATATGTATATATAAATATATACATATAAATGTATGTATGTATATTACCTGCTGAAAAAGAAAAGTAGATCCAGTTCTAGAAACTATTTGGAAAGGAAATCACAAAGCACATCTCTCTGTTCTTATCATCTCCATGAGGTGGTCACCCCAGCCTTGGATCTGGCACATGAATCCCTAGGGGATGACTCAGATGGTCACCACCATGCCCTGCAACACTGGTCTAGTGTAAGTTTTCTGATGGAAAGTACAACTGATTCCCTTTGCTCTGTGCTGCCCTGTGAAGCATATTTTATTTTTGATGCACTCTATTGTTCTTAATGGAAAACTTCTCATGAGCCAGAATCTGCAAGTAGCTATTTACAGCTGAGTTTTACGAACATCATAGTCAAGAATTAGAAACAAACGTCACGTTGGTTATAGCTATACTAGGCCATACAACAGATTCAACTCTCCAATTTGCATCCTCACCATTTGTAATATTTGTAAATAGTCTCTGCTCACATTTTCTAGCTATCTCCACCCCAAAATGGGCTCCTGGGTCCCAATGCAGAACATTCTGGAACCAGGTAAATTTTCAACATGCTACTTTCCTCTTATGCTCTCACTTTATAAAAACTAGGTGAACCTTTGTAGCTGGGCAATACAGGTTTTTAAGAGGTCACCACCTACTTCAAGAAAGAACTGAACTCTGGGCCACTGGGAGGGTGCCAACCAGGCTCCTGTCACTGATCACAAGTAGCACCAAGAGAAGAAGTTGGGGAGGTGAGCCCATCTGGGGTCTTCTCAAGGAAGCTTTTCACTTTGTCATTTCTTGAGTTAAAATAAAGTTGGAAAAATGAAGTTGGAAGTGCCTTCATTGCCAACTGGGACTCTTTAATTTCTCACCCCCTCAACCCCAAGTCAAAAGCTGGCAACCTCTGAGGCTAAGGAGCAATCAGGACAAGCCCGGGGGGTCCAGGCAGCCAGAGGGGCCCACGTGGGAAGGAGTGGGATGAAGGAGACGGGCCAACCAGATCAGCGGGAGCAAGGGCACGTCCTGGGTGATCCCAACAGCTGTTTTAACCACGCCAGGCCAGCCTTCTCCCAAATGGCAGGTCTGATGGTAAGAGTGGAAGGGGCCACGTGGGTGGCTCATCACCACACGTGACCAGTCCTGGAAGTCAGGACACAGAGACACGGAGAGCAATAGCACTTCCCATGGCATGGTTTTCTAGAGAGAACAAGAGGGTTCTACTTACAGTTGGGGGAAAGGACTGCCTGGTATGGCTTTCTATTTGGGATCTTGGCAGTTGGATTTGTAAACAGGAAAAAGCTGGAATTCTGACTTGGGGATGGGGTGGGGCTGGAAATGGTTCAGATTCCCATCCTTGTTGGAACTGAGCAGACATTAACTCAAGGGTAAAGGCCAACTCGGAAAGAGCAGCAAGTAGTTCCAGACCCATCTCCCCCACCCCACCCCCGGCCCCATTACAGGTTTTAACAGGAAGTCGGCCTTTTAGAGCTCCCGGCCTAGCCTTTCAGCATCACACATGGTGACAGGCACAAACTCCATCCTCAGGTTCTTCTCGAAAGGATACTCCTGTCCCGAGGAAGCCTGCACACACTGATTCCAAATCAGAGCCTGGCCGGCAGATCAAGGAGCCCAACTCAGACAGCTTATACTCATCCAAAATGATGCTAAACGGAGCAACCCATGGAGCCAAAATTAATTCACAATAGTAAGTTCCAGCATGTTTACTCTAAACTATCCTTTGAAAAGTGTTTTCTCTTATTTCAGGGCCCTGAGAAGACAGCCTTAAACCTGTTTTAAAACTGAAATATACTCAGGATCACAAGAGTTATTTTTTTAGATCAGTTCTTTAAGATAGGTAAAGGAGACCCTAATAATGCAGTGAATCATCAGAAATAAAATCTGTGATCCAGTATCACACAGCCTTTTCATCAGTGCTCCTTAGTCACGACTTTATCTTTGATGCCCAATAACTTCATATACAAAGCTCTTCATTTATAAAAGTAGATAGAACATCTCTGTTAAAGACACTACACCAGCAATGCCCTCAGGGTTCTCAAACATCTATGAGAAATAAGAAATCTAGATACACGTATAATGTTTACAGGATGCCAACTATATGGCTGTATAGTAGCATCCAGATAGTGGTAGCAAGTTGACTCAGCCAGGGGATTAGCTGAAGAAATGTCCCATAGCCTACTGTCTTACAGCTGAGGTTTAAACCACTATCAACCATAAACAACAAATGTGAGCGTGAATAAACACATCCACAGGATGAAGTCATTGTGTTTGATAAATTAGCACGTCTACTTTCCTCTAGTGAATGTCAACATTTGCCGTCAGGCTATGCTAACAATCCCTGGGTAAACACTGTTGTTTTTTTTTTCCTCCAGGTTATTAGGTTCTTGGAAAGCTACTTGCCTATCGATGTTAATAAGTTGCTAGCTTTGTTAGCAACAAAAGGTCCCTTACTCATTTAGCTCACACCTAACGTTTGACACAGGGTACTGGATGAAAAGTCAAATTTTTATACCAACTGCCTTTTTAAGCAAATTAGTAAGAGCAACACGAAGGGCATTTTATGTATAACAAAACTCTCCGTTCTATCCAACATCTGTAAGTAACTCAGCAAATGAAGAGGCATGCTGGATGCAAGCGATACCTTGGAGACGGACAGTTCCTTTGATTTAGACTCAAACAGGTGCTCCAGCTTGGAGGTGTCCACCTTAATGGGTTCCAGTTTCGACCACAGGAATTCTCTGCAGCGGCCATTGTTCTTACACGGCCACTCAAAAGGCCGGACTTCGTTCCAGAATAGACGGATGGTCTTCTTTTTCTTGGTGAATGCCGGTTGACCCCTGGGTATCTGGGGCCACCCTAAGCCCTGAGGAGCGTTGAATACTGGAGGGGGAGCCAATAAATTACCGGGGACTGGAGGGGGAGGCACGCTGTCCAGCAGGGGCGGAGGGGGTGGGGGCGGCAGACCCAGAAAGGTGGGTGGGGGCGGGGGAGGCGGCCCTGGGGCCTCCGGGTGACCCAGGTCCACGTCCAGGACGTCAATGTCGTCCTCCTCACCCAGGTCAGTGAAATCCATGTCCTGGATTCTGAGCTCCCTGGGATTGGCCATGAGCTGGTCCCAGATGTAGTCAGATTCCGTCTTGGGCTGAGCTGATGTCTTCTCTGCGACCTTGTCATTGGGCTCTGCGTCAGGGGAGACGGACCCCCTCCCTAGGTCCCCGCTGTTGAATTTCTCTGCAAAGGCTTTCACACTGCCCCTGTTGTCCAGACAACCAACGTCCACCCTCTTGACGCTCTCATCCTGGGCCAGGGAACTGGCCTGCAGGGTGGATATTCTGCTGGCCAGGCTGGCTACCGCCTCCGCCCCTTGCGCGGTCCTTGCGGCCTCGCCCTCCCCTTTCTCCTCGTCATCCGTGGGCTTTCTGTTATGGGCATACAGCATGTCCAGCATGAACCGTTTGCTGGTGAGGATGTCGCCACACTGCTCATTTACACCGGCATCCTGAACACCCGCAGACCACAAACCTGAAAGTACACAGGAGAAAAAAATGAGAACATCACACCGGTCTCAATACCATGAGAGAGCCAACCAGACAACACGTGGGCATTTCACACAGGAGCAATCAGGAAGACCCAGAAATGAAGCAATGGAAGAGGAAGGTGGTCACGGTTGACAAGATGCTCTTGATCAAAAGAGATACTGTGTTGAAGGGCTGATGGCCCACTCTAGGGACCCAACACTCTCGTAGGGCTTGTGGCTCTGGCCTAGGCTCATGGGAAAAAATTTCCTCGCCTTTTCTGCCCACCCATGATAGCTGGTCAGGACCCACTCAGGGCAACTGCCCTAACTACACACAGGGAGGCAAGGAAATGCCCTCTCACCCATGGCAGGTACTTAAAAGGCTGTAGAATTACTCCTTTTTCTCCCTACTCCACCTCTGCACCAGTGAATCCAAACACTCCTGGAGAAACGTGCAGACCGTACCACTGGTCATACGGCCACCAGTCTTCAGGAGACCCTTAATGCTGCCTGGCGGCCCCATCCATGACCTCTCTTAGATGGCTTTCCATACACCTCCTCTTTCCTCTAGGCTCCCCTACTCAACTCATCCTCTGCAAGCATCACCTTGCTTTCTGTTTCAAAAACTTAATAGACAAAGTCAGAGCTCTTCCAGGGCCTCCATTCTGCCTCCACTCACCCACCTGCACCTGAACACTGACGTTTGTCCTATGACTACTGATCCCCTGTCCTCTAGTGGGATTCATCCGCTCCCATGATTCTCCATCCTGCGTCTCCCATGCTCCTCCCACTAGGTCTTCCCACTGGGATATAAACACAGTATAATTTTACCCACTAAATGAAAACAAAAAACCTCACTTGATTCTACTTATCTCTCCAGCTATGATCCAAATTTTCTCCTTTCTTTTTTTTCTTTATTTTTTTAAAATTTTATTTTATTTTTAAAGTTTACAATATTGTATTGGTTTTGCCAAATATCGAAATGAATCTGCCACAGGTATACATGTGTTCCCCATCATGAACCCTCCTCCCTCCTCCCTTCCCATACCATCCCTCTGGGTCGTCCCAGTGCACCAGCCCCAAGCATCCAGCATTGTGCATCGAACCTGGACTGGCGACTCGTTTCATATATGATATTATACGTATTTCAATACCATTCTCCCAAATCATCCCACCCTCTCCCTCTCCCACAGAGTCTTTTAAAGTAAAGCTGCGGGGGGAAGGGAGAGTTAGGGAGTTTGGGAAGGTCATACACACACTGCTATATTCAAAATGGATAACCAACAAGGACCTATTGTAGAGCACATGGAACTCTACTCAAACTTACTGCCAGCCTGGATGGGAGGGGAGTTGGGGGGAGAATGGATACATGTGTATGTATGGCTGAGTCCCTTCAAGGTTCACCTGAAACTACCACAATGTTGTTCACCGGCTAAAAAGTGAAAAAATAAGTGAAGTCGCTCAGTTGTGTCCAACTCTTGGCGACCCTATGGACTGTAGCTTACCAGGCTCCTCCGTCCATGGGATTTACCCCAATACAAAATAAAAAGGTTAAAAAAACAAACAAAGAATAAAGCTGCATATAAGAGTTGTTTTGCTGTTTCCAATTTCTCTCTTTATTCTCTCTTGAACCCAGTCTAATGAAGTTTGTGCTCTGTTTCAAAGATGCTCCTTTCTGGGTGACCTATGACCTTCCTGTCGCACTAGACGCAGCTGTTACCCTCTCATCTTTGACTCACATCCTTCTCTCGGCCTCCCGGACACTGTTCTCACCTGGTTTGCTGCCTTCTCTTTGGCTGCTCCTTCTCAGTCTCCTGTGTTGGTTCCTCCTTATCTTTAACCTTTAAGTGTCTGTGGACCTCTTCTCTCCATCTACACTCCCTTTCCTAGCCTTCATCTCATCCAGTCTTAGGCCTTTAAATGCCATCTTCTGCCCTCAGTCCCATCCACTCATCCAACCTGCTTCTCCTGCAGTCATTTCTGGCCTCAGTTGCAGCCACTTCATCCATCCTTCATCCATCCAATGTAATTGCTGCCAATTCCAAAAGCCTCAGAGTCATCCTTGACTTTTTATCCTGTTCTTTCATCCCACACAGCAGAGTCCTGTTAGTTTAATCTTCACGTTGCATCCAGAATCCCATCACTTTTCTCATCACTACTCCTGCCACAACCCCAGTCTGAACTAGCGAGGTTGCTTGCCAACAAGGGAGCATCCAGCTGATCTCAGCTTCCACGCTCGCCCCTCTACAGTGAGTTCTCAACCCCAGAGCCACGTGACGTTTTGCAATGTCCAACTTATCTTTCTGCTCTAAGTCTGCAAAAGGTGCCACATTTCACCGAGACAAAAAGCCAGTGACCCGTCAGTGTTCACAAGCCATGCGTGATCCCACCTTAATTTTTTTTCTCCCCCTCTCCTACCACGACCTCAGCCACTGCCGCCGCCCCAGATATACACACACGAACCTCTTCAGCAACAGCACTGACCTGACATTCCTAGAACTCACCAGGCGTTATGTGATCCAGCCTCAGGACCTTTGCCTCTCCTGGGGCAATCCCAGTTAATCACACAATTTGCTTCTCAACTTCCTTTCGGTTTTAGCTCAAATAGTGTCTTCCCAGTGAAATCTTCCCCGACCACCTTATTTAAAATTGTGCACACCTCCCTCTCGCCCACAGCTGATCATCTTTTTCTGCTTTATTTTCTACCCGAGCATGTCTTACTGTCTGATCTTCCACACATTTTCCTCTTTGAGTTTATTGCTGCCTTTGTCCCATTATTGGAATGATTATAATTATTTGTTAAATTGTGTTCTTCCTCGGAATGTAAACTCTACAAGAGCAGGGATTTGGGTCTGCTTTGTTCCCCGTTGTATCCCCAGCATCTAGGATGAGTGGATGAACAGATAAATGGTCAGGGACGTCATTCCTCTGAGCTTGCTTCCTGAGGTCCAGCAGGGCTGTGCGGTGGGCATTTCAGGCTGTGCGTTCCATCAGACATCCAAGGGCCTCTGTGGCTGCTCATTTGGGGAGGGGGCAGGAGACCTAGGCCGAGGACGTGAGCAGCATGAGCTTTTTCTCTACCAAAGAGCTGGATCAGACAGGCTGGGGGAGGACACTGGTCTCTCCCCTGTGGCTGTGCCTTCATCTGTGAGGAAGCACTTACTGGGGAAGCCCAAGGCCCTCAAGTGCTCTGATTTTTCCACTGTGGTTTTGTCCTCTGTGCTCTGCTCAACAGTGGCCTAAGCTCACCAAGCGCCCAACACCAGAACAAGGAGGTTTTGAGTCCTCTTGGAGATTGCCTTCACAAACAAAATACATTTTGATGATAACCACCATCAAAGAGACAGGAGGTGGCATTTGAGGACACGATAGAAAAATCACTACAGCTGCTCAAACAGTCCCGTAAATAGGGAGACTGCTTTGATGCCAGGAAGTTGTGGCAGATAAAGTGACTGAGTCTCTCTCAACAGACCGCCTCACTCTCTCCATTTATTGGGAAATGTTGGCAATTTCTTATTTTGGCAACTAGGCAAAGAGCATAATCAGGTAACATTTTAAATGTTGGCTTTTAAGTTTACTTTCTTCATTCATGTATGTCTTTTATTAAATCATTACGTAGGGTGCTTCTTTGTCCCTAGCAATTTCCTTTGCTCTGAAGTGTACTTCATCTGATATTAATATAGCCCTAATATGGCTTTTCTCTGATTAATGTTGGCATGACATCTTTTCCCAGCCTTTAACTTTCCATCTGCCCATGTCATTACATTTGATATGAGTGTTGTACATAAGAGCACGTGGTTGACTGGTGTCTTTATACACTCTTCAAATCTCTGTCTTTCACTTGCTGTGTTAGGACTCGAGTGTGCCATTTTATTTGTTTTGTTTGATCCTTGTTTCAGTGTCTGTTCCTCCTTTCTTGGTCTTGGGTGGATTGCTTGAACATTTTTTAGAATTTCAATGTGACTTTTTTATAGTGTTTTTGAGTACATTGCTTCATGTAATTTTCCTAGCAGTTGCTCTAGGTATTACAGTATACACACTCCCTTATTTAGTCTATTGGTATTGGGCTTCCTTGGTGTCTCAGTGGTAAAGAATTTACCCGTTAATGCAGGAGATGCAGTTTTGAGCCCTGGAGATCCCCTGGAGAGGGAAACAGCAACCCACTCCAATATTCTTGCCTGGCAAGTCCCATGGACAAAGGAGCCTGGCGGGCTACAGTCCACTGAGTGACAAAGAGTCGGACACAACTCAGTGACTAAACAAAAACAAATTGATGTTTTACTGCTTTGAAGTGCAGAAACCTTACTTCCATTTAGATCCGTTTACTCTCCCACTTTTAAAAATACAGCTGTCTTAAGTATTTCCTCTACATATGCTGAACACCATAAAGCAAATCTAATGTTTGTTCCAACCATCGAATATGATTTAAGAAGCACATGGGTAAAAACATAGCATGTTTATCTACTCCTATTTTTACCCATTCTGTTTTTCTTTTCTTTCTGGAGTCCCAAGTCATCTTCTATCATTTCCTTTCTGTTCAGAGAACTTACTTCAGCCATTCTTCAAGGGGAGGTCACTCGTGACAAATGCTCTTGGTTGTTCTTTACTGAGAATGCTTTTATTTCCCCTGCACTGTTAAAGGTCACTTTTACTGTACATGTAATTCATCGCTGACAGTTATGGTCTTTCAGCACTTGACAGATGCTGTCCCCCTTTCTGTAGGCCTCCATGATCCAGACAAGAAATCCGCTATCCTCTGAACTGCTGCTCTTCTATAGGTATAACACCATTTTTTTTTGTCTTAAAAAAGTATTATTTGGCTTTAAGTTATCATAAATTTGATTATCTTTTGTCTTGTTGTCGATTTCTTTGGATTTATCCTTGTTAGGATTTGCTCAGCTTAAATTTGTAGGCTTATGCCTTTTGCAAAACTTGGGAAAATCTAAGCCATTATTTCCTCAAACATTTTTCCACACTGCATTCTCTCTCCTCTTCTTAGACTTAGATGAAATGAATGTCAGTTTTACTGACATAGTCCCATAGGTCCCTGAGGCTCCTTTCATTTTTAGTCTATTTTTTCTCTGCTATTCAGATTTGGTAATTTCCACTGATCTGGTTTCAAATACACTGATTATTTCATTTATTGTCTATAATCAAATATAAAGTATGTCAAATACTTTATTTCAGCTTGCATTTTCCAGTTGTATAATTTTCCTTTGGTTCTTTTTTTGAAAATTTCTTTGCTAAGACTTTTTTAATGTATTTCCTGAGAGTTTGTAACTGTTCTCTAAAGCATTATTATGCTGACTACTTTAAAACTTTTGACAGATCACCCCAGCACCTGTCAAAGGTTTTAAAGCAGTCACCATAATAATGGCATCTCTGGATGGTCTTTTTCCATTCAAGATGTCATTGCCCTGCTTCTTGACATGATGAGTGATTTTTGATTATATCCTGGATGTGTTGGGTATTATGGGATAGATTTTGGATCATATTTAACCTTCTCTTTTAGCAGATACTCACCCTTTTAGCTTCCCTGGTGGCTCAGATGGTAAAGCATCTGCCTGCAATGCGGGAGACCCAGGTTCGATTCCTGGGTCGGGAAGATCCCCTGGAGAAGGAAATGGCAATCCTCTCCAGCAGTCTTGCTTGGAAAATCCCATGGATGGAGGAGCCTGATAGGCTACAGTCCACGGGGTCACAAAGAGTTGGACACGACTGAACGACTTCACTTTCACTTTCACCCTTTCAGGGCATAGCTTGTAGGTCTTGGTGCAGGTATGTGTTCAGCTCCCCGCTGGGTCCCACTGTCATCAGGAAGAAGGCTGACTCACTCCCTCAGTGTAGATGGGCTGAAGCCCCTTGACCCCAGCAGCATCTTCCCAGTGGACGTGAAGCATTGACTCCCATTGGCTCACTGTCTCCAAGTGAAGTGAAGGCTTGGTTTTCCACCAGTCCCCACCAATGGCTAGTCCCACCTCCAACCACATCATTCTACCTTGTTTATGCTGGGTGGGGACGGAGGCTTGGCTCCCTCTGGGCCCTCACTGGCACTGAGGACAAGGAGAGTACCGGTGGGAAGAGAGAGAAGGCCATTAGTCTTTCCGCCAGGTCCTCATTAAGTGTGGTCCTATTGCGGTTCAGGTGAAGGCTCAGATCCCCACAGGACCCCACTGACTCGACCCTGCTGGGAGAATTGAGATTCACTTGCTTCTCCCTGCAGGGAATGACTATGAACTCCTCATTAGGCCAACAGTATCCCAGCAGGGGAATGGAGTGCAATCTGCTTCTACTGGGCAGGCGACAGTACTCCCTTCTGAGTCCCGTTGATACTACAGGGTTGAGGGAGGGGAGGGAACTGGAGAGCCATCACCCCTGTTTCCATATGGGTCTGTACAGAAGACTACCTCCTCTTCCATCTTACTGAAACCACTGGATTGGAAGAGAAGTGTGACAGTGGCATAGTTTCCATTAGACCTTGTTGAGGATAGAGTGATTATTAAGAGCAGCACAGATTTTCTGTTCTGTTAGGCATCACCTTTCCCAACCCTTTGGTTAAGGGAATCAGCTTTCCTTGAAGCTTCACTGCTGTGCTGTTCAAGTCAAAAGATTCCTAGGCAGTCTGCCTCCTTCTTTCTACCTATCAGCGTCCTTCTATGATTGGCTGTTCTATTACATCCAGGGTGTTGATGTTTTAGTTGTAAGAGGGAGGAACTGGGAGTAATGGGGCTTCTCCATCTTAGCCTGATACTTCTTCATTCATCGGTGGTTTTATGAGCCCCTATTATGTTCTGGGTCCCCAGCTAGGAAGGACTCACAATGAAAAAGACAGACAACCCCATCCTCACTGCATTCAAGTAGAGACAAAACACGATTTTGGAAGTAACTACAACAAAGTGTAATCTATGCTACGATAAAGCCTTTCATTCTAATGCCAGGCAGTACAACACCAAAAACAAAGAAAAATAAAACCACACACTTGCAGTAAGTTGAATCTCTTTCAAGCTCTACAAATTCATTCTCAAATAATAGCTACAACCATTAGCAAAAACATGGGGAATCACTTTGATTGCCTTTGTGATTTGGTTGAGAAGATTCTGAAAAGCAAGAATTATGAGGACAGAGCTTCCCTGATTCCTCATTGCTGATGGTGGCTGTGAGCAGTGGGATATTTTAGGAACCAATAAGCTACAACAAATAAACATGGCCACATCCCTTAACAGCACCAGACTGAAGGAGAAAAGACACTGCAAAGCTCCAATTCCTGGACACCACCAGCTTTCGGTAGGAAGTCAATGGTTCTAGACTGGGAGTAGAGTCTCCATTTTTGGAAAGTTGTCCTTATTTGGAAGGATATTGGGCAATCTGATCCAAGAAAGTTCTTTGCCCTGGCTTATTTTTACTAATCCAACTTGTTGATATGTTTTAGGCTTGCTAAACCTAGTTAAGATGAATAATCCTTAAAGCTACTCATAATGCAATAAAACATGATTTAAGGTCAAACTGATCAACACGACTTACCCGACACTCTGTACTGTGACCAAAATTACGTTAAATATGAATAACAGCGAGTAAAATCTGAGAGTATAACTATAATCTGACTTTGAAAGAAATTTAGTATCAATATATGTAATCCTTTTAGTACCCACATATTCAACCAGACACAAGATTTTCAATGCAATGATTCCTAAGACATAAACAAAGTCTTCAAAGCCTTTTCCTTTTCATTGAGACTATATATATTTAATTAAATATAATTATATAATTGTGAAAACTGAAATATTAGACTAAGCCACTGGTTGACAGGTCTCCTGAATGAATTATGGCTTCATTCATTCATTCAATCTTTGTTCACTTGTCCAGGCTGCAGGGAGACTGTATTCTTAATCTGTGAACTAACACATCATGCATGGGTCATGCCACTGATTGGCAGTCCCTTGTGGAGCCTTGAATCTGTGTCACTGTGTAACTTAATGAAGGCTGCCCCATAAGACATGTCTCCACAGGTAAGGAGTATCTGTCAAGAGAGGTAGCTTCCCGACACCACACACAAGTCATGAGTCAGAACACCAACTTCATGGTATCACACACAAATCATAATTCAAATGATGGGGATGGGAGGGGACATATGTATACCTATGGCTGATTCACATTGTTGTATGGCAGAAACCATCACAACATTGTAAAGCAATTCTCCTCCAATTAAAAATTTTAAAAATCATTCAAATGCTTATTTGAATCACTTACAATTTCTAGAACCCTCTGTGTCACCTTCCCCAAGGCCCTAATGAGAACTAATATTCCATTTGGTCCCTAAACATAAAGTCACCATCAAACAGGTGAAACTGAATGACCATCAGGCATAATACCAAAAAGGTATGATTCTATAAGAAAAAGCACGTACTTAATATGGAAGAAAACAGTGGTCCTGAGTATATTGTAGAAAATTACCTAAATTACGTACATTCCAGCAGAACCCATCAAACTGACCTCAGCACGCTATGAACTGGCCCTTTTTAAAAGTACTTATACAATTCATTTTACCAAAGTTGCTCTGGTCTGGAATCTTTAGGCACAATGGCTCAACATACTTCACTGCAAAATTAACTCTTTCAAGGGAGCAGATAACAACACGATGTGTCTCTAAATTTAAACCAGAAAACAGGCACACTTACTGTTCACAATTTAACAGTTAGAAGGAAGCTGAGGAATTTCTCTGCTGGGGCTCATTCCTCAGAAGTCCCTGATGGCCCTTTCCCAGCTGTAAAGTGATGGTGCAGCTGCATGGCAGAGGGAGGGAGCCCATCTTGGGGGCAGGAAGCTGCTGGCTGGCTGAGTGTGGACACGCACCCTCCTCCAGACACGGGGCACCGTCTGGGGAGCGAGCTGGGCCAGCAGGTCAACTCGGAGGCCAGTGAGCCAGGTGCCCTGGGCGGGGCTTCCTCACCTGTGCCCTTGTCCCGGGAGAGCTTGTCCTCCCTGTCCTCCCTCTCCAACGTGCTGCTGGAGGACGAGACGCTGGAGGCCGAGCAGTTGTCACGCTCATTCACTGCCTCATTCTGCCGCTCCTTCTCGCTCAGGGAGGCTCGCTCCTCGTGCTCGGGGTCCAGGGCCCGCTCCACCTCGCTCTCTGCTCCTGCGCTGGCAGGGGCTAGCTCCTGGCCGGCCTCATCGGCCACCTGCCCCACCTCTGCCTCCACGTCTGCCTCCGGTTCAGGCCCAGGCTCCCCGGCGCTGGCTGGGGGAGACAACAGAGGAGATTACAGTGAGGACGGGAATTTCGAGGCAACGTCAAGCGAAAGGGAGCGAAAGGGAGAACAGACGTGAGGCAGGCAGAATTTGAAAATGGCCCTGAGTTATTCAATCAAACACTACAGGAAAGGGGATGGCGGCTGGCATTTGAAAATAGCCCTGGTTATTCAATCAAACACTACAGGAAAGGGGATGGCGGCTGGCATTCGTGTCTTAAGTTGCTCAACCTTACAATACAGAGATCTCTCAGGTGGGCCTGATCCAACCTGGTGAGCCTTTTAGAAACAGAGTGTTTTCTTATTAGCACCAGAAAAGGATGTCAGAGAGATCACAAGCACACGAAGTATTTGTCCCACCCATGCTGGCTTTTAAGATGGAAGCGCCCATCGACAAGGAATGTGCTGGCCTCTAGAAGCTGAGAATGATTCCTGGCCAACAGCCAACAAGGAACAGGGACCTCAGTCCTGGAGGCACGAGGAACTGAATTCTGCCAACAACCTGAAAGACCCTGGAAGTGGACCCTTCCCGGGCCTCCCAATAAGAGCCCCACCAGCCACAGCCTTAACTATGGCCTTGAGATACTCCTGGCCAAGAATCCAGTTAGCCAGGCTGGGTTTCTGACTCGTGGGAACCATGAGATAATAACCAGGTGCTGTGTTGAACAGCTATGTTTGTGGTAACTTGTTAGACAGCAACAGCAGACTGATACATGGTCCTTCTGCTTCTTCAGGGAGAGAGGAAGTACGTTCATGGTGAATCAAGCTGATTAGCGAAGAGCAGTCTGATTTTAAGTTATCAGTTGATATAAAATATATCCAGTTGACATAAATAAATATTCATTGGGTAATTCTACTTTGCTTTGGCTGAGCTGTGTGGCATGTCTTCGTTCCCTGATTAGGGACAGAACCCATGCCCGTGCAGTGGGAGCATCCAATCTTAACCACTGGACCGCCAGGGGAGTCCCAGACAGAGCTTCTATCAGTGACTGAACCAGTGAGGTCTGTCACCCTTTGCTTGAATCATGTCTGCTCATAATGTGACGTTTGCTTCCCTGGTGGCTCAAAAAGGAAAGAATCTGACTGCAGTGCAGGAAATGCAGGTTTGATTCCTGGTTCAGGAAGACCCCCTGGATAAGGGAATGGCTACCCCCTATAGTATTCTCACCTGGAGAATTCCATGGACACAGGAGCCTGGCGGGCTACAGTCCATGGGCTCACAGAGTCGGACACGACTGAGCAACTACCACTTTTACATTTTCACTTTCAATGTGACGTTAGTCCATACACTTGGAAGCTATCTATGAGAATCACCCACAGGCAAATAACTCTAAACCCGTCAAGGCTGGAGATGTGTGGCTCAGGTTCTATGGATGTCATCCCCTAGAAGCCGGGAAATGACACAATCTGCCATTTGCATATTTTTACTGAGTAACCCTCTCAGCTGTGAGCTGTGGATGGATGGCAAAATGATTGGGGATATATATAGATATAGACATAGATATAGATATATAGCCTTCCATGAAGGCCAGGTGAGGAGCAGTCGCTCCTGAGGGCTGGGCAGAGCCACATGGCTGGAATCCTGGCAGTACCACCCACAGCACGTGTTCTAAGTCTACACACACACTGCTCCAAGCAGTGCAGAGATTCAGGCAGGGTCTGTGCATGGGAGAAGTGTGAGGGGCCTGCCCAGACACCTAAGAACAGGCAGATGACGGGGGGTGGGGGCTCTCTCTTTGTCGGGACAATCTGCCAGCTCAGGTGAGCAGGGATGGCTGGAACAGGGCACCCAGCGCAGCTCCCCCAGCAAACCAGGCAGTGGCATTACTATGCAAGAGAAAAGCTCAGGCCTCACTGGGCAGGGGGCCCAGGTGCCCTTCAGCATCCCAGCAAGAAGCCATTCTGCCAGGCTTCACTGGGTCCAAAACCCCCACCCCTCATCTGCTCTCAGGCTGTCTTCCCTGGAGAATGAGTCTGGGAACTGGAGAGCGAGGCAGTAGAGAGATGAGATGCCAGCCTCTCCTTATGTGCTGGGTAACTTCCAGCCACCCCAGGGAAGTGATCTTCTTCCCAAAACTGCCCCAGGGCCTTTTATGTGGGAACTGGATGTATAGCATGAAGGGACTTCTGCCCACCACCCCTCCCCAGGCTTGATGACACATGGCAAGACTTCTGCTGGAAACTCCAGTCTAGCATAGGCACCGGCTTCCTGGGAGAATGGAGGAGATGAGGGTGAGGTGGCGTAGACCCTCTGCAGTCTGTTGGGTGTCCCTCTGGGGTATCCCCAAGAGGGCTGGTTTTGGAAGCCCCGTCTGATCATGTGAGATCAGTTTCCAGACTGAGACGCACGGGCTAGCAGCAGCAGGAAGAACCTGAAGGGCACACGACTGTGGGTCCGTGTGCCC
Organism: Bos indicus x Bos taurus; assembly: GCF_003369695.1. Taxonomy (NCBI): domain Eukaryota; kingdom Metazoa; phylum Chordata; class Mammalia; order Artiodactyla; family Bovidae; genus Bos; species Bos indicus x Bos taurus. The sequence continues at coordinate 20,616,072 of NC_040099.1, forward strand.
AAGAATGGGTATATCAAGTGTTTTTCCTTAAAAGCAAAAACTGAGCTGGGTACAGGGAGAGAGTGATCAGACCTTGGAGAAAAATTCCCTTCGGTGTTGAAGGACTCTGTAAGGTAACTGCCTTTTCATCTGATAATAGAGTATTTAGCAAAGAGATACACAACTCCCCTCATTTTACCAGCACAGCAAAAGCACAGTTTTAGCAACAGCAGTGTCATCGTTGGGTTGACAGAGAGCATATGTTCTTACACACATTTACTTCAGAATAGCCACATCAAAATGAAAATGTGTTTCCAACAGCCTAGCATGTGGCGTGCATTTAAGTTTTAATTGGTGAGCATATGGCGAAAATTGGCGAGGGTGCCTCTGTGGGGCTTTATCGCTGACGGGGAGACGGCTGCAGTTGGTTGCCATCAGCCTGGGTCTACTCCCCATCCCCAGCAAACTGGCAGACAAAGCAGGAAGGATCCATCATTTGACGGCTGTCTGGCTCCAGCCTACACATACTCCACTCTCACGTGTCCTTCCATTTTAAGCAGGGACTCTGGCTCCTGATCAGCCAGGGACTTTAGGGACAAGTGAGGCAAGAGACGTGCAAGCTCTAGAAAGCCACACACTCTGCGGAATAAACAGTGTAATTTCATCCCGCTCTGTTCAGGTCTTACTTCCTGGAGCAGACATTTAAACGTGTGATCTGACTCCTGGGGTGCTGTCTCTCTTTCATCACTGCTGGGGAGACTGTCGTCTCCAAAACTACGTCCTGACCAGAACGCGGGCCTCACTGCAAATTTGCAGTGTGTGATGCTATTCTATTGACGAACCAATTAAAGAACATTCACACACACAGTCCATCAAGCCAAACCACCAAAGACAGAGAAGGGAGGGGACAGGGGGCATACACCTGGGCTGCTCACTCCTGACACCTTCTGCACAGAATACACCAGGTGACAGGTGTGTCCAGGACACAACACACACTCCTGCTTTCAGAGGGCTCACCACCGGGCTGGCAACAGGCCATAAAATCGCATCAGTGGGGTCACGGTGGCATGGGGCCAGGCAGCCAAGTGAGGGACCTGAGAAATGAGTAAGAAGTCCCTGGACAAGAAGCACAGCTGAGCCCTCCTCAAGCTGCATTAATCAAGGCACGACTAACCTGGGGGCCAAGACTCTGCCTTCCTTTCACGTCCAAGGGCCCCCAGTGTGGTCTTTGGACCAGTATCTGCTCAGAAAGTTCTCATTGACACTTAGGAAACACCCCAAAGCTAGACACTGAACTCCAGAACATTTCTGCTCCCCTTCACTTTCTCTTTGTCTGCACCTTTATCACCAACGGAGAAGGCAATGGCACCCCGCTCCAGTACTCTTGCCTGGCAAATCCCATGGACGGAGGAGCCTGGTGGGCTGAAGTCCATGGGGTCGCCAGGAGTCGGGCACGACTGATCGACTTCACTTTCACTTTTCACTTTCATGCACTGGAGAAGGAAATGGCAACCCACTCCAGTGTTCTTGCCTGGAGAATCCCAGGGATGGGGGAGCCTGGTGGGCTGCCGTCTATGGAGTAGCACAGAGTCGGACACCACTGAAGTGACTTAGCAGCAGCAGCAGCAGATCCTTGATAGGGCTTCCCTGGTGGCTCATCTGCCCGCAGTGCAGGAGACCTGGGTTCAATCCCTAGGTCAGGAAGATCCCCTGGAGAAGAGAATGGCAACCCACTCCAGTGTTCTTGCCTGGAGAATCCCAGGGATGGGAGAGCCTGGTGGGCTGCCGTCTATGGGACTGCATAGAGTCGGACACGACTGAAGTGACTTAGCAGCAGCAGCTATCACCAACAGTCCCCTGCACAAACACACAGCTGTTCCTTTGGAGTCACCGCCCCAAGTCACGCCCGCTGCTCTCCCAGCACCCTGGGGGAAAGTACCATCCACACTGGCTGAGTCCCTGGGGAAACAGGAGGAACCACGAAGGCCTGCAGTGGAAGTCCTCAGGGAGCTAAGGCATTTGCCAATACCGAGGGATGAAAATTGCTCACAACATTTCATGGACACCCAGCAATGGTGTCAGCGGTGAGAAGCACAAGGACACACAACCCAGATCCAGCACTACAGACCTCGTGCTTATTGTCACGGAAGTTACAGAGCTGCTAAGAGATCCCACACAACACCCGTGACTTCTGTAGAGCAAAGGTGGGCAAACCCCACCGTCAGAGGACACAGGGAAAACCCCAGCTCCTCAGTTCCCACCAGCCACAATAGACAAATATTTATAAATGTGATGGATGTTCTAAGAGCAAAGGCATGGTGCCCTGGGAGGGTCTGGCAAGGGTTTCTGGCAAAGCCTGGGAAGGGTCCTAAGACCCTGTGCTTAAACGGTACTAAGCACAGTCTTCAAGGGGGAAAAGGAATTAGAGGGAAAACTGGGCAGAGTTCTGGGCAGAGGGAGAAGCATGCGCAGAGACCAGGGGCATGGGGCAAGCAGGAGGAATGAAAGACGTCTGGGGTCGGGGGCTGGGGCAGCAAGCCTCGAGGGTGAGTTAGGGACCTGGGACTTCACACTGTGGGGGGTGATGGGTGCTTAGGAAGAGACGGGCCATGTTCCACTTGACCCAAGAGAACTCCTAAGTATACCCACGTCACAGACAAACCGCAGTTCCCACGGGGACAGCTGAGATGGGCTGGTAGCTTCATGGGGAGACTCCTAGTCAGTATGGGGTGAACATTCAGGAAGCAGACAAGAACCCTGCAGACAAAGAGGCTGAGAAGAAAGGTAAATGCCAGCTGATGGGGCTCAAGAGGAGAAGAAAACGCATAAAGGGCATCATTGGAAGAACACACGGGCAAGGGATCCCCTGGGTGGGGGCGGGCGGTGTGTTCATATCCAAGGGGCACGGGAGTGTTGCAGGCCAGGGGCCAGAGCACAAACGGTCTACTAAATCCCAACCTCTCTGTGGGGAGGGGTCTCTCACTGCTCTTAGAAAGCGAGGGTGGGATGAAACTGAGAAGGCTTAGGTCCAGGTGCCAGACAACCCTTCTCCCCGCGGTGGGTGCAAGCTTGGAAATGAAATGAGGACATGGCAAGAAATGCCTGGCAACACAGAAGGCGTCCAGAGCTGGGATCTGTCTTCCTGGACCACATCCTGAGACAGCAGACTGATGGGATCTTGGCATTGCAAGGACACGCTTAGCAAAGGCCAGAAAAATGCATTTGGCCGGAACCTGCACTGACCTGATTCAGAGAACTTTAAATTTTAAGGTTGGAGGTGGGGGAGTAGAAGGGAGGGGAAAGAAAAAAAAATTAAACTGTCTAAAGAGATATGGGGGATTTCCCTGGCAGTCTAGTGGTTAAGAATCCACCTTCCAATGCATGTTCGATCCCTGGTTAGGGAACTAAGACCCCACATGCTGCAGAGCACCTAAGCCCACACACCACAGCAAAGATCCTGTGTGCTGCAACAAAGACCCGACCCAGCCAAATAGTTAAACATTAAAAAGAGATATGGTAGGGGATAACATGGGCTTCCCTGCTGGCTCAGGCAGTAAAGAATTCACCTGCAATGTGGGAGACCTGGGTTCGATCCCTGGGTGGGGAAGATCCCCTGGAGGAGGGAATGGGAACCCACTCCAGTATTCTTGCCTGGAAAATCAGACACGAGTGAGTCACACACACACACATACACACACGGGATAATTTACAGAATGTGGAAGAGATCTACAGTATATTCAAAAGAAGTAACAAGGAACTGGGTTGCTGCCAGCCTGTGGGGAGGGACTCATAAACTGAGCACGACCACTAAAAGGGAGTCTTTATCCAAAGGAAACAGATGTTATAGCAGAGAGGTTGGGAGCCAGGATGAGAACCATCAACCTGAGAACCACGGGGGAAGAGGAAAAACGTAACTGCGTTTGTTGAAAGAAGAGAAAAGGGTGCCCTATCTAATGACCGAGATGTCCTTGATACAGATCACAAAACTGGGCAAGAGAAGAGGAGCGAGCAGGTCTTGAGGATTTCAGGCAGCTCGTCCCTGTTTCAAGTCAGCTAAGGCAGACATCAACTCAGACTAGCTAGTTCTTTGTCCGCACTAACTTTACATCTGATCTTACCTGACCTCAGACTCTGCTTGGCCTTAAGTGAATTAAAAACAAAAGCTACCATCTACAGAGTGCCTCTGACACATGGGTGCATGTCACCCTATTTACTTCTCTTACCAACGATGTGAAGATTAATGTCCCCATGTGAGAAACGAGGAATGGTGTTCAGAGAGGTTAAGTAACTCATCCAGGGCCACACAGCATGCTGGATACTCTTGGCCTGCTCCGAGACCCATTCTCTGTCCTGCTTTGTGCCCTGGAGGCCAGCCTCTGTAGGGAGGAGCTCATGCGTTTGCTTTCCCTCACTTCCAGGTGGGTCAGCCCTGGGAGGCACCTGCAAAGGCAGGAGGAAAGCGAGGCTGGCATGTTTATGTTCCCGCTCTTTATGAGGGGCCAGCTGGGCAGAAGATGTCAGGCCAGCATTCCTGTCCTCAGGGCTCCCTTCCCAAGGCTACAGCTCTTACCCAGCCCGAGCTGTTCCCTTAAGTTTTTCCAGGCCTGGAGGCAGAAATGGTGTTGGCAGTTCCCCGCTGCTGCTCGTCTCCGGGCACTTCCGTGTACTCTGAAGGCCCCACTCTGCACCTCTGCACATGGTCCCTTCACGGCCTGCCCGTGGGCCCTTTGAGCATGCGTCACCTACTTCCAACAGAACCTTACTGACGAGCGGAGCTGGGATTTGACTTGGATCGGCCTGATTGAAAAGCCTGGGCTGTTAATCGTGATGTTACACTGTGTGGTGGGTGACTTAAGCCACAAAGACAAGTATATAACCATTCCTGAAAAAAAAACAAAACAAAAAGTGGGCACGAGCGTTCCGGCTCTGCTTTCATCAATGTCCCTGACAGCTGAGTCCAGAGTGTCCAACTGGAATCCCCTGTCATGCAATTTCTCTTTGAAGAGATAAACGGCTGGTAGAAAGATCTGAATTTAATAAGTCTTTGGGTGGCTTCAATTGATTTCAGTCTGTGATGGTGTCTCGATGACTTTGCCAGGACTTGGCTTTCTGGCAGGTCTTATGAAACTGAGGGCTGGGCCAGCCAGTTCTATGATAGCTGCTCCAAATGGTGTGGATTCCAGGGACCTCCTCAGTTCAGAGCTAATAACTAACACCATGGACTTTAAACTTGTGGTTTAATCATATAAATGTGAAAAAGGTCCCAAGAGAAAATGCTCACAGCTTTGAAAATTCTTTAGATTTTGCCGTTGGTGTCGGGCCAATTCTTTCTAAGCTGTTCACTCAGATTCACTCTGGAGCCGGATTTCTCAGACTCAGGACTCTGGATATCTGGGGTCAGATATGTCTTTGTTGTTGCGGTAGGGTGGGGGGGTGGGGAGCTGCAGCCTATTGTCCTATGCATTGTCGGATATTCAGCAGCATTCCTGGCTCCTTCCCAGTTCTGACAACCAAAAATATCTCCAGATACTACCACATGTCCCCTGAGAGCAAAAACCACTCCTGGCTGAGAATCATTGCTCTATAGGAACAGGTTCATTAGGATGGGCCCAAACTCAGTCCACTTAGGCTTATTCCAAAAAGACACATATTACCTGCAAAATACCGATTCACCGGTCTAATGAATTTGTATGCCTTTAAAATACAATCCAGCTTTGTCCTCAAAATTAGAGCCAGAGTTTTCAAACAGGCTCGGGCCTAAACCACCTCTTAAGATGAAATCCATATATGTTCAAAATTACTTTTAAAAGTCCTTTTGGAAGATACCACCTTGGAGATCCCACACCCGCCCTCAGAGTTCTGATAAGCCAGTTTTCACTGAGCTTCAGTGGAACGCTATAAGAAGTCCTGGGCTTAGAGTCACCGGCCACGTTCTCTCCAACTACAGGTTCTTGGACTCTTAAATCACACTGGGTGCAGTAAGCTGTTTAAACCACAAGAGACACATGAGATTCAAGAATGGCTCAAGAGAAAAACAGAGACAGAACAAGACACCTTTCCACTTTGAGGGTGGTTTGGTCCTGATGGAGCGTAACATGTAAAGGTGGTTATGGTGGTAAGAAACTCATTGTGGGGACTGGATACCCAAGAGTCTTGAGTGCCATGCAAGGTCTTAACTTCATGTTGTAGATGATGGAGAGCCACTAACGGGTTTTAAAATCATGGTATAGACATGATTTTTTTTGGGGGGGGGAGGGGATTGGGCTATAAGAAGAACCTGGGGAGGTGAGATATAGTAGAAGCTATAGAAATGGTCCAGATCAGGGATGGTTAAGATTGGACTGAAGCATTGACAACGGGGAGACAAGGGAGAGGGCTGATTTGAGGGAAAAGAGCACATCGACATTTGGTGATTGACTGGATGTAGGGGTAAGCATTAAGGGAGAAGTCGAAGTTACCTATCTGCTTCCAACTTAAATAAGGAGGCCAAGAGAAATGGTCTTAACCAGACAAGGACTGGGAGGTATGAGCAGATTTGTTAGTTTTATGGGGGAGAGATGAGGGACACCTCCCATCAAAATGCCCCTGACTGGTACTCAGTAAGTCTGAAGTGTCTAAGGCGTATTCAGATGGTGATGTCTAAGGAGGTTGGATACATGAGTCCTGAGCTCAGGAAGGCCACAGCTGGAGAGGCAGACACGGTGGATTTCAGCACTCGGCAGGTTGCTAAAAATCACAGATGGGCCTGTGAAGGTACAGGAGGTGTGGCGTGAACACAGGGAGTTGCTGGAGAAGGAATCCTGGAAAACTCTGACACCTAGGGGGCAGGTAGAAGAAGAGCTGGTAAGAAGATTGAGACAAAATGAGGACAAATGTGAGACAAGATGATGAAATCACAATGACAGAAGACGACCACGACATGAAAGCCCAGTAACACTTTCGAGTCTAGAGAGTTCTAGAAGAAAGACAGAGTTGCTGAACCTAGAAAGTCAACAAAAAGCTACTGGAACTTCCCAGTGTATCGGGTGGAGGTGGCTTCTTTAGAAGATCTCACAGCTTTGGAAAGCTCTAAAGATTTGTGGAACTCAGGAAAGGTCTTGAAAAAGCATCCTCTTAGGGGCTGGAAAACCAGTGTTTGATCATCCTGCCTCACTGCTGGTGTTATACCACTTTGTACAAATGCCTTGGGGGAGTGCGTGGGGGAAGGCAGGGGTATGGGGGAGGAGGGACGCTGGGGGGAAAGAGGGGAGATGGAGATGGCAGAGGAGAGAGCGAGGTCCTGAGCACAGATAAGGAGGCGAGAAGAAACCTGAGAGTTATTCCTCTTTGCTGTACCACACTGACTGAAGAAGGTCCACAGCCCCCACCCAGGGAGGCCTTCTGACTGTAGCTGTAAACACTTACCAAAGGCTTTCCCCTGGGATGAAAGGCACTCCTGTCTCTCCGGATGCCCTGGAGCATCTCCAGACGCACACAGCATCTGCTCCCCACTGGGCTTTATAGCTCCTGATACTCTTTCTTCTTGTCAAATAAGAACAAACAAGCCAACAGCTGTTTCAAACTTGGATTTTTTTGTTTACATTAAACAGTTTTTAGAATGAGAATTTGATGATAAAGGTTGGTTAAAAATCACTATAACCCCAACCTTGGAAACAATTCTCCATGGGTCTCTCATTTCTGGAGTCTTACAAGCAAAGCCACCATAGCCTTGATTCTGGATCATCCTTCTAAGGAGGTATGCACAGAAAACAGCCTTGTAAGACAGAGACAGTCTCCCTCTGGAACCAACCACTACTTGGTTTATCGCCCACTGTGAGCAAGATCACGTCTCCCTCTGGGATAAAGGGAAGATGCGCTAACTGCCCAATAAAGATTTGAGATCCTTCAACTCAGGGTTCCACTCAGTGTGTGCAGGTGTCACGTGGGCTTATTCACATCACCTTGTGGAAACTGCGACTTGCAGAAATGGCACAAATGCTGCTATCTTGGCTACTACTATCGCTGTGAGTAATAAAGTCCTTTGTTTCTGACCCAGGAGTTTCGTGTCTTCTGCCAACATCCATGAGATCATGGCGGGCTAACTTACTAGCTTTTAAGTAGGGTGAAGTCTCAGACCTTTGGCAGATATTGACGTCTATTTGTCATCTATGAGATTATCATGGCACTCATATAATATCCTGCTTTAACAACAGTCCCAATGCCACTCTGAGCCTTATCTTTACTTAAGTAAACTTCAGTAGGATTTATACTTTGCTTCAAAAAAACTTAGGACTATTTAATGTTTTATAAAATGGGACAAGAAGACATACTGCAGGCAACTGTCATTCTCTGTAAGAGGAAAAATGGGAAAGTATTATCTGTTCCTTTTTTTTTAGAAATGGAGAAATGGCAAGCAGAAAACTCCCATGATTCACAAAGGCTGTCAAATGTTCCCCAGCAGGCATAGCAGGCAGGGCCCTGGCCTTGCCCTTGGGTTGAGTCCCTGAGAGATTCTGTCTCATTGAACAAATGGCATTAAGTAGCAGCAGTCAGGTGAGGTGGGGCAGCCCTGAGTCACAGAACCACCAGGAATCTAGTTTCCTGCCAACTCACGAAATCCTGGACTGGAGGTGTCCAGAAGCTTTATGCAAGGGAACCAGCATGCATTAGGCTGATGATGGATGATATTCCATTGCTTCTGTGCCAGCTGGAAACAGGATGCCAGATGTTTCTGATCTCTACCCTGTGGACAGGGTAACCTAGGAGAGCACCTTTTTGCCTGAAGGACACCAAAAATATGTTACACAATGAAGGTAACAAAGATGCTCAGTCAGTGACTGGTAACGATGACAGTAGCCATAATGAATGAAAATGATGAAAAATGATGATTCACGGAAACAAATTGAACATTTCATGCCATTACTGTATGTCTATATTTTATTTCCAGGTGTGAAGATCAGAAGACTAGAAGAATTATCATATTTACCAGTACTGTAAATGCTTAGGGGCTTCCCGGGTAGCTCAACTGGTAAAGAATCCACCTGCAATGCAGGAGACCCTGGTTCTATTCCTGGGTCAAGAAGTTCTCCTGGAGAAAGGATAGGCTACCCACTCCAGTATTCTTGGGCTTCCCTGGTGGCTCAGCTGGTAAAGAATCTGCCTGCAAGGTGGGAGACCTAGGTTCTATTCATGGTTTAGAGAAAATATTAGTTTACCATGCCCATAATTTCTGTAAGTGCCTCTAGCTGAGTGCTGGTGAATAGGCCGTGACCACATAAGCCACATTTTATATCTCCAGCGCCAAAGAGTAAGACATTTGGAAATATGTAGGAATCAATTACAGGTAGAAAAAAAATCATACTGTTGAACGTATTTTTCCTTGACATAGAATTAATAGAGTATGGTAAATTTTTAAATGCATCTGTAACATGCTAGCTCTGTGTGTAAAATAAAAAGTACCGAGCTCAAAATAAGAAAAATAATCTAGCCATTATGTGTGCTTTCGTGGCTATATTAATGAGTGAAATCACCTTATCAACTCTTGACAGCATCTTCCTTCTCCTGGGGATGGTCATTTCTCTCATTTAGCCTCAGGGGGCACTCCGGTATTGGAGCCAGGGAGCCTGGGAAGAACACAGTTCTAGCCTCCAAGGAAGGCAGTTCAACCCCAGGACATCCTGCAGGGACCACCATCAAAACCTGGTTTCGAGATCAGCGATTTTCTCCACTTTGTTTCCATGAAATAGGTTACCAAGATCTGACACCCCTGGCCTAACAGTTTACCTTGCTGCACTGACTTCACTGTGGGCCTACAGATTATCTTTTTTTTTTTTCCTGGCCATATTAAGTGGCTTGCAGGATCTTAGTTCTCCAACCAGGGATTGAGCCCCAGGCCCTTGGAATTAAAAGTGCAGAGTCCTAAACACTGGACTGTCAGGGAGTTCCTAGATGATCATTGTTTTCAATCCTCAGAGTAATTTCCTTAAAGCCACATCGAAGAACTCCATTCCAAAAGAACGTTGCACCTTTTCTCTACCTAGTGTGGAAAACTTGTGTGTTTCCAGAGTCATCTCTGAAAGCTTTAAAATAACAGGAAACACATTTATTGGATAGATATTCTGATGGATACCATGAGGGCTCAGTGAAAATAGGGAAAGCATAATTCAAGCAATGGGACTTCCCTGGTGGGCCAGGGGATAAGACTCCGCCTGCCAATGCAGGCGACACAGGTTCAAACCCTGGCCGGGGAAGATCCCATATGCCTCGGAACAACTGAGCCCGCATACCACAACTACGGAGCCTGTGCTCTGGGGCCCGGAGACCACAACTACTGAAGCCCCGGTGCCCTACAGCCTGTGTTCCACAACGAGAGGAACACTGCAGTCAGAAGCCCTTGTATCGCAACGAAGAGAAGCCCCCGTCTCCTCAAGTAAAGAAAGCCGTGAAAGCCATCTCTGCAGCAATGAAGACCCAGTGCAGCCAGTAAGTAAATAAAATTTAAAAAATAACAATTAAAGCAATGGATGAAGAGAGCGGTCCTTCCATGGTTGCCTAAACTGGGGGCTAATCGTCTCCATTAATTAGAGCACAGCGCAAATGAGCGCACACAGGCCTGGCACTTTGTCACAAAGGAAAAATATTCAGATCATCACCACCAGTTTTAGGCACCACTGGGACAAACACCTGCTATGAACCACAAGAGGGCCAGATGGAAAAATAATTCAAGCACACAATGACTCGATGGTGGGAGCAGTGGCGTGATTTACACAAAAGTTACAGCAGATTTAGCTGGGAAGGTTTTTGGCTGAAAGATCTCACTAGACGCCACATAACGCTACAGGTATTTTACCATTAACTCTTCCCTCTTCGTAAATATATTTTGTAAGGGAAAAGGGAGGGAAAGCTTTAATGTTTTCATATATTCTGTTATCAAAAGAATTTACGTAAGAACTCACAGAGTGACCTTTAACCCTAAGGTATACATAATTCAGGAATAAATATTTGCTGTTCCTTTTTCTTTGTAAATGTAATTCTGAAATGTAGGTCACAATTTTGATAGATACTGGGGAGAGGGTTGTGAGGGGACGGCATGGGATTCTTGGGAGCATCACCACAGATACCATGGCACAATGAATGGCTGGGTTGGGAGTGAAACAGTGATCTTTACTCCCAGCATGGCACCAGCAAGATCTGAAGCACATCCCCATCTATCCGAGCCTCCGTGAAGTATGGATAAGAGCATCTCCCTTCCTTACTGAGATGCACCACAAGGTATTAAAGAGCAGCATTTGGAAGGAAGCAGCTAAGTGCTACAGAAATGAGAAATGAATTATTAGCACATGACCCCACAAGGATAAAGAACGAAAAAGCGAGTCAACCCCTGGCATGTTTGGACCATGTGCCAGGTGTTCGGTGCAAGACAAACATCTGGATGTGTGATTATATATTTTATTCTTCCCCCAGCTGTTGGAATATTCTAAATATTAGGGATCAGCAAAAAATTACTCTGAGCATTTGAAAACGGGGACCTGGTGAAAAGATGAGACCAGTAACCGGGACCTCGTGGAATGCTTCCAAGATAGTAACAAACCAGGAGAAGAAAAGCCCTTACGCCACACCTACTTTGTGTTCTGGTCCAAAGGCTCCAAATCCGAAAGATGCTTCATCAGTTCTCTTGAGAGCATCCTCCTACAGCCTTTTCTTCTTCTACACTTAGACTTTCCAATCGAATAACTCGGTTATATACTAGGACAAGGATGTTAGAACACTTTGCTGGCTCCAGCTGATTTGATGGATGATAATAACTTAATATATGATGGAAGTGTTTCTATAAGAGCCACTGCGTTTCCCCTCTCCCTAAGGAAAAAGGAAACACCAATGCTGTTCCGTTAATTTGTAACTGTGTCTAAATTCAAGTCCAATATTCCTTTTTCTGATGTAGATAACCATTTAGGGTGTGATTTCAGTCAAACATTTTCTTAGTCTCTGTTTACCCCTTCTCTGAAGAGGAAAATGACATTTGCTATTTATCTTTCTGAAAACATACTGAAATAACCTTCCACAAATGCATATTATGTACATACAAAATATTTCCTGTGTTCTGATTAAAGTTTAAAACACTCTCTTTTTAATTGGATAGGATGGCTTCAAGTTTGACTGACACTGGACAAAATACTCAGGGAACTGTCTTGGTTTTGCCACAAACATCAAATAGATTAAAAATCTCGAGGACAAACAGTATTTATAGATACTGACAATTCCTTCTTAGCTTGGGGCCATTCTGTACGTCACAGTTTGGACAAAACCCTTCTGTAAAGCGCTGGAGATAACAACTCTTAGAGTTAAAAGTATCCAGATTAAGTCCTGAACCACAGCTTGCAGGGGGAATATTTTTTATATGGCCTCTGGAAATACCACCATTTAGATAGAACAGTGATATCAGGCTGAGTTTGGAAAGCACACTGCTGTTACAGAGAAATCTGTTTTCCTGATTCCCGGAGTCTTAACATTTTAAGACCGACATTACTCATCTAGGACTGAGCCATCTGCCCAGGACAATCTTCCATGGCTCCAGGACCAGGAGTAACAGGACGTGATGGGGAGCTGGGATGGAACCAGCCCGCTCCAGGAGATTGAGCCCCAAGGCTCGGAGAGCCAGCAAAGAACTGGACAGACAAGATGGTTCAGTTACAGCCAGTTCTGCTGAGGTCATGGAGTCCTGCCTTGTTTAAATTAGACTTTACGCCATATTTAGTCAACCTTCCTAGAGTTAAAAGTTTAGTGTCTCCGCTGTCTTCAGTTGGCTAAGCCTACAGCAGGCTGTGAGCCATCACACTCGATTAAACCAAACCGTGCTGGCTGCAGGGTTAGTCAACATGCAGCGTTAGGCGCCTGTACCCGAGGACCATCCTCTCTGACAACGTGAAAGAAAACGGACCCACAATTTGCAGAGCCATCAGGAAATCTGCTGATGCTCCGAGGCTGCAGGGTACGATGGCACTGCTTTTCTCCAAATAAAGCTAAGACGACAGGCAGTTTCTCCAGGGAGAGCCTGTCTGTCTGCTTCTAACACAAGCATCTACACCCACCCCCATACCACAGGCCAGTCATCTTTACTATCTTCTTTTTTTCCTTCTTCAATATTTTACTTCTGTTTGCATGAGGTCCATGTTTCTTTGTTTGCTCTGGTTAATTTTACCCTCTATCAGTGTAACTTAAACCAGACCGACAGTTCCTACGGGAGGAGCAGAGCCAATAAATAGAGAACATGCAAATGACAGAGGAATTAATTAATCCTAACTTATTATCCTGTGAATTAGGATTAAATGTCAAAGTGAGTCTTATTTTCAGCATTCTCCCTTTCCAGTGATCATACACTGACAAGCTTTATAAATAATTTTGCTGTAGTAAGTGGCTTTGCAAACCCCTTGCTATTAGTGACAGCTCAGGTCACAGCCACCCCTGAAGCTTCCCATTAGCTGCCTGCCTCTCAGTATGAGTTTGCACGTTGGGATGGTTCCTGCTGCCTAGAAGCCTGTCTGATGTTAATTACCGCATCAGTTCCCCTCTCCTCTCCCTTCACTCACCTTGGGGATGCTGAGGCGTTCCTGGGGAGGAGGATGATACCGTGGGAACCTCCTGCGAGTCTAGAGATGAAGGGCTACGACCCAGGGGGGCGGGGGAGGCGGGGGCTGCCGGTGAGGTCAGGTCCAAGGAGAGGTCAGCTCTGCCCCGGCTCGCACTCCGGCTTCTCAGCTCCTTCTCATGCGCCTCAGCTGCCAACTGCTCCAAGTATTTGTATCTGAAAGTTAAATTCCAAAGGGTTTCCGTAAAAAGAAAGAGGAGCCCGTGGCTGGTGCTTGTTTATGGATGAAACACCTGCAGAGTGAGCTGGTTTCCTGATGCAAAGAGCACAGCGCAGGGCTGGCTGGAGGGCCCGTCTGCCAAAAACACCCAGCAAAGCCAAGATGCTAATGATTAAAAATCCTGCATCATTCATAACCAAACAAATTGGGGGAAGTGGTAACATCACAGTCTCCAGATACCAGATCACTGCTGCAGAATCCTAGTTTGCTCTATTAGGAAACATTTGTGCAAACAAGCCAAACAGCAATAATGACCATCAAAAAAGCCCCAACAGTGACAGCTGAAAACCACACGCCCTCAGAGCTCACAGCTGTGAAATGGGAGGGTGCCTTGGTGCAGCAGACAGGAACAATGCCCCAAAATACCAAAAGGTTGTTGGATGAAGCCTTCCCTGGATTTCTGAACCTGCCTCAACGCTAACAGCAATGTGACTGGAATTCACTTTGTTCTCTCCGTGTCGACCATGGAAAGTTTTTTATATTCTAAAATATTTCTGAGTAGGACTCAGACATCCAATAGCTTGGCCCTGACGTCACATATAGTTTATTCATCAAAGTCAGTTTAAAAGAACAAAGATACATCTGTTTTGCATTTCAGGCAGGCAGAACCCACTAACTGTTTATTAAGACCAGCTACCAATCATATTCCTCATAGAGTGCTTTATAGATCAGACCAAAATAACTCTGAAATATGTGCCTCTTCCAGATGTCTGCTAATTTTACCCATCATTATTTGTTCAGGAATAAATTCATGAACTCAGCTGTAGCAGGTTTTTGACTATCATGTGTGCGTGCATGCTAAGTTGATTCAGTGGTGTCTGACTCTTTTGCAATCCTATGGACTCTCGCCCACCAGACTCCTCCGTCCATGGGATTCTCCAGGCAAGAATACTGGAGTGAGTTGCTATGCCCAACTTCAGGGAAGCTTCCTGATCTAGGGATCAAACCCACGTCTCCGATGTCTCTTGCATTGGCAGGCGGGTTCTTTACCACCGGCGCCACCTGGGAAACCTCTTTTGACTATCATACCCACCACAAAACTTTGCAAATGCTTATTCCAGACCCTCACTCACATCCACCTAAACTCACTGCTTCAGTTACTTCCCAAGGGCAAGCCCCCGGCCCTAGACCCTGTAGCCCCTACCCAGACACTGCACACACGGCGCTCTTACTTCAGCTGGATAAGAAAGGCAGAGCACACACATTGAACCTTTTAAAAGAATGCCTTTAGAAAGCACACATTTCTTCATCCACCCTTTAGGGGGCGTGGCTCCCAGGTCTGCAGTCATCACAGCTCTCCCGCCAGGCCCCGGGACAGGCTCACACGCGCATCTTCCCCAGGGGGGGCCTGTCCTGACCACCACAGCTGGAAGTGATCTTGCCCTTGCCTCTGAACTCATGTCAGATATGTAGCCCATTCAACTCAGATGGCATTTTACATTTACTGACTGGCATATTTAGTCATCTTTTCACATGTGTATGTCTGTTTTCAACAAGCAGATGATAGGACTTTTTGAGAACAGGAAGATCACCATCCTCAGTTCTTTCCCTGGGCGCCATGCATTCATGGGCTGATGGGAAGGAGGCAAAGAACCCTCCAGGAGCAGCCCACGTGCTCTCATCTCCCTGCGGCCCAGGGCGCCAGAGGGCAGGGCCATGGATTTCACCTTCTTGCGGAGTGAGCTTACTTTCCTGGTGACTCTCTGCTAAAACGCATGATGTGGATCTGCATTTACAAATGTCTGTCTGATGGTTAACAGGGTGAAACTCGACCCAGAAAGAAAGCTTTAGAGACTCTGGACTTTCCTTGCCAACAACGTCATCTCTCAAAAAGTAGGAAAAGTACCATAAAGGAGATATTTCTGAAGTTAATGCAGATGGGCCCCAAAAAAACTACCAGGTGGTGAAAGTGACAGGAATCATGGAAGACAGTGGTCTTGAGGGCAAGTGTCGGGGCCTGTATTTTATTATGAAAGGGCTGGGGGCAAATGGAAGGCCAGGAAGGCTGGGAGGCCAGGAGATCACATTACGGGCCCACGTGTCCCCATGTGGAGTCCAAGTGGCAAGGGCAGGGGGCAGGAGGAATCCAGGGCAAACAAGAGGGTCTGGACATGTCCCAGAGATGGGGATCCTAGAGGAGGGAAGCCATGCTCTAGCAAAATCAGGGAGAGAAGTAATGAAGCCCCACACAGAAGGCTTCAGGCCAGGAGGACAACCCATCACCAACCTCCATTTCTGCCAGCCCCACCCTAGCCTCTCTGGTCCCCTCCCTGTGGGAAGCCAGGCTGGTAGCTAAGTGCTGGCAGCCAAAGGGTTCACCCCATTTTCAGGGGGGACCCCAGGGGGTCCAGGGTCTGGATAGACTTCTCAAAGACTATTCCTGTGCACTTCTTGGCTCATGGATGTCACCCCTGAGGATCCCTGAGACAGGCAGAGGGGACGAGTCAGGGGTTTAATCTGACTTGTTTTTAAGATCTTTAGATGACAGACAAAAATGGCAGGATTTAGGGTTAAGGGGTCAGTTCTATAGACAAAGAGTGCTGGAGGCTAGTTGCACAAAAATGTGAATGTATTTAACACTACTGGATTATACATTTTAAAATGGTTAAAACAGTAAGTTATATGTTATGTACACTTTTCCACAATTAACATTAAAACACGGCAGAGGTGGGGAGGCCCAAGTGTCAAGAGCCGCTATGTTTCTGTATTCCTGCGATGGGTGGAGTGGTGATGGGCATGCTTGGGGAGCGCCAGGCTACCCAGCGTGGAGACCTTCAAGCTCGGCAACCTCTCCTGCCCCATGGACACCTCTGGCAAAACCTGGGGAGGAAGCTGGACCTCTATCCCGACCTTCCCTGCGAGAGTGATCTAAGTGGTGCTCGATCCTAGGAGCCCCCCAGCCCATTTGATGATGGTCACGCCTCGGCTGCCTAGCAACACTGCCTCCAATCAACAGATTCTGATGTAGCCTCCTAGGAACAAAGTACTTGGTTTCTATCAACAGACTATGCCCCCGACTCAAAATACTTTTCATTTTGCCTACCCTCGTTGAAACATTCTCATTATCTTGCCTCTGTCCAATCTAATTCATTTATCTTTTCATTATTTATTAAATATTCTGTTGAGTGCCTGTCATGTGCTAAAAACTAAAAGCACTCAGTTCAGTCAGCTCAGTTGCTCAGTCGTGTCCGACTCTTTATGACCCTATGAACTGCAGCACGCCAGACTTCCCTGTCCATTACAAACTCCCAGAGCTTGCTCAAATCTAAATTATTAAATCTCTAGTAGGCACTAGAAACCCTGCATGACTTTTCACTGCACCTACTTACTAATGACTCTTCCTGCCACCCAAGTGCTTGGAAATTCTCCCTTAAACCAAAACCTGGCTCCCTCTAACTTCTAGTCTGTCCTCAGATCATGTTCAGAATCCGCTCTTATTGCTTCAGGATCACTGTGATGCATGATTTCCCAAATCCTTGCCCAGTCCCAGCCGTCCCCTTTGCACTCTGTCCTCAGAACCTCTGCTTCCCATAAGGCACCTCCTCTCCAAGTCCTGCCAGCTCCCTCAGACCACTCTCACCCTGACCTCCATCCCAACCCAACGATTCCCAGCCCAGATCTCATTCCTTATGACCCCTAAAAAAGAATCATTCATGAACATCAAGTCAATCAATATCAGACAGAGACTTTCTTATAAATACTTACAAAAAATTAGAAATAGACCAGACAGAGACTTACTCTGGATCTGCACCATTATCAATAAAACAGCTTACCTAAAATTATGGAATGGGATGACATGAAATTTTAAAATTAAAAATCAAACCAAATTTGTATGCATGGCCATTACCCCTCAAAATAGCAAAATGACATTCATCTCATTATACTAGGTTATATGAACCTCAAAACCTCTCTGCTGTGAGTCTGGCTGTCTTTTCTGAGTCATGGGACCAAACAAACATGCCTGGCTCCACCCTGAAAGAGTTAACAGATGGAGTTCTCTTCCATGTCTCTTTCCACCTCTGATCTCCATTAGTTTTCCCATCCATTCCCAAGTTCCATTATAACTTGGAAATCTTATCTTTTCCTGGCTTACCAGGAACTCCCAACTGCTTTCCAACAAGGGATGAAAGTATATCTCCCTCACTTCCATCTTTACCAGGTAATTCAAACAGCCAACTAACCAGGAAAAGTGGCTGGTCCAAATCAAAGGAAAACACTTGGCTGCTTCCCCAAATCTCAGGTAAACAGAAAGGCAGGCTGTACAGAAAGAACCCCACATGGGGCCATGGAGAACCCGATCCCACACCAGTTAAGAAGACCCAGGGTGGTGGGTGGTGTCGGGGAGAGAGTGGAGGCCAGAGAAGAGGAGTAGAAACCTCCTCTGCGTGAGTTTTCCAGGTAAGTGATGCTCTACTTCAGGGGAAAGAGTAGTAAATAATATGCAGAATGAGGCAGCCCTCAGCAATTTGGAAAAAACTAGATTCCAGTCTGAACCAGCTCAGATCTTGATGCACACAGTACCTGGTCTTCTCTCCAGGAGCTTTAAAGTCTTGCCTGTACAGATACAACATGACTGTCAAGTTGTCCAAAAGCTCAAAAAAGTTCAGAGTCCAGAGGGAAAGCTAAAAGATACAACTTGATTTCTTTTTTAAGATTTTTTTTTTTATGTGAACCATTTTTTTTTTTTTAGTCTTTATTGAATTTGTTATAATTTTGCTTCTGTTTTATGTTCTGGTCTCTCGGTCATGAGGCACATGAGATCCTAGCTCCCTGACCATGGATCGAACCCATACCTCCTGCATTAGAAGGTGGAGTCTTAACCACTAGACTAGCAAGGGAGTCCTAAAATTTGATTTCTTAAACCAGGGTATATGTCATGTCCTCCAGTGTAACAAAAAACAAAAAACAGGTACTTACTAGAGTTTCTTTACCAGCATCTTTTACTATAAATTTGCTGGCCACAACTGGTTATCAGGATGGCAATAATCTAATAGAACACTGGAATTAAAGTAATGCCATGGTTTTGTTTATGAGGCCGACGTAAGCATCTAACTTTTAATTGAACACAGACAGTCTCCACTCTTCCCTGTCTGAGACTGTCCTGATCTATTTAGCTGATGGTGTCTAAAAAAAATTAGCACAATTCCACTTTTTATTGGCATAGTTCAGAGACTGATTGGTTCCGGACTGGCTCTGGTATGAGCCCAGCCTTTCCAGTCTCTCTGTGCAGTAACCCCCACCTGGTGGTAGAGGGAATAACTGCAGGCTGCACAGCTGTTCAGTCGCACAGTTGGGTCTGATCTTTGTGACCCATGGACTGTAGCAAGCCAGGCCTCCCTGTCCCTCACCATCTCCCTAAGTTTGCCCAAGTTCATGTCCATTGCATCTGTGATGCCATCCAACCATCTTATCCTCTGACAACCTCTTCTCCTTCTGTCCTCAATCTCCCAGCATCAGGGACTTTTCCAATGAATTAGCTGTTTGCATCAGATGACCAACATACTGGAGTTTCAGCTTCAGCATCAGTCCTTCCAATGAGAATTCAGGGTTGATTTTCCTTACGATTGACTGGTTTGATCTCACTGCTGTCCAAAGGACTCTCAGGAGTCTTTTCCAGCACCACAGTTCAAAGGCATCAATTCTTTGGCACTCTGCTTTCTTTACGGTCCAGCTCTCACAACTGTACAGCTGGACAGTTGTGTCCAGCTAGGGGTAAACTTGCCTTTTGCTGGTCTACTTCCAAAAACAATTTCCTCTGCTTATCTAAGTTTACCAGACACTGAATATATTAACTTGATATGGTTTAAAGGTATCCAAAGTATGTTGCCATTGAAATGAACAAACTGGTTTAACAGCTTAAATATTTTAAAGCTGTTGGTTCTTTTGCTCCTTTATTCAATTGTTGGTTGTTGGTTAGTTGCTAAGTCATGTCTGACTCTTTGCAACCCCATGGACTGTAGCCCACCAGGCTGAGCCTGGGAATCTCTAGGCAAGAATACTGGAGCGGGTTGCCATTTCCTTCTCCATGGGATCTTCCCAACCCAGGGATCAAACCCATGTCTCCTGCATTGCTGGCAGGTTCTTTACCACTGAGCTACCAGGGAAGCCTCATTTATTCAATACATTCTTCCTAAGTGTCTGCTACCTGCAAGCCCTATGGCAGGCACTGGGACACCCAGGAAAACCAGGTATGGTTCCTGCCATGCAGGAACTGAGTACAGTTCAGCAAGGGGATGGGTAAGTGGTCAGGCACCTCCAGGGAGAATCTTGGGAGGGTCTGGCACCCTAGCTAGTGCCTGGCATAGTGTGTGGGCTCAAATATTTGTTGAAGAAATGCTGAACAAATGACTTGGAAACACACAGGAGGGACACCTAACCCAGGCTCAACAGTGGTAGTAAAAAGACATTTAAAATATATACCACATGTCAATAAGCTAAACTATATGTTTATTTGGAGAAGAGTTTTGGAGGAACAGACACATATATCTCACACCATGATGGCACTAAATAATTAATCTGTACTTTCTTGGAAAATGGAGATAACCAGGACACTCTATTCTGCAAAATGCCAGCTCCCAAGGTCTTAGGTCTTAGGTGAAGCTATTGTATTTTAACTACCAAAGTCTCCTCTGCCGGCTTCGTTAAGAGTGACACGTCACATGCCATTTGGTTACAATGGGAAAGAAGAGATATACAAACCTTTCTTCTCTTGCTTGTCTCTGTTCTTCTCTTTTGTCTAAATACTCTCGGCTAATGGAAGTATGCAAAACAAACAAAATGGGGAAGGAAAACAATAGAATTAGAGGCTCATAAAATTGCCAAGAAATTATTAACAGAGTATATCATGAAAGCTATCATCTCAGAAATGGAAAGTGGTTATTGTTAAATTTTTAAAATATAAACATAAAGGCTATACTTTAAAAGTACTACATTTTTATATAAAATCACAGAGATGAAAATTAAAAGTACTACATTTTTATATAAAATCACAGGGATGAAAACAAGGGATTACTGGATTCACTCAGAACTCTAATTACTCTTCAGAAAGAAGACTTTAAGTATTTGGGGAAGAGGGGTGAGACAAAAAGATTTTTAAAAGGTAAACCAAGTCATCAATAAGATATGGCAATGACAAGCAAGCAATAGTATTCAGCGGTGAGTACCACACAGCCAAGCTCTGGTAACTCCCCAACATTCCTCTCAAGATTTAAATCTGGGTGGGCCCAAGTGTCTTGGCCAATTTGTACTGCACTCTACAGTTTAGATATTCCTGCCACAGCCCAAGATTCTTCCTCTGAATCCCTCACACTTCAGTTTCTAAGCAGAGATCACTGGAAGCTTTTGTGCATTCTCTCTTGTCTTTATCCATAATATGCCCAAATCTGTCTCGTCTTAATGCTTGTTTGTCTGTTTCTCCTGGTGAGGTTCCAACTTGAATCTAAGTCTAAGACTATGTGGTCAGTCCCTTCTCAGTAAACTATTTGTTTTCCTGGAGCACTGTGACATTACAGTTTTCTACACTGAACCTCATAAGGTAGCTTAAGTACTCCACCCCTCTGGGCACTGATAACCTGGATATAAAGGGATAGTAAGAGCAACTAAACCAGGTTAGGAGGGGGGAGGAAAATCAACAAAGGCACAAATGTGTTATCATTTATAAACATCCATTCTCATCACTCACCACACTAGAAATAACATTTCCCATAACCCGGGAAAACTATGATAATATTCAACAAAAATAACAACAGATAAGAATGCTTTGCAAAGAAAACAGCACAAGGAACATGAATAACTTGTATCAATGAGGTGGCTGATAAAGGGTCAGCCATATGGCTAATCCCAGGCATGATTCTATAAAGCTTTTCCTATTTCCTTCTTTGAATTTCTTTTCATTCACATCCTCAGATTTTCAGGATAGAATTGAAGTCATAATAATCAGTAGTTCTGTGTGGTCTGTACAATAATCAGCATTCCTTTCTAGACAGGCTTATTTTGCCAGGATCTCACTATGCTCTTAAACGATGAGAGATTCTTTGGTGACCAAGAGAAAACACTGAATAGCTAGTTATGAGCATGGTCTCTGAAGATGAGGTTGCCCAGGTCTAATTCTTACTACCAATATATGGGCTGAATACATATTACAATGGACTCTTATCCTATTCTTCTGGAACTTCAAAGACACAAATGCTAAGATGTATTATTTTATGAGTCCATCAGACACTGTTCTTTTTTTTTTCCAATATTTCGTTTCGTCTTTCAGATCGGATAATTTCTGTTGTTTCATCTTCAAATTCACTGACTTTTCTTTCATTTCTATTCAGCGGCTGAAACCATTCAAAGCCTTTTTTATTTTGGTTATTGTATTTTCTGCTTCTCTATGTATTTCCATTTGCTTCTTCTTTATATTTTCCATCTCTTTGCAGAGACTTTTCATTTGTTTCAAAAGCATTTGCCTTTACATCTTAGAACATGTTTATAACAGCTGCTTTAAAGTCTGTGTCTGATAATGACAACATCTATGTCCTTTTGTGTTCAGCATATTTTGATTCTCTTTTCCCTTTGAAGATTTTTTTTTCCTGGATTCCGATGACAAATTGTTTTGGATTGCATTCTGTATATTTTAAATATTTTGCAATGTGACTCAGAGCCTTATTTAAATTCTATGAAGAATCTTGATTGTTTTCCTTTAGTGGGCAATCAACCAAGTTAGGCTCAGCCTATAAGCTCTGACTGCCTTCTGATATTGGTTCCAGCATTAGATCAGTTCTCAAATATTTTTAATGCTATTCCTATCAGGTCCTCATATGCACCACCCTGTGGCCAGTCTGATACCTAAGTGTGTTCCACTCTGAACTTAGTTTTCCAAGTTTGTGGTATCCTGTTTAGGTTCTGAGTCACATGTGCACAAACTAGAGATGACCTCTGGATTGCTCTCTTGACCTCTCTACTTTTTATAACTTTCCCATCATTTTCTGGACTCCTAACTTACGTCTCCCTTCCTGGTCCTCTGGGCAAAAAACTTGGGCTTTACTTTCCCTGCTCTGCTACAGGCTTTCAGTACCTCCATCTGCTTACAGGGCAATGCAGCAGAAGGAGACATGGAGAAAAGAAGTGTTCTTGCATCACACTCTTCTGAGCACAGGAAGGGTTCCCTCCCTGAGTTTTAGGCACCTGCCTGGACACTAATGTCATCACTGTGCTTCTGTAACCATATTGCTTGGAGGCTGGCAGAGATACAAAGAAAAAAATAAGATGAAACAGGAGACTTCTGAACTCTCCAACCCTCAGGAATTCCTTTTGCTGCTCCTCATCAGAGGGACTGATGCTGAAGCTCCAATATTTTGGCCACCTGATGCAAAGAGTCAACTTATTGGAAAAGATCACAACGCTGGGAAAGATTGAGGGCAGGAGAAGGGGTGACAGAGGATGAGATGTTTGAATGACATCGCCAAATCAACCGACATGAGTTTGAGCAAACTCTGGGTGACAGTGAAGGAGGGAAGCCTGGTGTGCTGCAGTTCATGGTTGGCAAAGGGTCAGACATGACTTAGTGACTGAACAACGACAACAGTCCAGAGAAAGAGGCGTTCCCTTAGAGCCCTTTCAGCTCACACCTGGCATGTGCTTCTGGGTTTGGGGACGCTTCTGAGTCATGCCATGTGATACTGAAGGGAAAAATGGTGAACTCTCCCTGGTTTTGGTGGAACTTTGAATGCTAGCCTCCATCCCCAATTCACCTGCTCCCCTTTCCAGTTCAGAGTTTTCAGCGCTCCATGCTTTAAATCTGTCCATGACTGATGGCTGCATTGCGTGATGGCATAAAAGAGACAGGAGGGAGCATGCTGATTTCATCCTTCCCAGATCTGGAACCTTGTTTTAAGAGGTTTTCAATCAAAACCTTAAATGTGTAAGCTAATCTCTGAATTTTCCATGTGTTTCAGTCAGATGCTCTGCTGCTATTTGGTGGTGAAATATGTGGCTCTCTCAGAAAGCCCTGAATCATAAGCATCTAACCTGTTCCAGTAGTTTTACAAATTGGTTTTTCCAAAAGTGACAACTTCCAGAGCTACCTCATGAGAAATGGTGCATACAGTTCTGGCCTTTCCATGTATCATTTGGTAGAAAATCTGACAGCTCAAGGTACACCGTACAAATATGGTGTGATAATGATGTTGGAAGGAATGATGCTAAAGCTGAAACTCCAGTACTTTGGCCACCTCATGCGAAGAGCTGACTCACTGGAAAAGACTCTGATGCTGGGAGGGATTGGGGGCAGGACGAGAAGGGGATGACAGAGGATGAGATGGCTGGATGGCATCACTGTCTCGATAGACGTGAGTCTGAGTGAACTCCGGGAGTTGGTGATGGACAGGGAGGCCTGGTGTGCTGCGATTCATAGGGTTGCAAAGAGTCGGACACGACTGAGCGACTGATCTGATCTGAATGATGTTGCTTTACTTCATGCAGCTTGTGAATCCCCATCTTACAAAAGTCAGGATTAGTTTTTTTACCCACCAGACTTGGGATACTTGTTTTCATATAGTAGTGAGTTACGGTTAAGGCAAGTTCACAGCTCTGCTCATCTCTATGACTATATAGAGGCTTCTCAGGTGGCAGTAGTGCTTAAGAACCTGCCTGCCAATGCAGGGAGCATAAGAGATGCAGGTTTGATTCCTGGGTCAGGAAGACACCCTGGAGGAGGAAATGGCAACCCACTCCAGTATTCTTGCCCGGAAAATCCCATGAACAGAGGAGTCTATACTCTTATTGGCGGCTGGGAAAAAAAAAAAGCATTATTGAACTTGTAAATCCTCCTTGACAATGCTTTATATCCTTCGTAGATTTCACTGTGAGTAATTGATCAAAGACTGTTTCCCAAAAAAACTGAAGGGAAGAAACAGGAAGTGGAGATGGGAGAGAAATAAGAAGAAAAAAGAGTGTAGAAACTATGGGAGAGATGAATGGAAGATGAAGGAGGAAGGAGATGGAGAAGGCAAGAGGGAAGGAGGGAAAAGACAAAGGGAAGAAAGGAAGAGTAGGAGGAATGAAAGGTGTGAGAAAAGACGAACCAAGTGTCCAGCATTTTAAAAAGAACTCCACAGCATGAAACCAGGCTAGAGGAGTGTTAGGATGTGGATCAGGAGGATGGGGGGAAAGGTTGATCTGACTGAAGGAGAAAAGGAGAGATCCTGGATTCAGCAGAGCAGACAGGCCAAGACACAGAAGCTGGAGTGGGCCACCCAAGAACACATCTTTAGAGCTGGACAGAGACCAAAGAGACCAGGGGGGACAATGGCCTGGGACTAATCAATACAATGCCTTCTTCTCTCCAACAGGAGGAAATACTATTGCCTTAAAAAAATATGAAATATTGCTACAAGGAGTAAGAAACCAGGAAGTGGCAAAGCATTTTCTTTTAGGTGTCCAATAGAATATGAATAAAACATGAATAGCTTCAGGGGAAAATGTCAAATTAAGCCAATTAGGTCCTCTGCCTTCAGGAAGGCCTGGATAAAACCATTTTAGATAATGAAGGCCCCAAGAACACACAGGCCTTAATTGAATCTGGCTGGCTAGCTCTGTTTCCTGCCATAGGTTAAAGGAAGACAGGCCACAAGAAACTAGATCAAGCCTGTTTCAGGCTTGCTCTTCTTGAAAACAGAGGCAGCGTCGGAAGCAAGCATATTAATCCCTAATCCTTTAATACCAGTATTAACCATATGCAACAGTGAAAGCATGTGCTTTAATTTTCAGTTCATTAAAAAAGTTTTTAAATCCATCTTACCTGAATTTGTTTCTTTCCTCTCGTTCTATTCTCTGCAACCTTTCCTCTCTCTCCTGTCGCCGCCTCTCTCTCTCTGCTGCCAAGGACTCTTGGTGCTGTCTAAAGGATGACGTGAGAAGACCACTCACTGATGACCTAAAGATACAACGAGTCAATGTTTGAGTGGCTCATCCAGTGATTAAAAGGACTAATGTAGGAATCAGTCAGCCTTGGTTAGAACTGAGGGTCTGCCAGTACCTAGGTAATGGGTGGGGGAAATTACTGAGTGTCTCAGGACTTCTGTTCCAAGATCTTCATCTGTAAATGGAGATAAGTAACTTGCTTTACATGCTCGGAGGACAAAAAGGCGATAATGCATATAAAATACCAAGCAGCAGGCTTGGCATATAAGCAGTCATCAATAATGAGTGATATTATTATCAAAAAGTATTCCAGGATATGCTTAAAATATAAATACATATTCTCTCCATACACACACACGCACACATTTTAAAACTGGTTTCTGATAAGACTCTGATGACCTGGAAGAAACATTCAGCTTAAAACTGTTTTCTCTTTTACGTGTACTAAAAATATTTTGCCATATACCTATTTCTTAATATACATCCCCAAATAATTGTATCATCTTAAAACAAGGTATTGGGATGACAGATAAGGAGGAAAAAAAAATGTCAATGGTCTGAAATCTGAACGGAATTAAGGAAATTTCATTTCCATGTCAAGAAGTGTCCATGAACAAGCAGCTTGTTCAAAGGACAGCACTTGATTCTTGATGATACCACACAAATAATCTGGACTGTTCACTTAAGATGCTGTGATGGGGATGGTCAGCTATGTGAAGGCCTTAGTGAAGAATAAGAGGGGAACCACAGAAAATTTTAAGTCAGGAGAATGGATGGAAGAAAGCAAAATTAGGTAACTATATGAAAAATAAAGAAGAGGGTTAGCTGGGAAGGAGAGTCTGTTGGACCTCTGGGGAATAATAAAATCTGTTACAGACAACTGAACCTTTGTTTATTGGGAAAACATCTAAACTAAGACACAAATATTTCTGATATATAGCTTGGGTGATAGCCTACTTGAATTTGATGAATATGCCTGCCTCGTGGGGAACACAAGGTCCCTCAGCACAGGAGAAAGATGTGACTATTGCAGCACACACATTCTGCCATAAGTCGTACAGCTGTTCTCCCTAGAAAAGGTGAGTCACCTCTGGCAACCCATCAGAGGTGGGAGGAGAAGCAGAGGGAAGAAACCACCATACCCAGTTGCTCCAAGGAGGGAGTAACCAAAGCCTCTGTGAGGAGCTTTCAGCAGGACAAAGCTCTCTGCAGGAGGTCCCCTTTGTTTTGTCACTTTAGCAAAACTATATTATAACTAACCTTAAACCAGGCACCCCCAGGCTCTGCCTGAGCACGCTTTTCTTTCTTGTTTTTTTTTTTTTTTAATTTATTTATTTTAATTGGAGGCTAATTACTTTACAATATTGTATTGGTTTTGCCATATATCAACATGAATCCGCCATGGGTGTACACGTGTTCCCTATCCTGACCCCCACTCCCACCTCCCTCCCCGTACCATCCCTCTGGATCGTCCCAGTGCACCAGCCCCAAGCATCCTGTATCCTGCATTGAACCTGGACTGGCGATTAGTTTCTTATATGATATTATACATGTTTCAACGCCATTCTCCCAAATCTCCCCACCCTCTCCCTCTCCTACAGAGTCCAAAAGACTGTTCTATACATCTGTGTCTCTTTTGCTGTCTTGCGTACTGGGTTATTGTTACCATCTTTCTAAATTCCATATATATGCATTAGTATACTGTATTGGTGTTTTTCTTTCCGACTTGACTCTGTATAATAGGCTCCAGTTTCATCCACCTCATTAGAACTGATTCAAATGTATTCTTTTTAATGGCTGAGTAATACTCCATTGTGTATGTGTACCACAGCTTTCTTATCCTTTCATCTGCTGATGGACATCTAAGTTGCTTCCATGTCCTGGCTATTATAAACAGTGTTGCGATGAACACTGGGGTACACGTGTCTCTTTCAATTCTGGTTTCCTCAGTGTGTATGCCCAGCAGTGGGATTGCTGGATCATAAGGCAGTTCTATTTCCAGTTTTTTAAGGAATCTCCACACTGTTCTCCATAGTGGCTGTACTAGTTTGCATTCCCATCAACAGTGTAAGAGGGTTCCCTTTTCTCCACAGCCTCTCCAGCATTTATTGCTTGTAGACTTTTGGATAGCAGCCATTCTGACTGGTGCCAAGCACACTTTTCAAACCTTTTGATCACACAGTATCTTGCTTCCTGTTGGTTTCTTTTTTAGATCAAAGAAGTAAATATGAAGAATAAGTAATTAACAGATGACTATATCTTCTCCCCAGTCTCCCTGTCAGTAATCCTATGAAAAATTGTGAGAACAAGATAGCATCTAAAGAAAGATCACAAAGAGCTGATGAGCTTGCATGCAATGGGAGATGGCAATGAATCTGCACCTCTGTCTCAATGATTAAGGCTTCCCTGCTAGCTCAGTCGGTAAAGAAATCTGCCTGCAATGCAGGAGGCATGGGTTTGATCCCTGGCTTGGGAAAATTCCCTAGAGAAGGACATGGCAACCCACTCCAGTATTCTTGCCTGGAGAATCCGATGGACTGAGGAGCCTGGCAGGCAACAGTCCACGGGGTCACAAAGAATCAGACACAACTGAAGTGACTGAGCATGCACACATCTCAATGATTAAGTGAGATCACTCCCCCCTTTAATTTGGGGCACCAGGTTATATATATATATATATCTGCTAGGTAAAAGTTATTAATCAGGTTGCTGCTGCTGCTGCTAAGTCGCTTCAGTTGTGTCCGACTCTGTGTGACCCCATAGACGGCAGCCTGCCAGGCTCCCCCGTCCCTGGGATTCTCCAGGCAAGAACACTGGAGTGGGTTGCCATTTCCTTCTCCAATGCATGAAAGTCAAAAGTGAAAGTCAAGTTGCTCAGTCATGTCAGACTCTTCGCGACCCCATGGACCCCATAATCTTTTCACAGCTGAGAAAAATCTTTGGAGTTGATTTGGGGACATGAGTCCACCTTCTCCTCAGGATGCTGGCTTTCTGATTAAAGAAACCTTTCTGTTCCTACTGGCACTTGAATCTTGAGTATTGATTTCTGAGCAGTGAGGACCCAGATCTAAGCTCAGTAACACCTACAGTCTGGGCTTACTAGGCATCTAATACATCAACTTGGATCCTTAGGCATAGAGAGAATTTTATCATCCATATAAACACAGTTATGTCTTACATAACTTCTATCTTCTTTTTGCTACTATCACATATTTCTCTTTCTGTTATATGCAGCCAAATCTAATCCACAATCAGGTGAAGGGGTTTCCTATGCCTCTCACACAGTGACTGAGAGAAACTGTTATGAGTGAAATAGACTTGCTTAACCTGATTAATTGGAGAAGGCAATGGCACCCCACTCCAGTCCTCTTGCCTGGAAAATCCCATGGGCAGAGGAGCCTGGTGGGCTGCGGTCCATGAGGTCACGTAGAGTCGGACATGACTGAGCGACTTCACTTTCACTTTTCACTTTCATGCATTGGAGAAGGAAATGGCAACCCACTCCAGTGTTCTTGCCTGGAGAATGCCAGGGATGGGGGAGCCTGGTGGGCTACCATCTATGGGGTCGCACAGAGTCAGACACGACTGAAGCGACTTAGCAGCAGCAGCAGCAACCTGATTAATAAATTGTACCTAGCAGATGAATATATATATATATATATATATATATATATATAAAACCTGGTGCCCCAAATTAAAGAAAACATAATCTTTTCAAATACACAGAAACTATTTAAAAACTGACCGTCAATCCTGCGACAAAGTTCAAGCTCATGAGTGAATGACAAGAGTTGGTTTTCATGTGCGCTACCTTCCTAACCATAATACAATTGAGTTAAAAATAAATAACAAGAAGATACATTTGAAAAATCCATATAATTGTAAAGTTTTTAAATGTTTCTAATTAATTCAGGTCAAAGAAGAAATATACAGAAAATTAGAAAATATTCAAAGAGTATTATATCAAGACTATGTATCAAAAGACTACTTATGAAAAGACTATATATTAAAATGTTTAGGATATTTCTAAAGCATAATGAGTGGTCAACTCAACAATCTGGAAAGCAGAATGGAATTAACTCATTATTCTTAGAAATAGAAGAAAATTTTCTAAACCTGACAATGGGTATTTAGTAAAAACAAATTTTTTAAACTATGGTAAGCATCATTCCTAATGTTGAAGCATTTAAGTTTAATATTAGAAATGATAGGAGACTCCCAGAATTGCCTGTATTTGATATTATTCTGGTAGTCTTCCAGCACACTAAGATAAGATAAACAAGTAAAAGCATAAGGAAGGGAAAGAAATACAATGTCATTATTTGCAGATAATATGATCTATTTAGAAAATCCAAAAACCCTACAAGTTATTAGAATTAATAAGAGCCCAACAAGGTTTCTCAATGTAAAATGTGCAAATACTAATTGTATTTTCATATAACAGCAACAATTAATAAGTTAACTACATGGTAACTACAAATTACTTCATTATAAGAAAGACATAATGTCTTAGTAAAAGACATAAATAAATGACCTAAACAACTAGATCACATTCACATATAGAAAGATTCAATACAGTCAAGATGACAATTCTTTTTCAACTTATACAATTTCAAATCAATTTCATTCAACATTCCAAAAGGATTTTTCATGGAACATTACAAGGTGGCTCCAAAATGTTTATGGAAGAACTGAGATCCAAGGATGACCAAGACAACTTTGAATAAGAACAAAGTGGATCACTGGCCCCACTAGATATCAAGCCCATTCTAAAACCACAGTGGTTAATTGTGAATGTGGTCTTGGTGCAAGAACAGAGACATGGAATGACAGATTCATACGCAAATGGTATCTTGATTCATGACAGACATGTCATTACAGATTAGTAGGAACATAACGGATTATTTGGGCTTCCCCTGTGGCTCAGCGGTAAGGAATGTGCCTGCCAAAGCAGGAGACACAGGTTCAATCCCTGGGTGGGGAAGATCCCCTGGAGAAAGAAATGACAAACTGGTCCAGTATTCTTGCCTGGGAAATCCCATATACAGAGGAGCCTGGCAGGCTATAATCCATGGGGTCGCAAAAGAGTCAGACAGGACTTAGTAACTAAATAAAGAAACCAAAAAACGGACTATTTAACAAATGGTGCTGAGACGACTATTAGCCGTGTAAGACAAAAATACAGCAGCCCCTCCTCATGCCAAACACAAAAATAAATTCTGGGAAGTTTAAGTGAAACATGTAAAAAGCAAAACTTTACAACATCTACATATTAGGATAGAAAAGAATTTTTTCAGACCAGAAATCCAAAAGGGCAGTCAAAAGGGAAATTTTAATACATATGCACATGTTACATTAGTAAATTTACATACACTGAAAGACCACATAAGAATAGAGAGAAGCCGCAGCCTGGGAGAAGCTAATTGTAACACATACAGACCACAAAGTATTAGTAAGCGATACAAAGAGAACTCCTTTGAATCCATATGAAAAAGACAAACCGCCCACTGGAAAAATAGGCAAAGAAAAAATGAGCAAAAGACAGTGGGCATTTTATTGAAGAAGAAAATGAAATCACCAGTAAATACATGAACGATACTCATCTTCACTAGAGTTCAGGGAGAGGAGATGCAAGCTAAACCCACAGTGAGATACTGTTTCACACCTTCCAGGCTGCAGACTGACAAAAATTCATGCCTGAAGACACTATGCTGGTGCTGCTGCTAAGTCGCTTCAGTCGTGTCCGACTCTGTGCGACCCCATAGATGGCAGCCCACCAGGCTCCCCCGTCCCTGGGATTCTCCAGGCAAGAACACTGAAGTGGGTTGCCATTTTCTTCTCCAATGCATGAAAGTGAAAAGTGAAAGTGAAGTCGCTCAGTCGTGTCCGACTCCTAGCGACCCCATGGACTGCAGCCTTCCAGGCTCCTCCGTCCATGGGATTTTCCAGGCAAGAGTACTGGAGTGGGGTGCCATTGCCTTCTCCAGAAGACACTATACACTGCCACAAAACAAGACAACAAGAACCCCCATATACTGTGTCTGGGAGTGTAAGCTCGTAAAATCCTTTCAGAGAAACACTTAATACATCTGGAGATGTGTTTATCCCACAATCCAGAAAATCCACTTCTAGGTTTATACTACAAAGTACACCTTTACACCTTTGCCATGTATAAAGATGACAGACACGTACAAGAATAGAATATATTACACTGCTTTGTACTACTAACAGCTAATAACTTGAAACAGCATAAATATCAACAAGTAGAAAAGCGAAATAAAATTACAGTGTATTTATACAAAGGAATACTCTATACCCGAAGAAATGAATGAAATAGAGTGATATAGACTAATTTGGATGATTCTTAAAAGCATAGTATATTGATAGTGACAAGTAATTTGAAGAACATGAAGAGAATGTTATCATTTTTATGAAGTTTAAATACACATAAAACAAAACCACTGGAGAAGACAATGGCAACCCACTCCAGTACTCTTGCCTGGAAAATCCCATAGACGGAAGAGCCTGGAGGGCTGCAGTCCATGGGGTCGCTGGGAGTCGGACACGCCTGAGTGACTTCACTTTCACTTTTCACGTTCATGCATTGGCAAAGGAAATGGCAACCCACTCCAGTGTTCTTGCCTGGAGAATCCCAGGGACAGGGGAGCCTGGTGGGCTGCCGTCTATGGGGTCGCACAGAGTCGGACACGACTGAAGCACCTTAGCAGAAGCAGCAGAGCAAAACCACACACTATTTAGGGATTCATGAATATTTAGAAAAAATATAAAAACATATGAAAATATGCTCTGCTTAGTTTCTCAGTCATGTCCGACTCTTTGCAACCCCATGAACTGTGGCCCACCAGGCTCTTATGTCCATGGGATTCTCCAGGCAAGAATACTGGAGTGGGTTGCCATGCCCTCCTCCAGGGCATCTCCCCAACTCAGGGATCGAACCCAGGTTTCCCTCATTACAGGTGGGTTCTTTACCATCTGAGCTACCAGGGAAGCCCGAGTATCTTTGAATCCCCAAGCTAGCTGAACATTAAAAGTTATGTGCAATCACAGAATTTGAAAACAAAAAATGAAACAAAAAATAAGGTACCCTACATAGAACTGGGGCTTCCCAGGTGGCACTAGTGGTAAAGAACCGGCCTGCAATGCAGGTTAGATGTAAGAGGTGTGGGTTCGATCCCTGGGTTGGGAAGATCCCCTGGAGGAGTGCATGGCAACCCACTCCATTATTCTTGCCTGGAGAATCCCATGGACAGAGGAGCATGGTGGCCTACAGTCTATAGGGTCACACAGAGTCGGACAAGACTGAAGCAATTTAGCACGCATGCACTACACAGGACTATTATTTTAGGTGAATCTGATTCTATTAATAGCTCAGCTCTCAGCCTGCCCTGTGTGGTGGTCTCAAGGACCAGCAGCGGTCTTGAGTTCTCTTTTCAGAGGGAGGAGAGAGAAGTTCTTGGGTAAGGAACAAAATAAGAACCTTGCCATTTCCCCTTGCGCTTCTGACTTTAATTTGTTCTTCTAAATATATCAGCTTGTTCCAGGAAAAACTTCATGCGTGGTAACTTAATAATGGGTCATTAGTGGCTATACTAATGAGTTCACAGTGAAGCTTCTCTATATCATTTGTTAACATCATTTCCTTTCAGATGAGAACACTGGACCTTGTTTAAAATTAGAACAGTATTAGAACTTGGGAAAATAAAACTGCTTCCATCTTGTTGAGTGGATGCTATCATTTCTTCCCCGGGTGCCTCTTAGGAAGGGAAATGCAGATGATCCCCTGTCTACTGAGACCCTGCAAAGGAAGACCTCATGTTGGGTCTGAGGCCAGAGGACATGTGAATGTACTACCAGGTCGTGTTAACACGTGGAGGCTCTTTCCTTTCAGAAGTAAGATGTGAGATGCTAAGGCAAAGCAATGAAGACTGGTTCCTCTTCTAAAGTGAAGCACAATGCCTTCTATAACTCGAAATCCATTCCCTTGGATGCCCTAACACAGATCCCTGAAGCTAGAAGGGACGATCAAAGGGCCCCATGAGCTTATCTGTCCCGGATGCACAGAAGCCATTTTGGTCATACTAGGAACCAAGAGTCGGAGAAGGCAATGGCACCCCACTCCAGTACTCTTGCCTGGAAAATCCCATATATGGAGGAGCCTGGTAGGCTGTAGTCCATGGGGTCGCTAAGAGTCGGATACGACTGAGCAACTTCCCTTTCACTTTTCACTTTCATGCATTGGAGAAGGAAATGGCAACCCACTCCAGTACTCTTGCCTGGAGAATCCCAGGGACAGGGGAGCCTGGTGGGCTTCCGTCTATAGGGTCGCACAAAGTCGGACACGACTGAACAGACTTAGCAGCAGCAGCAGCAGTGGTAGCAGCAGTAACCAAGAGTTACATATATAATATTAATAAATTAAATTTCCCTAGGTCTCCCTCTATCTACATATTCCCAATATGTGAGAGTATGAACTCTGGCTCTGTAAATCCTGTGGAAATAAGCTCACCTAGAATATCAATGCTAGAAAGTATTCAAACCACACAAAGGGAATATCTCAAATCATTGCTAAAAACAACTATATCCAAATACCAAAATTCAAGCTAGTATGGTGAATTTTTCTCTTTATAAAGGCATCCTTAACAGATTTTTACCTTTCAAATGAAATATTTCAGGAAAATGCCTACAGTGATTGGAAGTTGTTGCACTGTTTAATCTTGGCCAGCCTGGGGACCAGCTGTGATGTGAAGGAATTAAATGCAGGGCTTTAGATTGAGAAAACCTGAGTATGGCCAGTCAGTTAACCTCTCTGAGCCTCAGTTTACCTGCTTGTAAAATGGAGATAATAATACTCCATATTATATGAGTGTGCATAGGAGCCTGCTTAGAATAGCATATGGGTCACAGTAGGCACTCAAGAAACATCACTTTATGTTGGGAGTAGAAAATCTACAAACACAGAGGAAGGTCTGAGCCGTGGTCTCCAAGGCCAGATCTGGAATACAACACTGGCAGTTCTCAGCGTGAGGGGCTACAGTGGGCTGTGGGTTTGATCTGAGCCTTTCTGTCATGGCTCCGAGCTGGGTCTGTGGTGAGGGCTGCATGCCACCAGGAAAGCACCTGGGAAGCTGAAGTCATCTAAGTTACACCCAAGGCAGCTGCAGCCAAGCGAAGCCACGCAAGAATGCAGGTGGCCAGAGGCCAGAGAGGTTTTGCAAGGGAGCGGATGATATACTCTGAGCAAGAGGAATTGCAATATTTAATCTTGGATGAAAAAGGCTCTAGGAACTACCCCAGAAATCCCACCTGTTTCAGGCCTCCCTTCCTGGGATGTCTGGAGCAGGAACTCGACTGCACCGAGATATGGTTTGTAATGAGGGAATGGAGACGACACAGTGTGCCAATTATTCTGCACAAAATGGCTCTTTTAATCCATACAACTTCTTGTACTAAGCTCTATTATTCTCTCCTTTATAGATGAGAAAATAGAGGCACAGAGAAGTTCAGGATGTAGCAGAGGTGAGCTTTTTAAACAGGCCTGTCAGGCTGGAGCCCTCATGTTGACCTATATTCCTCCCCTCCCCACACCACGGGTACTTAGTAAAGTACCATTTGTGCAGTACTTGCCACAGTACATGCATCAGTTTAAATTTTTTTCCATTTCTTTCCTAAAAATGACCACTACCCTAAATTTGGTCTTCATCATTTCCACATATGTTATTATATTTCCTCCTGCAGTCTAAATTTCTAGGCTGGATCCTGTTTTCTCATTTGTCCTTGTCTCCCGACACTTAGAAGAGATGCATGATGAGTCACCTGATGAATGAATTAGATGCTGAATAACAAGGATGTAGCAAGTCAGATACAACTGTACACACTAGTCTCCATGTGTCTACATGCTCAGCCCATTCTCTAAGCGAAAACACATGATGAGGACCTGCTGAGATAATGTCTTATGCGTAGGACTCTGTGCCCCTGGCAACAGCTGAGTGAATACAGTGGATTCCTCCCCAAAGGCAGTTCATTCAAAGTCAAGTGGTGGGTGAGGCTTCTGGTGTAGAAGGTCAGGCTAATAATAGTCATGTGCCCAGGACTTGCAACTGGAAGATAGGAAAAGAATATGTAGTTGGGAGGAAGTGAAAGTGTTAGTCACTCAGTCATGTCCAACTCTTTGCAACACCATGGACTATAGCCCACCAGGCTCCTCTGTCCATGAAATTCTCCAGGCAAGAATATTGGAGTGGGGTCTCCCACATTGCAGGCGGATTCTTTACCATTTGAGCCACTAGGGAGAAGCAGAAGCCAAAGGGTCAGGTGGCAT
Source organism: Bos indicus x Bos taurus (assembly GCF_003369695.1). Lineage (NCBI taxonomy): Eukaryota > Metazoa > Chordata > Mammalia > Artiodactyla > Bovidae > Bos > Bos indicus x Bos taurus. The sequence continues at coordinate 20,652,141 of NC_040099.1, forward strand.
GAGTTAAAGTTGTAAGAAGATCATTGCCTCAACAGTGGTAAAATATGGATTAAACATAGCTAAAACACAAGGCCTGCGAGGATCAAATTTTCTGAATTACACGGTAGAACGAAGGTGAAGAATGTTTATAGGAATCCAAAAAAAAAAAAGAGAGAGATAATTTACAAGGTGTGGCATCTATTAAGAAATAGCCCATAAAGAGGAAATAAAATCAATCAACTGAAAACAATTCAGAAATGACACAGATGGTAGAACTAGAAGACTAAAACATTAGAAGTTATTATGACTATAGGCCACAGATACAAGAAGTTAAACAAACTATGAACATGTTCAGACATGAAAGATACAAAAAAGAGCTCAGTTCAGATAATCTAGTAGACTTTTTCCAACAAAGACATAAAGATGGACCACAGGCACATGAAAGGATGCTCAATATCACGAATCATCAGTTAGACATTATTTCACACCTGCCAGAAAGACTTATCAAAAGGACAGGCAATAACAAGGGTTGGCAAGAATGTGGAGAAAGGGAACCCCTATTCCCTGTTGGTAAAATATAAGTTGTTGCAGCCATTATGGAAGAGTATGGATGTTCCTCCAAAAAATTAAAAACAGAACCACCATATGACCCAAAAGTTACATTTCTAGATATTTATCCAAAGAAAACAAAAAGACTAATTTGAAAAGATACATACATCCCTGTGTTCTCTGATCATTATTTACAATAGGCAAGATGTAGAAATCTAAATGTTCACTGATGGATGAATGGATAGAGGATACGTGGTGTATGTTACACAATGGAACATTATTCAGTCACAAAAACAATAAAATCTTGCTTTTGTGATAACACAGAAGAACAGTATGAAATAAGATACAGAAAGACAGATATCATATGATTTCATTCATTTGTAGAATCTAAAAAAAAAAAAATAACAAAACAAACGAACATACTAAACAAGCTCATAGATAAAGTAAACATATTGGTGGTTTTGCCAGAGGAGGAGGGTGAGGGGTTAGACAAAATAGGGGAAGGGTACTAAGAGATAAAAACGTCCAAATATAAAATGAATAAGTCCTGGGAATATAACTATAGTCAGTAATGCTGAACTTCATATTTGAAAGTGACAGATCATAACTAGACTTTCGATGCCAACCCTTTTGCAATGTATACAAATGTCGAACCTCTATGTTGTACACCTGAAACTGATACCATGCTGTATGTCAGTTATGCTTCAATTTTTTAAAAATCCAGCTGAAAAGGTGCTTGACACTTGAGGGAAAAATAATGAACTTGCATAGAAACAGAAACTACTCAAAATGAACAATGAGAAAAAAGACTGAAAGAAATCAATAGAGCACTCATAAACTTTGGTAAAGCTTCAAGTTGCTCAATATATATGCAATTGAAGTTATCAAAAGAAAGGAGAGGTGAAAAGTACCCCCAAATTTAAAGAAATAAGCACTGAAAATTTTCCCATTTTGATAAAATTACAACCCACAGATCCAAGAATCTCAACAAAACTCAAGCACAAAAAAAATTAAAAATGAAGAAAACTACACTATGTCACATGAAAATCAAAATTTTAAAACCAATAAAAAAGAGAGGATCTTAAAAGCAGCCAGAGGAAAAATGACATATTGCTTGCAGAGGTACAAAAACTATTGCAGAATATTTGTCAGAAACAATAAAAGCTACAAAGCAGAGAAACATCTTTAAATCACTGAAAGAAAAAAACCTGTCAACCTATAATTCTTTACCTTTAAAAACTGAAGGGGAAATAAAGGCCTTTACAGACATATAAAACACAGACGGAATTTATCATCAGAATACCTTCAGTACAAGAAATGTTAAAGAAAACCCTTCAAGTACAAGATAAATAACATCATATAGGCACCTTGATCTATACAAAGAAATAAAAACAATAAAAAAATAAAATATGTGAACATAAAGCATATTTATCATTGTTTAAATATGCTTAAAAGATAATAGATTGTCTAAAGCAAGCATAATAATTTATCAATCATAAGTTGATAATCATATATAAATGCTCAAACATCCCCATTAAAAGGCAGAGGTGGTCAGATTCAAGAAAAAAAAGCAAGACTCAACAATATGCTGTTTACAAAAACAACACAAAACCCACTTTAAATATAAAATTAATTCCACCCAATTTAAATATAAAACATATAAAACATACTACCCAATAATATCAGGATACATATTCTTTTCAAATGCACACAGAACATTTGCAACAATGGACCATATTCTGGGCTATAAAATAAAGCTCTATAAATTTAAAAGGATTCAAGCCATACAAAATATACTCTCCCATACAAATACATGCTCCTTCCAAATAAAGAAAAAAAAAAGTTCTCTGTCCCCATTTTTATTAAATTAGAAATCAATAACAAAGACCTGGAAAATCCACAAATATTTATAAGCTAAATAAATACTCTGAAAAAATCTATGGAAAAAGGATAAATCAAAAGGGAAATTAAAAAAGCATTTTGAACTAAGTTAAAATAAAAACACAACCTGTTAAAAATTTGTGGAATGCAGCTAAAGCAATACTTAGAAGGAAATTTATAACAGTAAATGCCTATATTAGAAAAGGCAATAAATCTCAAAACAATGGCCTCATCTTCCAATTTAGAAAAATAAGAACAAATTTAACCAAAAGTAAGCAGACAAGTATATAGAGTAGAAATCAATGAAACAAAAAAAAATTTGACAACTAACACCAAAAGCTGATTCTTTGAAATCAATAAAATTAATAAACCTCTAGCCAGATTGCTTAGAGAAAAAAAGAAGACAAATATTACAAACTGTAGGACTGAAAGAGGTGACTTCACTATAGATTCTACAGTTTTTAAAAGAATAATAAGGCCTTCCTTTGTGGGCTCAGTGGTAAAAAATTCGCCTGTCAATTCAGGAGAAAGAGTTTGATCCCTTCTCCAGGAAGATCCCACATGACTCAGAGCAACTAAGCCCATGTTCCATGGCTACTGAGCCTGTGCTGCAACTGACGAGCCCAGGTGCTGCAAGTACCGAAACCTGTGCTCCTGGAGCCTGTGCACTGTGACGAGAGAAGCCACCGCAATGAGAAGCCACACCAGAGAGTGGCTTCACCCCTCACCACACCAGAGAGTGGCCCTGGCTTGCTGCAACTAGAGAAGAGCCTGCCCAGCAATGAAGACCCAGCACAGTCAAAAATAAATACACATAATCATTAAAAAAAAGAATAAGGGAATGTTTTGAGCAACTTTACACCAATAAACTTGACAACTTAGATGAAAGGGAAAAATCCCTTGAAAGACAAAAGCTACTAATGGTCACTCAAGAATAAATAGATGACTTGATATGAATTGATATCAGATAAGCATCTTGATGAAAGTGAAAGTGGAGAGTGAGAGAGTTGGCTTAAAACTCAATGTTCAGAAAACTAAGATCATGGCATCTGGTCCCATCACTTCATGGGAAATAGATGGGGAAACAGTGGAAACAGTGTCAGACTTTATTTTTGGGAGCTCCAAAATCACTGCAGATGGTGATTGCAGCCAATTAAATTAAATTAAAAGACACTCCTTGGAAGGAAAGTTATGACCAACCTAGATAGCATATTAAAAAGAAGAGACATTACTTTGCCAACAAATGTCCATCTAGTCAAGGCTATGGTTTTTCCTGTGGTCATGTATGGATGTGAGAGTTGGACTGTGAAGAAAGCTGAGTGCCGAAGAATTGATGCTTTTGAACTGTGGTGTTGGAGAAGACTCTTGAGAGTCCCTTGGACTTCAAGGAGATCCAACCAGTCCATCCTAAAGGAGATCAGTCCTGGGAGGACTGATGTTGAAGCTGAAACTCCAGTACTTTGGCCACCTCATGTGAAGTGTTGACTCATTGGCAAAGACTCTGATGCTGGGAGGGATTGGGGGTAGGAGGAGAAGGGGACGACAGAGGATGAGATGGCTGGATGGCATCACCGACTCAATGGACGTTGAGTCTGAGTGAACTCGGGGAGTTGGTGATGGACAGGGAGGCCTGGCGTGCTGCGGTTCATGGGGTCGCAAAGAGTCGGACACGACTGAGCGACTGAACGGAACTGAAGCATCTATTAAAGGTATTGAATGTATAGTTTAAAACTCTACTCTCAGATAGTTTCCCTGGTGAATTCTAAAAAATACATAAGACAGATATAACAGTTCCACACAAACTTTTATAGAAAGTTGAAAAGGAAGGAAAGATATTTCTTCTCCTTTTATGAGGTCAGCATTACTCTGGTATACAACCATTTTGGAAGATAGTTTACTTAATAATACTTAAGAAGCTAAACATGTACCTACCATATGACTGAGCCATTTCATTTCTATTTATCCAGAAGAAATTAAAGCAAATTTCCATACAAAGATTTGTATACAACTATTCATAGCCAAGGAAATCAAACCAGTCAATCCTAAAGGAAATCAACCCTGAATATTCACTGAAAAGACTGGTACTGAAGCTAAAGCTCCAGTACACCTTGGCCACCTGATGCGAAGAGCCAACTCATTGGAAAAGACCCCGATGCTGGGAAAGATTGATGGCAAGAGGAGAAGGGGGTGACAGAGGATGAGATATTTGGATGGCATCACTAACTCAATGGACATGAGTTTGAGCAAGCTCCAGGAGATAGTGAAGGATAGGAAGCCAGGCGTGCTGTAGTCCACAGGGGTCGCAAAGAGTTGGACATGACTTAGCAACTGAGCAACAACAACTCATAGCTGAAACTGAAAAGAACCCAAGTATCAATCAAGATCATCCAATTGAGTACTACTCAGAAATAAAAAGGTCTTAACTACTGAAACATGCAATAAAACCGAGGAGTCCCAAACCAATTACACTAGCTGAAAAAGGCCAAACCCTCTCCAAGGGTACTTAATGCATGATGACATTTATATGAAATTCTCAGAAATGCAAACTAATCTATAATGACAGAAAGCCATCCGTAGTTGCTTGGGGATAGGGAAGGGCAGTCATAATCACAAAAGGGTGTGAGAAAATGCTTTAGAGTAATAAATTTGAGCATTATCTCAATTGTGGTAATAGCTTCACTGGCCAACATATGTCAAAACTTATGTGCAATTTTCTGTATGTCAATCATACTGCAAATGCTGTTTTAAAATAAATGCTCCTTTGGTAAGTTTGAGTTGAGTAAAATCTTTTCATATAAGAAGCAAATCTTATATTTGCTTTATATAAGCAAACCTTATATATTACATTTATTATATCAATTTATATATCTTATATAATGTTATCTTATATAACATCTAATATATTTTATATAAAGTTATTATATCTTATATATTACATTTCTTATATCAAAAATAAATCATAATCTCTGGTTAAATATTAACAAAACCCAAACTAACCTCACAAATTGATACTTGAAACTATCACTTAATTCACAAGTAGGTGATTTAATATGAAGACTTAGAGGTCAATAGTAATAATAAAATGGCAATTCAATGATGCAATATGGTTTCCTGCAATGGTGAGACTGTTGTCACAACCTGCTTATTAAACTGGGCTCAGCCAGACTAATGATCATAGACAAGAGGAAACTCTGGGATGTGCCCAGCTATAAAAGTCATTTTGCTTGCCCTGAAACAAGGAAACATCAGAACCTTCTTCACACCTTCAGGGCTATATCCCAGCTTTCATGATGAAATGAGCAAGTTCAAGGCAGACCTAAGAAACAGGTAACTTTTCTTCATCAACACTGCTACAACCCTTCAGGATTCTGTCACCGAAGATGGGGATGTGGTTTTAAAGGTTCCTTCCACTCTCTCCTCCCCAACCGGTCACACACTTCAGTGCAGGTTTGAGCTTCCCGGCCACAGGAGGGCCCAGCACGGCGCCTGCGGCTGCGTGGAGACTGGTCCCCTGTGCTGTCTCGCGGGCTGTGCTGGCTCATGCAAAAAGGATGACGCCATCCTCCCGGCCTGGCTGGTGTCACGCTCTGTCCTGTCCTCCTGCCCCTTCTGCAGGCCCCGAGCCCAGGAATGTAGCAGTTCTTGCCCCTTCTGTCTTACTTCCCACCCTCCCATCTAAGACCAAGTGAGTCCTCTAGCCAGAAGGAGATCAGTCCTTTTCCATCATACATCCACCTATATTTGGCTTCACAATTAACACATTCTCCTGGCAGCTTCCAAAAGCACTGACTGCACAAGCCCCTCCCATGTCCCAGTTTCCAGGCCATGCTGGCTTGAACTGAGGCCCATCCTTTTGGTCTTCTCCCTTCCTCTCCACTCCAGGCCAACTTACCCCCTCACCGCCCACCTGCACCCCCATCGGCATGCTCGCCTCTCCTCTGAATATGTATCTTCCAAACACAGTCTCCTAACTATTCCAGGATCATGACTTGAAGAAAGATGTGCAATCACTCTATTTTCTTATCTCCCTTGTTACCTTCCCTCCTACGCTCTGCCCTCTCAGTGGAGGGGGACAAGGTGCAATTTGTCTTGTGTTGGTGACTCGGTTTCCCAGACCTCTTACTAGAGGTGTCCGTCACAAGGACACAGGACCCATGCTGGTGTTCCCACCCTGATGGCCTCTCTTTCTCCACTTCCTCAATGAAAGTTCATTTTCTTCACAATATTTATTTGCTGACCATTTGCTTGTCTTCTGTTTCTGCCACTAGGGTATAAGCTCAATGAAGCCAGGGACAGGGTCTCATTCAGTCGATGTTGGACTCCCAGGTCAGCATACACGGCCCATTCTAAGCACTGGTAAACACTTGCTGAATGAAATGGATGAGTATGTAGAGTGCGTGTGTGTGTGGGTGGGTGTTGCGTGTGTTCACAGGCCCAAACAGGTTTCCAGCTATCACCGGCTCCCATGGTTTTGTGCTAGGATTGTACAAAGACTAGAGAGTGTGTGTGTTTCTATCTCTATCTAGCTATCTAGATACTGATCTATATTTCTATCTATATATGTGTGTGCACACACACACTTTCTAAAATCAACTTAGAAACCCAGTCTCTTCCACTATAAGAGTAAAACTTACTCACTCATGGCCTGGCTTTGTGGGAAGCGGGGAAATGGAATCAGGGACCCAGAAATACATTTTCTGAAGGAGAATTCTTCCCTATCCTTCCTACCCATTTTCACTCTGTGATCTGTGCACGCCAGTCCAAAACCACTGTAGCCAATGAGAACTGGAGACCTGGCTGTCAGGAGCTGTCCCACTAGGAGAGAGGCACAAGCAGGGAAGGTGGTGCCGGGCTCAGCTGACTGCACGGGACACCTGAGTGTCTAAGCCCTATGGGTGGAGCTATTCAATCTGCAGTGTTTTGATGAGTGATATTTGGACTTGCGTGTTACAGATCTCACCTACTCTCTTCCACACAAGTGAATGTTCTCGCTTCCCAACAGAAGTACAATATATATTGATACTTTTTAAGGTTGCTATGGTGATGGTGATGGTTTAGTCGCTAAGTCATGTCCGACTCTTGTGACCCCATGGACTGTAGCCTCCCAGACTCCTCTGTCCATGGGACTCTCCAGGCAAGAATACTGGAGTGGGTTGCCATACCCTTCTCCAGGGGATCTTCCTGACCCAAAAATTGAACCCAGGTCTCCTGCATTGCAAACAGTTTCTTTACCAACTGAGTTACACCATGTAGGAAGGTTGCTATAGACACTCTTAAAGTAAACAAGGGTTATAGAATTGTCTAATTTAAAAATATCAATAAATACATAAACAAAATATCTATTCCTAGGAATTCCCTGACAGTCCAGGGGTCAGGACCTAGCGTTCTTACTGCTAGAGGTCAGGGTTTGATTGCTGGTCAGGGAACTGAGATCTTGCAAGCCATGTAGAATGTCCAAAAAATAAAATAAAAATGTAAAAATCTACTCTAATCTCACTTTCCAAAGGAAGGAAATAAGAGGTTAAAACTGCTCCTGCGTTTGTTCTCCTGGTTATTTGACAAAGAAGTGGGAGAAGGGCAGTGAGGAAAGGGGAATCTCATGCCGTAGAGATGTAGAGATGGCTGCCACTCAATAGTGAAATAGTCAAAAGGCTGCTGGGACATGCAGACATGGGACGCAGAACATGGGACAAGCAGAAAGTGCTTCCGTGCAAAAACAAACACTTTTATCTTTACAATTTACATGTGGATTCTCCAGTCCTGCTTATCTTAAAGATTTTCCTTGACTCTTTAATCAAATGCCCAGTCCAGAAAGGTGAACCATCTTTATGCCATGGCTTTGTGAAACCCAGGTTCACTAACGCAGACCATGGTACATTTGTGAACCCCACTTCAGAAACAAAAGGATGAACACATAATTATTCAAAGGGCTGGGAGCTGAAACTGAGGTGCATGAACCCATAAGAACTGTCACAATTCATTCCTCCTGAGGAAGTCAGAGGAGTTTTACAGACAGATGTCATCTACTTGGGTCTTGGAGGATGAGAAGGAAGCAACTGAATGAGCAGCGGAGGAGGCTGGCCAGAGGACGGAGCAAATATGAAAGAAGGGGGCCTTGGGAGAGCCTGGCAGCATTTCTGTGGGGTTGAAGTACAGTGAGGATGGGCGTGCTGATGGCTGCCCAAGCTGCAAGGTGTATGCAGGATCCAAATGTGAGAGATCCTAGAGATGATGCTACTCAGGTGGAGCTTGCTGATAAGTGGTGGGAGGCACTCAAGGTTGCCAAACAGGAAATGTCACTTGCTCAGATCTGTATTTCAGAAAGTGTAGGAGACATACATCACTGCAATACATAGTCCACGTGTGACACAGATCCTGGGCTAAATCTATGGCGGTAGGAGGGGTGAGAAGGAGTCAGATCCAAAACCCACGTGGGCTGACCCAGAGCCTAGGTCCCCTAATGTCCACAGTCACTGGTGAAGCCATCACGAAGCCAGACCCTTCTGCAAACTCCCTCTGTTAACTGACAGGTACCTCTGCTCTCACGCACTTTGGATGTAACACCATTACTTAATCAAGACCACATTATGCCTTACAGGAACTCCTTGTTCACCAAGATTGCTATCAGGACCTAGCAGCAGGCCAGCAGAAAGCCTGCTTGGTGCACAGCGCCAGGAGCACACAGATTCACTGCCTCTTGGTTTGAATGGTAGGGAATCTGTCTGTGTGGGTATCTTTTTCTGATGTTGGCCTTTGTGGGCTCTATGCCATGAACTGTGATCACAAAGAAAGGCAATGCCTTTTATTCCATTTACGTGCTATTCAGGATTTTTTTCAGTGATTTTTTTCATCTACTTTGATCAATTTAAATTAAAAATAAAAATTTAAAAGCCCACTGGACAATGGAGCTCTTAACTCTACTGACACAATATTTGGAAGAGTACTGTGTAGACCAAGTGATGGAAGATGGCCAGCAAGTGTTTGGGATCCAGAAAAACACACGGATCATATATTCGGAAAAAATCAGTGATTTGAAAACCAGACAAGTAGAAGCTCAAGGCATATGTAGATACTAGCAAAGGCAAGAAATAATAAAAGGTCAAAGCAGACTAGAACAGGAAGCCAGAAGCACCCAGACACCCATACAGAGCAGTCCACGTGGAGGAGGAAATCAGGATGAGGGAGACACGGCTACCAGCCAATGATACTCAGGGCAATGCTTGATAGGCTTGCAAGCAGCTGAGAACTACAAAAGCCAAAGTAACTGAAAGTAGGCAGGCAAAGCATGGAAAAGGAGACCTTCATCCAGGCGGGGGGAGTTACCACATCAGTGCTGGAGACAGGTATTCTAGGGGTCACAGGACGTGAGATCTCACAAGGCAGTGCTCAGGCTCAGCACGTCAGGCTCCCACCCTCATCCTAACTGCTTGGTCCCAGCTCCCCCAAATATCCCTGTGCTCTTTATTCCAGTGTGGGCAATCACCATATAAAACCCCACAGCAACAGATGACAAAAACAGCAGGACTGTTTCAAGATAGCAGATGATATAGTCATATTCCAAAGACTGGGGAAGAAAGAGGGCTCCTGACAGCCTCAAATGGTTGATCCATCTGAGAAGATGGGCACTGGAGGAGATGGGAGACGCTCCTATGGGAGCACCTTGAACAGACATATAAACAAGCCTGCATTGCTGTTGGTATACAACAAATCGACCGGGAAACAAAGGACTGTTCACTAAATGGTATTCAAACAAGTGAAAAAATGTAACTTTGACCTCTGCCTCACACCATATGCCAAAATAACTTCCCGGGTAGAAAAAATATTTCCATGTGAAAACTGTAGCTACAAAAATATTAGAAGAAACCATGGGAGAAAACTGTAGCTACAATTTTTTCACTTGTCTGAATACCACTCGGCAAACAATCCAACGATTAGAAAAAACCATGGGAGAAAAGGGGACTTCCCTGGTGGCTCAGTTGGTGAAGAATCTGCCTGCAATGCAGGAGACACAGGTTTGATCCCTGGGTCAAGAAGGTCCCCTGGAGAAGGAAATGGCAACCCACTCCAGTATTCTTGCCTGGGAAATCCCATGGACAGAGGAGCCTAGCCGGCTGCAGTCCATGGAGTCATAAGAGTAGGACATGACTTAGCAACAAAACCACCTCCACCATAGGAGAAAAAGCTGTCCTCACGAGGAACACAAAAGCCAGAAGACAGAAAAGATTAATAAATATGATTCCAAAATTTAAATTGTTCTGCACACAAATATTGTAAAAAGACCAATGACTGAGCAAAGTAATAGGTACACCCACTGGAGTTTATAAAGAACCTGGACACCTCAGTAAGAAAAAGAACTCAGTGATCATGAAGCACAAATCCACAGGAAAGGAGAGGTGCCTTTAAATACTAAATCATGCTCAGTCACAACAGGAAACACAAATTTATATTTTAATGACATACAACTCTTCACCACTCGGAGAGCAATGGCTGAAAACTTGAATGGTGCCTCTTTGGCAGAGGGGTTGGGAACACAGGGTCTTTTACACATTGCAGCTGAGAACCCAAACTGGGGCAATCTTCACCAAGAGCAACTGGGCAAAAACCAATCAAAACTGAAGAAATACAAAAACTTGACTTACTAAATCTATTTCTAGGCATTAGTCCTAGAGAGAATCACACATGTGCAAAAGGACACTCAGATAAGAATCACACTGCAGTATCATCAGGGCCCATCGTTACATGACTGGGTATATGAAACAGCACCCAGAGAACAAAGTATTAAAAAGAATGGAGCAGCTGTAAAGAGACATTCAAAAGCAGAGACATGATTTTGCCAACAAAAGTATGTATAGTCAAAGCATTTGTTATTCCAGTAGTCATGTGAGAGCTGGACCATGAAGAAGGCTGAGGGCTGAAAAACTGACACTTTCAAACTGTGGCGCTAGAGAAGACCTTTGAGTCCCTGGGACTCCATGGAGTGCAAATAAATCGAACCAGTCAATTCTAAAGGAAATCAACCCTGAGTATTCTTTGGAAGGACTGATGCTAATGCTGAAGCTCAAGCTACAATACTTTGGCCACTGGATGTGAAGAGCTGACTCACTGGAGAAGTCCCCGATGCTGGGAAAGACTGAATGCAAAAGGAGAAGAGGGCGGCAGAAGATGAGATGGTTATATGGCATCACTGACTCAATGGACGTGACTTTGAGCAAACTCTGGGAGACAGCGGAAGACAGAGAAGCCTGGCATGCTGCAGTCCATGGGGTTGCAAAGAGTCAGACATGAGTTAGTGACTGAACGACAACAAAATGGAAAGAGAACCAAGGTAAATTTTTAAGTAAAAAAAAAGCAGAATGCAGAGTAGTTTGTATAGTGTATTACTATTTGTGTAAAGCTATATTAAACACATATATGCTGACATTAACATAAAATATCTCTGGAAGTACACATAAGGAATTGCAAGGAGCCCTTGTTTTGGGGAAAAATAACGGGGTAGGAAGAAGCTTCACTTTCAAACTGTGCACCCCTTCACACTTTTCAAATGCTACTACATACATGAAAGGCCCATATAAACAATAATACACAAAATTTAAAGTTGCAACTTTAAATATTTATTTATCCCTTACTATCCATTTTATTTCTAAAGGAAGTATTACTGCTAATATCTATGCTTACAGTCTTCCAGAAAGTCAAAATGCTGGGATGACTATACAAGGTAAACAATTCCCAAACTTATAAGCACTCTTTTTTTTTTTTTTTAACAATTAAGCTTTGATTTTTATTTTGTGTCCAACTGTTTGTGACCCCACGGAGTGTAGCCCACCAGGCTCCTCTGTCCATGGGATTTCCCAGGCAACAATGATGAAGTAGGTTGCCATTTCCTTCTCCAGGGACCTTCTTGGCCCAGGGATTGAACCCACATCTCCTGCATTGGCAGACCGATTCTTTACCACCGTGCTGCCTGGGAAGCATTGTTACATACGTACATGTACCCTTAATGAGTATAATTGCTTTACAGGCTGTGTTAGTTTCCGCTGCACAAGAGTGTGACTCAGCTGTATGTAAACATCTATTAGGGCCTCAGCACTAGTGGTGAAGAATCCACCTGCCAACGCAGGAGACGCAGGAGATGCAGGTTCAATCCCTGGGTCAGGAAGATCCCCTGGAGGGCATGGCAACCCACTCCAGTATTCTTGCCTGGAGAATCCCATGGACAGAGGAGCCTGGCGGGCTACAGTCCATGGGGTTGCAAAGAGTTGGACACCCTGAAGCAACCTAGATTGGCACATATATATATTAAGGACTCCTGACATTAGTGTGTAAAGCAGGCAGGTGACTGGCATTTACAGCAGATAACAGCACTAATGTAAGGGGAGAAGGAGAACAGACTCAGTACACAAGGCACATGCTGGCAGGCCCACAGAGAAGTCCTCCCTGGCCTCCTAAAATCTCCAAGGTGCACCCACCGAGCTCTTAGCATCTTCACTTGCTCATGACCACCCACCCCCAGCTCACAGCACAGGGGCCTCATTCCCAGAGCACTTACTTCCCAGCCCCAGCACAAAGACTGATCCGCCTCCAGGCACCTTCAGGCCCCAGCACTGGCCTCACTGTTCCCTTGAATTCCCTCAGCAGCCACTGTCACAGTACCGAACAGGCGTGCAGCTGCCTCTTCTGAAAAGGCCCACCAGAGGGGGATGTCGCAGTAGGGATGCAGAGAGGATGCGCTCAGGCCAGAGCCACAGAGTGACCACGCTGTGATGACTGTCTGCCTGTTTGTTTTATTTGAATACTTGAAGATGAATGGTTCAAATGCTCTTGTAATTTTGTTTTCTTTTAAAAAGAAAATATTTAGAATGTTTCCACTCAAAAAGCACATTTTCAAAATTGAAGCATTTTAAAAGTCTGCTTTCATTAAACAGTTGCATCTTGTATCCCTGAGGGCTTCTGCAAATGGTTCTGGTCTTCTTATTTTGTTTTGTTTTGGTACAACTCAAGCTGCAATTTCATGAAAGTTAATGCTGCACTCTCTGTTTCTAACAGAGCCCTGTAAACAAAGCTGTAACAGGAGATGTGGAGAAGGGTTCATTTTAATACCGCTGCTTAACTTAATTTGTATATTGTTTCTTCAGCTCTTCCTTTCTAGGTCAATTTATCATTCCAAGTTTTATTAACATCCAACACACTAATATGCTTGGGGAAAATATGAAAACTCTAAACTCACAGTAATGCCCAGTTGTAGTCCCAACGCGGGCTGACCTGCCTGAAGGGGTGTTTTAGTTGGCGTGATTTTCCTAGGACTTCAGGGAAGTGAATCTTGTTTGCAAATCAAGGGAAAGGGTTTCTAGAACTCCCCAGTAATGCATGGGGCCTTGTCATGCTGTTTATTAGCCCAGAGTGTTCTGACAGAACATGTGGGTTCTCATTGCAAAAATGTAATTGTTCATAAGAGTGCAATGTTTTTCCTAAGAGATTTTCTTTTGAGTTTCAATAATTAGGGGTATATAAAACATCTCAAGGATAAATCTTACAAACCCTCCTGAAGTATATACCTCGGTCAAAACAATCCTGTATCTTAATAAGACAGAAAATATTTGTAAATGTAAAAATAGATTACGGTGACATCCAAAGAATCCAGTTTTTGAAGAGGAAAAAAGAAAAAATCAAACTGTATAAAAATAAATATTATAAATACAACTGACATAATATGCTAGGGTGGTGAGATACGAATATGATTTGGAGTTAAGGACTCTCTTGTTTTTACTGGTTTTTATACTCACAAAACATAAGCTGGCAAAGTGAGAGCAGAAAGTGGTGATGTGGCCGGGCCTGGTGGCTTTCTGGCCTTAATGGAATGCCATATCTGATGTTTCAAAGTCGCAGATGGTGATGGTTGAAACAAAAATCATGCAAATGCAAAGGAAGTAAGAAACCCTTTGCAGCTTTCCTCGCTGGTGGATACAGTGATATAGTGAACTTGCTATGGCAGGAGCGCACAGGGGAGAAGAGGCAGCTCAGAACAGGAGGGTTCCCTGCCTCAGCTGCCACCCAGCAACGGGGTCTCAGCGTGCGGGCTCCCTCTGAGGGATTTCAACCCAGTGCCTTCTTCAAACCGAGGACCACGAAGTCCTCACCCCACCAGCACCGGAGCATCTCCCGGGGTGTCAGACAGACTCCTCAGGCCGTGTGCACCCCAAGATGAACATCTCCATCCTTGCTCTGCTTCTCATCCCGCATCTTCCATCTCAGTTCCTTGTTTCTAACATCCGCAGGCTCCCCTGCATCCACCCTCCCAGCAGCAGCCAAGTCTGCACAAACCCACTGCTCCTTTCCAGCCCCAAGGCCTCTGCCACTCCCGGGCAGGGTCACCTCTCTCTGACTTAGAGGCAGCTTCGAGCAGCCCTGGTCTCTGCAGCTTTGCCCCATTGGCTCCACCTGCACTGTGGGCCAATTAGTTCATGGCACCAGCTGTTTCAAAACCCTAACAGCCCAGGGTCTTGGGATGAAGTCCAGCCTCCGCCAGGGCACTCAAGGGTTTCTGGGATCCAGCCCCTCTTCTCCCTCCCCCACTAAATCCCCCCAGCCCCTCAGGGGACACTCAGCTAGCCCCAGCAGGAAAGAGGCACAGGCAGGAGTCCTTCAGGGTCCTGAGCTTCCGGACGTTCCAGCTCAAATGGGACCTGGGTTTCCCCATTAGGACCTGGGAACAACATTCCTCCAAAGGCGAAGACTTGGGAAACCCGTGGACCTCCTGTCCTTCCAATTTCTCAACCTTAGAAACCTCCAAATTGTCCACAGTGAGTGGATAATTCACCTGGATCCTTCAATTGGCATTCACCTCGACTTTTCCACAGCCTAGCCCCAGAAACTATAGCAATGAATGGAGCCTACTTCCTTGCTCCTAAGGAGCTCGCCACCCGGCAAATGTAATATCAAGTCAGACTCTAATATTCCTCACTTCAGCCTCAAATCTCACATCTCATAGGACAAAGGTTCTCTTTCCAGGTGACCTCTCTAGGAGCACAGGAGACCTCAGTTGATCCCCAGAACGAGTAACCTAGGGTGAAAAGCAGAGATTTCATGGCAATCCATCTGCTACCTTATGACCAGGACCAAGCCAAGCCCAGATGTGACCAGCTCACGACCACACTGGACTGTGCCACCTGGGAGTCTGACACCAGTGGGTTTAGGTACCATTTTAGAAATTAAAGGTGGTGTGCGGCCAGGCAACCCCCTTCTTCCAAGATCTCCAGTCGGCAAAACACCCTTCAGAATATACTGGAGACCATGCGAATATGGATTTGTTTTAAATTTGGGATTAGAGGCAAATGACCTCTGTGAATTGCTCACTTCTGAATTTCTGATCATTCACGAGCTGCTGGACATTATATCTCACCATTGTACACGGTCAGTCACTGGACCCACACAGTGGGGTTCAAGTGTGCCTTATCATCTGCTCAGAAAACCACCCTCTAAGGTGAGGGCTGACATAATCGGCACATACCCTCAGGGATTAAATAACTTCCCAGTGAGAGAACTGGAACCCTGGCCAGTCTCCTCTAACTCGGTGCTCTTGCCATATAAGGGAAGCCGTTTTTATTGTTCTAAAATTACAGGCCTTACCTTTCCCTTGTAAACACATCCTTGTGCAATCCCTTGCTTCTAGGAGTAATAATAAGTTCCTTTCTGGTGGTCTAATTAATACTCTTGCCAAGTTAAATTCCATCCACGGACCCATGTAATTCATTTGTTTTCTGGTAGGTCCTGAATTAATAAAACAACATCTTCAAGGTGCCCTTAAAGGGCCCACTACCTCCTGATGTACATAGAATGAATCATTCAAAGGCGAAAATGGATGTGTATAACACAAATTGCAGGGTTAACACAAAATCTAGAACAGTTTTTAAGGGGTGAATCAAAACATTCACATTTAAATACTTTAGAACAAATGTGTATACCTATCTTTAGGATGCTGAGAGAGAAGACAGGATTACCAATAAACTACCACCTCTAATAAGACAGTTACATAGTACAGTGTGAAAGAGAGAAAAAGTCTTACCTTTGGACTATACTCTGTCAAGCGAAATATTTCAGATTATTCTTTTATACTTTTCTTCGGGGCACTCTTTTTTAAAAAACTTTTTTATTTTGTAATGGGGTGTAGCTGATGAACAAATAATATCATGATACTTTCAGGTGAACAGTAAAGGGACTCAGCCATACATATACATGTATCCATCCTCCTGCAAACTCCCCTCCCACCCAGGCCACCACATAACATGGAGCAGCGTTTCCTGTGCCATACAGTGAGTCCTTGTTGGTGATCCATTTTAAATACAGTTGTGGGTACATGTCCATCCCAAATTCCCTTTGGGCACTCTTAAACTGATTCCCTTCGCTTGAGGACAAGGAAGAAGTCAGTACATACAACCCACCTTTCAGGCCTGGCCTCCTGTGGGGGTGAGAGGGATGACGTGGGAGTGGTGGGCACACTGGATCCAGGTGAAGGTCTCGAGGAGTGATGAGAGTTGTTGCCAAAGCTGCTGTATCTGAAGAGTACAGAGGGTTAAGTTGGGGGCAGGAAGGGACAGAGAAATGAGTACAAGTCACTAGATGAATAACACTCGGCAAACTGTCTTAATTTTTACAAGAAAAACAGGTCTAGACAAGGTAGCACTGTTAGTGATCACCCTAACTTAGAGAAACTTACTAACTTCATTTTTATTATTTCTTATTAGAGAAGCTTCCTAAAGTCCCAAACTGCTAAGTAGCGGGTTATGACAAAGGGCTTAAACAAAATCCTCATGTTCGCTTCAGTCGTGTCTGACTCTGTGAGACCCCATAGACGGCAGCCCACCAGGCTCCCCTGTCCCTGGGATTCTCCAGGCAAGAACACTGGAGTGGGTTGCCATTTCCTTCTCCAATGCAGGAAAGTGAAAGTGAAGTAGCTCAGTCTCCGTCCATGGGAGTTTCCAGGCAAGAGTACTGGAGTGGGGTGCCATTGTCTTCTCCGTTTCCTTTCTAAGTGTACATTAAAACTAGTTGCTACCATAAATAGAATCCAAATTGCTTTGAATTGAATCATGAAGATTTTTCTTGCTTCTAGGATCAAACCTGCGTCTCCTGCACTGCAGGTGGATTCTCTACTGCTGAGCAACCGGGGAGGCCCTGGTGGTGGTACTGCCGCTGCTGCTGCTGCTAAGTCGCTTCAGTCGTGTCTGACTCTGTGCGACCCCATAGACGGCAGCCCACCAGGCTCCGCTGTCCCTGGGATTCTCCAGGCAAGAACACTGGAGTGGGTTGCCGTTTCCTTCTCTGGTGGAGGCACAATTAGTGTTAATTCCATCAAAGGTCTGCAGAAAACACCAGACAACTAACTAAAGAAACATCTTACTCAAAAATTCTCCTTTAGGTGTTTCTGAATCAATTTCATCTACTAGACGCCATAGTCTCATTGCATGCCCAGCAATCAAGGAGCAACTGTCTCCAGACCTTCTAGGCTGGCCCGCCACTTAAGAGGTGCACATATCGAATGTTTTCACCCGATATTGGTCTGAGGACGTTTCACCAATATGTCCTCAGAACCAAAATGACAGCCACTAAGTTTCAATGAGCTTTTATCATCTCCCAGTCAACCCTGACAAGTTTCAGGATTTGTTAAAGTCTAGGGCTTTCTTGTTTTTTTTTTCAGAATAGCTGTTCTTTAGCTAAGGTGGATTTAGCTATTATCAGCAGAGCTTTGTCTTACAACCTATTCAGCGACAGGGCAGGGCTGACTCTACCTTCTAAATTGGTTAGGACACACTACTGGAGTGTGTGGGACTCCAAGGGCTGCCATGATGGAAGCGCACAAAGACCTTCCCATACACAGTGAATCCAGTACAAGTTCCCACCAAGAGAATCAGTACTAACCATTCTAGGAGGCCATTTGATCTCAAACTATGGATATCCATTGACCAAATAAGTCTACTTTTGGGGAAGTTAACATAACCTTACTTACAGTGATTTATATACTAAAAGCATCACACAGGAAGATTCTTACTGGCAGCTCCTTGAGATCATGGCAAAAAACTGGAAACTACCCAACTAGGTAACAGTGTGAGGATAAGAAAGTATGGTGTAACACTCACTGATGGAATGTTACGCAACCATTAAAAATGACTGCCAATTTATAAGTGAAAACATGGCAAATGTTCATAGTGTGTTTATACCTGCACACATACCGCACGCAACATCAGTTTATAATATTATACAGTAAGTTTGATTACAATTGTAAAAAATATCCTCAAAGGTAAAAGAGAATGCATAGAAGAAAGCATAAAATAAAGATCATCTATTTAAAAAAATAGAATACAGAAGTAAAATTTCAGATTTCCTTAATGAATTACTATATTATAATAGAACCTAAAATACTCATATTACCCCCAATCTATCCTGTGTTGCTAAGTCTGCTGCGTCTGCTGTGTTGGCTTCTTATTTGTCTCTTTGCTGTCATGTGTCAGCTTGTGCTCAGTACCAGGCACACTGGCAGGCAGATGGGGACTCACAATGCTACCCCCCACCCTCCCCCGGTAACACACCATCTTCATGGCACTTGGTTTCTGGGCATTCATCTTCTCATTTCTTAAAAGTCCCAACACGCTGCCTGTCCAGCAGGCTAACTGCTTCTTCTCTGAGTGAGTGTTGGCTTGATTTTTCAAGTGGCGGTGGTGGTTTAGTGGCTAAATTGTGAATGACTCTTGTGACCCCAAGACTGTAGCCTGCCAGGCTCCTCTGTCCATGGGATTTATCAGGCAAGAATGCTGGAGTGAGTTGCCATTTCCTTCTCCAGGGGATCTTCCTGACCCAGGAATTGGACCCATGTCTCCTGCATTGGCAGGCAAATTCTTTACCACTGAGTCACAGGGAAGCCCATTCTGTCAATTACACCTCAATAAAAAAATTAAAATACAAGAGGGTCACATAGGCCACAGAGAAGAGGGAAAGCAAAGAATAAGATGATATGAAAGAAAGGAACCAGCAGAGAAGGGAGAAAAAGCCCAGCAGGAGAGAGGAGAGAAGCAGCAGGCAGCGGGCCCTGCTCAGGAGGGAAGGAAGCTGCCCCAGACCTTGGGATCCTCCAGGAGACAGGCCCCGTGCTCTGGCTTCAGCCCTGCGTCACCCAGCTGTCTGGACACTGAGCTTGCTATTCTACACAAGCATCTAAAACCATCCCTTCCAGACCAAAAGTGGGCATCCCAGAGAATGTTTTAACAGGATTACTTTACTAAAATTATGTCTCAAAAACATTATGGAAATAAAACAAGCAGAGAGTCATTTCCCCTCCTTTAGTTTCTCTAATGGTTGAACAATTAATTCGACTACCTTGTGGTCTGTCCAATTTTGCATCTCAATTTCAGCTAAACTAACTGAATTCACTGCACAGAGTTTTATGTTTTTGTTTTCAAAAAATTCTTTTTAATGACTAACTGCTTGGTTTCTATTATAACCTATTCAGTTGCAGTCCACTACTGAGCAGTCAAATGTGCAGCCATATTGACCTGGGACAACCACACTGAGTGAACATCAGAAAATTAATAGGTACAAACAATATTTATACAGTATTCAAATTCCTGTCAAATAATTTAAAAGTTATTAACTTTCCTCAGCTAAATCCAAGCTGATTCTCATTCACAAGCTGTGTCTGACTCTTTGCAACCCCATGAACTGTAGCCTGCCTGGCTCCTCTGTCCATGGGATTCTCCAGGCAAGAATACTGGAGTGGATTGCCTTGCCCTCCTCCAGGGGATCTTCCTGACCCAGGAATCGAATCCACATCTCCTGCATTTCCTGCGTTGGCAGACAGATTCTTTACCACTGAGCCACCCGGGAAGTCTCACAAGCATGAGGCTGCTTTTCTCAATTTATGTGTATATTTATTTTGGCCAGTTCCATGTTTCTATTGCTCTCATCCCCCAGGACTGTGAGTGGTACTGAAGCCTGGGGCCACGTGGGAGGGACTCGGGCCCAGAAAAGCCCCGTCAGGGCCTGTGAGTCCATCACCATTCTGGGCTAACACCGTCCTGCTAGGGAAGATGAGGTTGCTAGGATATCTTTCTTCCAGTCAAATGTGTTGCTCATCACTTGTACACAGATACTATTATCAAGGGATATAAGAGCTATGTCAGATGCATTTCATGAAAATTGTGTGAAAGATCACAGTAACTCAGAATTTTAGACCTAAAAGAGACTGGTACAGAACTTGTTGTTTGGAGGTATTCAAACAGGAGGTCACATATGCCCGAAAGTACACAAAGCCATTCTGGCTGAGTAAGCCATCTCCAGTCACCAAACCACTCTGTGCCTCCATTTCCTCACTGAATATACATGGGGCCATCAGTTAATACTGATTTTTATTACTGATTTTGGACAATTTGATTGTTTGAAATATTCAAACTCTCTGCTCCCCATTCTCTGCTCTGCAGAGAGGTCCTGATCCAGGCATCAGCGAAGAGCAGGCACATGGGTAAGCGTACAAACACCTGCTGAAAATTCCCTGAGCATTTTTGATTTGCACACCTCCTTCCCTCGGCCTCATCTCCAATTGGCATAGGAATCACTGAAGCATCCATATGTAAATAATGCAATTATATTAGCCAAGATATGGAAGCAACCTATACGTTCATCAACATATGAATGGATAAAGAAGATGTGAGTCAGATATATATCGATATACACAATGGAATATCATCAGTCATAAAAGAGAACAAAATAAAGCTATCTGCAGCGACATGGATGGACCTAGAGATTGTCATACTAAGTGAAGTCAGTCAGGGAAACAAATACCATATCACTTAATAATACATATGGAATCCAAAATATGATACAAATCCACATATCTATGAAACAAAAACAGACACACAGATACAGAGAACAGATTTGTAGTTTCCCAGGGAAGGGGAGGAGACTAGATTGGGAGTATGGGATTACCAGAGGCAAAATATTATATACGGGGTGGATAAACAACGCTACACTATAGCACAGGGAACTATATGCAACATTCTGTGACCAAAAATAGTGAAAAAGGATATGAAAAAATATATGTATAACTGAGTCACTTTGCTGTACAGAAGAAATTAACACACTGTAAGTCAACTGGACTTCAATAAAAATTTTAAAACATAATTAAATTAATGCCCAGGAAGTGATTCAAAATGGCAACTGTTTGCCATCTCACAGGAAGTTATGAGCAGTGTCTGAAAGAAAATCACCGTACATTAGAATGAAAACTGAAAGCTACAAAAAAGAGAAAGGAGATAAAGAAAAGACACCCACCTATTAGAAGAGAAAGACCGGAAGTTGTAAGGCTCGGAGGCAGAATACGTGCTCAGATGGAGAGAATCAGAGGAACTGTGAAAGGAAGGAAAACCCACTCAAGAGGCTGCCTGGAAAGCTGGCGAAGCCCCTTGCTGCATTCTGCAGATCAAGAGAGATGGGCTTGGGGCGGGAGGTGGGGGGTGCTTTAGATTCTGACGTCATGCTTATGTTTATAAACCTTACCTTCATTAATCCATTTTTAGTAATGGCATTAGAACACAAGAGCTCCTCAATTGGCACAGACAGGATTTTCTTCTGTGTGTGCTAAGTCGTTCAGTCTTGTCCGACTCTTTGCCACGGTATGGACTCTAGCCCACCAGGCTCCTCTGTCCCTGGGATTTCCCAGGCAAGAATACTGGAGTGGGCTGCCATGCCCTCTGCCAGGGGATCTTCCTCAACCAGGGATCGAAGCTGTGTCTCTTACATCTCCTGCATTGGCAGGTGGACTCTTTACCACTAGTGCCCCCCTGGGAAGCCCATATTTTGCCTGCATGCTATAATTAGTGAGTGGTCAGGGACTTTACACAACTGCTGCCCTCTGCTCTGACCCGAATTAACACAAGCACAGTGCAAGATGAGCCAGAGGATGCAGCTAACACGCCCGTGTCACCTTCCCCTGGGCAGCCTCACGCAGGCCACCACGTGGGCTGGATCTACCTGCTTTCCTGCTGGGACTCGGCTTCCTTCTCCTTGGTGGACAAAGGCGAATCCTCAAAGTCATAGGAGAAGAGGTGGAAGGGGCTGTGGGGCACGTAGGGCAGCTTTTCTCTGCTGGGTGACGCCTTCGGGGGCGCAGGCGCACTGGAGGACGGCCAAGAGGCCGGGGTGGGGCTGGGGGGCGGCCGCAGGGCGGGCCCCGAGGACCCTCTGCCCGAGGGGGTCCCCGCCTCAGCACTGGCCGCCAGCGGCTTCCCCGGCGAGGCAGCGGCGGGGGCTGCATCCTTTTCGGTGGCGGTGGCGGCGACCTCCGAGGCAGGGCAGGCCTCGCTGCTTCGGCAGCAGCGGAGAGGAGAGGGGAAGAAAGGAGAGGAAGAGAGATTGAGGAGAGAGAGAGCCAAGGTTAAGAAAGGGGGAAAAGACGCGTAAAAACTCATCACCGGCAGGGCTGCTGGCTTCAGAATCCGGTGGTGTTTCTTGACCTGCGGCATAGAAGCCAGAAACCCTGCTTTTCCCAATAATCCTGACGCCCTGGGCTGGCCAGTCTGGGAGGTCAGACCAACCTGGCCTCCAAGCAAACAGGGGCCTTTGTGAGCGGATCTCATGGGGCCTCAAAGGCTCGTCTGCACCTGCCCTCCTCACCCACCAAGGGTACCCCCCCAGTTGTGTTGGCACTGAAATTTCCACAATTTGAACTTCATTTCTTTGGTTCAACAGGGGATCCTCCTCCTTTACATCCCAGACTTGAGGATAAGTTATCCCACAAGCTCCATACTTAGGAGTTAGGGCTTATGGATCCTTTCCGGAAAGCAAGCGTGGAGAAGGGAAAACAATGCCAGCAGGACATGCAAAGAACCTGAAATGAGGGGCTGGTAGAGTGAAGACACATTTTGCCTGGTTCACAGGCACATTTCCCCCAGGCCTCCTCTACCACTAAGCCCTAGACATCTAGACCCCTGCAGGCAGGCCTGACCCTGCCACAGACACAGTCATGGAGACTTCCACCTTCAGGGTGGATTCGAAACACTTAGATGTCTTGATGCCCACCTCTGTCACTGGAGTCCTGTGCTGTACTTAGTCGCTCAGTCGTATTTGACTTTTTGCCACCCCATGGACCTTAGCCCACCAGGCTCCTCTGTCCATGGGAATTCTCCAGGCAAGAATACCAGAGTGGGTTGCCATGCTCTCCTCCAGAGGATCTTCCCAACCCAGGGATCCAACCCAGGTCTCCCCCACTGTGGGTGGATTCTTTACTCTGAGCCACCAGGGAAGCCCACTGGAGAATCTACCTTAAATTCTGCAGTTTTCAAAACCACAGTCCCTTTCCCAGAGAACTTGACTCCTGGCCATGCCCAT
Organism: Bos indicus x Bos taurus; assembly: GCF_003369695.1. Classification (NCBI taxonomy): domain Eukaryota; kingdom Metazoa; phylum Chordata; class Mammalia; order Artiodactyla; family Bovidae; genus Bos; species Bos indicus x Bos taurus. The sequence continues at coordinate 20,675,919 of NC_040099.1, forward strand.
TTGGGAATGGAACATGAGCTATGTTTTTTTTCTTTCCTACCTCAAATTCGGAGCTCCATCTGTGTATAAGAGCAGGGATATACTGGTTTCCCTGGCTCAGAGGGAGAATGGGATGAGACCACACTGCGGTGCTCAGGGCGGGCCTGGCACAGGGGGTACATACAATGGCACACACATGTGGCGGGTACACATGGCAAGCATCCAGGGAAACAGCCAGCAGGACGAGGGAGCAGTGGAAGGCACCGGCCCACAGAAGGAAGCGGAACCTTTCCCACCACTTTTAAGTCTAGCAGCTTGACACCAGGGAGCAAGTAGCGTCACATCCATGTTAATGAACACCCTGGCTGAGATCAAACCCTGGGGCTTCATGTGCACACCCTGTGCTTCCTGAAACAGAAAAGTCTAGTCTGTACAATCTCAGATGAAGATGCCCTACAGCACCAGTCGTGCCATCAAAGATACTGCAGGGGTAGGATAAACTGCCGTCTATCTGCATCAACAACCATCCCGTGTAAAGGCGGCAATGGTAGTCAGGATGCCTTTAGAGGCTGCTCTTTCCAGCCAGATTCTTCCATCTGGTCTGGGGGTGCTACTGAACTGTTTAAGTCCCTGAGGGTGAAGGGCTTGTGTGGGTGGAGGTCACACCATGTACACTTAAGCACATGAGGAGCCACACGGGTGTATTTATTGAGGGTCCACATAATTTTCTGTGGCTCATTTTCAGCCTAAGGTGGGACTGTCATTTGAACCTCCTACTTTCCCAGAGCATCCCTAACTAAAGTCACTACCCCCGAGCCTGGCACTCAGCACAGGCCAGGGAGGGGGTGCCCTGGTTAATGGCCACCTTTCACCCCCTCACTCTCGAATGTGCACCTCACTCTCTGTGGACACCTAGTGGTCATTCCTTTTCCATCTCTACATTCTGCTGGCTTCTTCCTGGACATTCCCCAAGTGGGGAAGCAGTTCAGAGAGAAGTCCATGGCCCCAGAGAGCCGTGGACATTCCAGTGCATCCAATGGGCCTATCTGAGAACTTTTACTTGCGTTGGTGACCTGGAGAAGCAGGTCACAGCAGCAAAGAATCCCATTAACTTTGAAATTGGTAAAAGAAAGATTTTAGCCTTTTGACTTTGCTTATTTGTGGAAAAACTAACAGCAAAAATATCAAAGTGCAGTGTAGTCAATCAAGTGAAGGAACTGATTATAGAATTATTTTTGAATACTAGAAAATGAAATTACCCATGATCAACTTTTATGTTTCATACAGACCTCATTTGGGGGGAAATATCCACCAAATTCACAAGTATCTACAAGGTGCCTTTCTGTTAATATTGTTTGAAGACAGAAAGGATGCACCTTGGAGAGGTGAGTAGAAGAAAGAATACTCCCCCAAAGGGTTGAATAGCTCTGAGAGTCATTCTGGGCATGACAATAAATGCTGGGATTTATTTATTTATTTTTTTCTGTGCTGTATGGGGGTGAAAAGTGGTCCTGTCCATTTGGATACAAATCAAAGTACATTATTACTCTAGCAGTCATCCACATATTTTAGATAACATTATACTGGTATAATTAGCAAGAAGAAGGGGACACATGTAATTATTCTTCCTATAGGGCAGAAAGGGTTAAAATTTTCTGAGTGTCTCATTAGTTATTGCCAATGTGACTGAGCCCAAGCACTCAGGGAGGGGACAGTGGGGAGAAAAGCAGCTGGGTGTGTCTTCCATAAAGCGTGGTGAGGGAGGCAGTATTTGAGTAAAAAATACAGTCCTTTAGGGAAAACATGCTCAGTTATATTTCTAGGAAGCTAGTCACTCTGGGGCTGTGTGTGCAGGGAACCAGTGCGGAAGGGAGCCAGTGAGGAAGGAAGGAGGCTACTGAAGGATGCTGCAAACTCTCCATCAAGAAGGAGCCTCCAGGCTTTCAGTGGGAGCCAGGGAGGGTCCAGCCCTCGGTACCTGTCCTTGCCCTGACAGGGGGCATCGTCCTCTCTCTCTTCCTCTGAATTGGGCTCCGTGACTGGCTGCTCCTCCTCCTCCTCCTCCTCCTCAACCCTGAGACAAGGCCAGGAAAAGAGAAATGCACACAGAGACAAGATGGAAAAGCGAGATAAGCATTACAGACAAACAGGAAGATGAAGCCAAAAAAAAAAAAAAAAAACAACAACAACAAACCTCCAGCTGGCTGAAATGAAAAGAGCACACTTAATCTGTTAGGAGAAAAGGAGACAGTTCTGAGATGGAGAAATTTAAGTGTGGGTCGGAGATGCAATCACCTGGACCAAGCCAAATTTCTGTATTGAGCTGGCTGGATGCAACTGCCTTGCACACCCCCATCCGGCTCCCACCAACCCCCCCCCACATGAACTCAGAGCTGCCTCTGGCCTCAGGCCGGCCTCCCAGGCGGTTCTCCTCCTGCACACGGAAGGTGGGTGGCTGTCCTGTGGGCTGCCCGGCGCCGGCAGGGAGCAGTCCTCACGTCTCCACTGCGTTCCGTCCAGCACCAACCTCCACGTGGGCAGGTGGTTTCTGCATGTTACTCCCTCATTCGCAGTCAATGTGTCTGGTGGTGGAGGGCTGATCCCCCCCCGCCCCATTTCAAGGGTTAACACATGGCCCAGGTGGAATCCATCCAGGCCACCCCTGGGATTTCTCCTGGTGCCTTCAGGGACGAGAAGGTACAAGGACACCCTAAATTGAGTGGAGGAGGGCTGCCTGTGACTGAAGATGGTCCAAGAACAGCAGAGTTGGAGAGAGAGAGAGAGAGGGAGGGAAAGTGGGGGATGGAGAGAGAGAGAGAAAGCAGTCCCCATGACAGTTTTAATACTTGGATCTAAAATACTTCTGAAGCTTCACTAACAGAAGATAGTAACTGCTCATTTGCACTTAGGATAGTTTAACTTGAGTTTTGTTCCTGCAGCTACACAAGGACAGACTCTGATAACTGATTCATTTCCTTCCTTGGCCTCTAAATTCTGTCGACATGTGACTTCTGTCACCATCCACGTGGAACACCCTGAGGGCTTCTTAATCCCTTGTCAAAGGGATTGAAACAACTGGACTCCGATGACCTCCATCTTTGTTCACTTCAGCCCCACGTGCTGGACCTCACGATCACACAGAACTAGCCCACCTCGGAAAACCTACATCCAGACTTCTACACCTGCACCTCCCCTCCCCAACCACAAGCCCCATCCTCCAACTCTCTCATTTCTCTCCTCCCACCGTAACTCTTCTGCAACCTCAGTGTCCACCTCTGTTTCCAAGAGGAAGATTGTCCTCCACCAGTTCCTTCTTGCCCTCAGTCCTCATGAACTGACCATTCTCACTGCACCCATCATTTTGCCAAGATCTTTAACTCTTTTGCCCCAGTGTCCTTTAGTCATGGCTTTTAATTTTTACTGAAATACAAAATATATACATATAAGCACACGAACCACTGAGGTTTCACAAAATAGACACATCCCTGTAATCAGCATTCCTTCAATGCTCCTGTTTAATTGCTTCCCTCCTCTACCTCAAATAGCACAAGTCAGCCTGGCCTGATTTTGTCCTCCATCTAAAGGAATCATACTGTATCCAGCTTCTTTTGTTCAACATTACACTTGTGAGAATCATCTATATGGCTACATGTACTTGAAGATCATTCTTTCTTGTGGCTGTATACCATTCTCTCACATGGATACACTATAATTTAGTTATCCATTCTACTGTTGATGCTAACCAGGTACTTGTCAGTTTGGGGTTATTTTACCTAGGGCTGTTATGGATACTGTCGTAGATGTTTTTTTAATGTTTTTGGTCATAGGATATGCTTAAGTACATCTCTGTTAGAAACTGTCAAACACTTTTTTAAATGAATGAATGAATTTACATTGCTATAAATAGTCTATAAGCATTCTGGTTGTCCCCACATCCTTGCCACGATTTGATATTTTTGCCTTTCATTTTGCCATCTAATCTGAGGGTGAGGTCTCACTGTAGCTGCAGTTCACTTTCCCTGATGACCAATGAAGCTGGGCACATTATTATACTTTTAGTGCCTATTTAGATACCCTTTTTTTGAAGCGTCTAAGTACTCTGCCTTAAGAACCTGTAGGTTGTCTTTGCATTCACTTTATGGTGTCTTTTAATAAATGTAGTTTCTTAATCTTAACGGGACCCCATTTATCATTTTTTCGAACTTTGAACAGTTCCGTTCAGTCACTCTGAATGGAACTGTTTTCAGTCACAAAGTTCGTGTCTGACTCTTTGCAACCCAATGGACTGCAGCATGCAAGGCTTCCCTGTCCCTCACCAACTCCTGGAACTTGCCCAAACTCATGTCCATCCAGTTGGTGATGCCATCCAACCATCTCACCCTCTGTCATCCCCTTCTCCTCCCACCTTTAATCTTTCCCAGCATCAGGGTCTTTTCCAATAAGTCAGTTCTTCGTATCGGGTGGCCAAAGTATTGGAGTTTCAGCTTCAGCATCAGTCCTTCCAACGAATATTCAGGACTGATTTCCTTTAGGATTGACAGGTTTGATCTCCTTACAGTCCAAGGAACTCTCAAGGGTCTTCTCCAGCACTTCTCCAACACTTCAAAAGCATCAATTCTTTGGTGCTCAGCTCTCTTTATAGTCCAACTCTCACATCCATACATGACTGGAAAAACCATAGCTTTGACTAGACGGACCTTTGTTGGCAAAGTAATGTCTCTGCTTTTGAATATGCTGTCTAGGTTGGTCATAGCTTTTCTTCCAAGAAGCAAGCGTCTTTTAATTTCATGGTTTCATGGCTGCAGTCACCATCTGCAGTGATTTTGGAGCTTGAGAAAATAAAGTCTGTCACTGATTCCATTGTTTCCCTATCTATTTGCTATAAAGTTATTAGACCAGATGCCATGATCTTGTTTTCTGAATGTTGAGTTTTAAGCCAACTTTTTCACTCTCCTCTTTCACCTTAATCAAGAGGCTCTTCAGTTCCTCTTCAGTTTCTGCTATAAGGGTGGTGTCATCTGCATATCTGAGGTTATTGATATTTCTCCCAGCAATCTTGATTCCAGCTTGTGCTTCATCCAGCCCAGCATTATGCATGATGTACTCTGCATATAAGTCAAATAAACAGGGTGACAACATACAGCCTTGACGTACTCCTTTGCCAATTTGGAATCAGTTTGTTGTTCCACATCCGGTTCTATCTGTTGCTTCTTGACCTGCATACAAATTTCTCAGGAGGCAAGTAAAGTGGTCTGGTATTCCCATCTCTTGAAGAATTTTCCACAGTTTTTTTGTGATCTACACTAACCTTTGATGGTTGGTGTTTTTTTGTCCTGTTCTAAAATGTTTTTTTGCTTACACCAGAGTCTTAGAGGTAGTCTCTTATTTGTCTCTCTAAAAGCTTTATTATATTACCTTTCATATTTATAGTTGATGTTTATCCATAATTTATTTTGCACATCATATGAGATAGGGTTCAGATACTTTTTTTTTTTTTTTTGCCTACATAGACAGTTGGCCCAGAATCATTTAGTAAAAAGGCCATATTTTCTTCAAGTTAGTATCATCTTTATCACTCATCAGGTATGTATCTGTGGGTTTCTGGACTTTTTCTCACCAGTAATCAATTTTTCTACCTTTGAGAGAATCTTTGAACACTATCTGAATTACAACAGTTTTATGATAGATCTTGACACTCAACATATAAGTCCTTGGCCCTTTATATGTTCATAAAACTTTTGAATCAACTTGTCACTTTCCACAAAAATTTTGATGGACTACTAATTAGGAGTGTATTGAATTTACACATAAATTTGGAGAAGAACTGACAACTTTACATATTGAACCTTCCAATCCATGATTATGGTATATCCTTTATTTACATCAAACCTTATTTCAATATCCTTCAATTTCTTTTAAAGCTTGAAATTTTCAGTACAGGTATTATATATTTTCTTTTAAATTTATTTCTAAATATAAAATTTAATTCTACTGTTGTTGTTGTTCAATTGCTAAGTTGTGTCTGACTTTTTGCAGCCCCATGGACTGTAGCCCTACAGTCTGCTCTTCTGTCCACAGGATTCTCCAGGTAAGAATGCTACAGTGAAGTGCCATTTCCTCCTCCAGGGCATCTTCCTGACCCAGGGATTGAACCCACGTCTTTTATGTCTCCTGCACTGACAGGTGGGTTCTTTACCACTAGCGCCACCTGGGAAGCCCTAAACAAAGATAGTTGTATTTAATTTGCTCCAGTTCTTATGGTTTTCTTTTTCTTGCCTTATTACACTGGCTAGGAACTGCAATATTACACTGAAGTGATGATACTAAGCATCCTTTCATTGTCTCAAATATCAGGAGGAAATATGAGCTTTGTCATTTATTTTTTGTAAGCATTCTTTATCAGATCAAAGAATTTTCCTTGTTTACTAAGAATTTTTGCCATATATGAGTGCTGAAGTCTATCAAATGCTTTCTTTCCATTCACCAAGATAATTATATGATTTTCCCCTTTTTCTCTGTAAATGCAATGAATTTCATTGCTTTTTAAAATGTGAAATCAACCTTGCATACCAGGAATAAATCCCACTTTGTTATGTTATCCTTTTTTTAATATAAATATCTTGGTTCTATTTGTTAATTTTTTATTAAAAAATTTTTAACTGAAGTATCACTGATTATAAAATTATTTAAATTTTTTTACATATATCTTCTGAGAATAGGTTGATCAATAATTCCTCTTTCTTAATATGTGCTGATCAGGTTATGCAAGTCTCATAAAGAGGTAGGGCAAAGAGTGTGACAGCTGGGAGGTTAAATAAAAAGAGATGGATCCAAAAAGGCTTAAAACAGACATGGCTGAACTTAGTGACTGATTACATGTGGCAGGAAAGGAAGAAAGAGGCATTGATTCAACCCCATGGTTATATGTCTCATACCTGGATTGAGGGGTGTCTCTGTCAGAAACGAGGCCAGTGAAACGGTGAAGACAGGATTTCTCCTGTAATGCCACAATCCACAAGTGAGCACACCTCATCTGTCCTTCTGAGTCGGGCACAGCTCACCCTCACAAACCACAGTCCTTTTTTCTTGGCAGTCCTTTTCTGCTCTAACAGCAGCCAAGTTAAAAACTATACCCTCAACCTTCAGCCAGAGGCCACCTTCCCTCAGCTAGGTGAGGAATCTGCAAATGTTATTACTGCTGGTCTGCCCAGAACCCATGAATCTCTAGCCTGCCAACCAATGGGCCTCTCCTCTTAAACACAAAACATGGAGCACCTCCCTTCAAAATAACTTGATTTCATTTGCTCCCCCAGGTACTTAGGTCATTTATAAGCAAAGTCTTCTGCAGCTGGAAAGGTTCATAGTCAAGCTGCCTAGGTTGTATTATACACCAGCTCCATAATTTACCAGTTATGTGACCTTGGGCCCCACTATCCTCCTCCCAATTTAGGATATCAATGGTACCCACCTTTTAGAAGGATTGGGTTAACATGTAAAGCATTTTGAAAAGGAGTGGTATATAGTGAACTAATCAATTTGCTTTAGCTATTAGCTCTAACATCATCATCACTGACTTTCAGGTCTTCTTGGGAAATCTCTACCATCCCCCACCAATGGATACTCAGAACTCTACTTGATTCACTAAGGAAAAGGTCACAGTGCTCTGCAAAGCATTCCCAACCACTGGCAGATAGCAACACCTTCCCCTTTATAATTTCCACCTATGCAAACTGTGTATTTTTGATCCTTCTCTCTTGCATGTAGCTGTCCTAAAGATGTATTGTTGTTGTTCAGTTGCTTAGTCATGTCCAACTCTGTGACCCCATGGACTGCCCCATGCCAAGCTTCCCTGTCCTTCACCACCTCCAGGAGCTTGCTCAAACTCATTGAGTCGGTGATGCCATCCAACCATCTCATCTTCTGTTGTCCCCTTCTCCTCCTGTCTTCACTCTTTCCCAGCATCAGGGTCTTTTCCAATGAGTCAGCTTTTTGCATCAGGTGGTCAAAATAATGGAGCTTCAGTTTCAGCAGCAGTCCTTCCGGTGAATATTCAGGGTTGATTTCCTTTAGGATTGACTGGTTTGATCTCCTTGACAACAATTCTGATCTACATCCCAACCTGTTTCCTCTTTGGGCTCAACATCTTCTGATCCTGCAATAAATCTCCCAGTGACTTGTGCATATTACAGCTTTACTATCATGAGTGGCAGAGCAGGACCAAGGACAGGCAGCACAATGACTCATTCAGGAAACCCACTTCCAAGAAGTCCCATGGTCAAAGTGCTGGCTGTGCCCAACAACTCAAACCCATGGAGAAGGAAATGCCCTCTCGAAGGGCACCAGATTTTCTATGCTTGATTTTATTTAATTTCATCCTAGTGGAATTAGTCAAACAAAATTATATTTTATGCAGATAATACTCAAGACTGAAGAAACAGATCAGACAATTTTGCTTTTATTTGAATTTTCTCTTAAAATATAATTTAATTTTGTTTATATTGTACTAAGGCATTCTGGGTGTTTGACCTCTGGCTTTCAAATACCTCTAGGGGTATTTTGCTTGTTTGCAATTGGTGAGGAGTTACTCAAGGGCACAAGCTTGTTCTGCACCCGTCAGGTGGTCTCCTTTTTACCATACACAGTCCCAGACTGGAGTCCACCCTCTTCACATGAGAAAAGCCACCGGCCCACAGAGTGACCAATTCCTCAGGGCACAATTTCCTTCAAAGCCAAAGCAATTTCCCCCAATTTGGGTCTCAGGCTGCTGGCATGTTCCTCAGACTTCAAAAAACAAACAGAAAGGAAAATGGATGTTGCAGAGATGTTTTAAAAGTACAACAGACACATTTTAAACAGCAGCAAAGCATATTCTAAGACCAAAGCAATCAGGAAGTGGAAGAGCTAAAGCAACGCATTCAGAGCAGGCAACCCACTCCAGTATTCATGCCTGGAGAATTTCATGGACAGAGGAGCCTGGCAGGCTACAGTCCATGGGATCAAGACAGCCGGACACGACTGAGCGACTAAAACACAATTCATATCAAGGATATGAAAAAATATTTTTTAAAAAACAATAAAAATACAACTATAAAAGTGAGCAAAATACATGATCATGGCCAATAAATCTGTATGAAATGATATCTGAAACCCAGAGTTTAATATAAATCAATCAGAACTGCAATGAGATAACATTTTTTGTCTGCTTGGTATAAGTAAGAAGTCTGAAGATAACACCAAGAACTGAAGAGCATACAGATCAACTGGCTCTCATGTATTGCTGATAAGACTGTGCATTAGTATAACCACTCTGGCAAAGTAACTGGCACCATCTTGTCAAGGTAGACAATTCATATCATAAGTGTGATTCACATCGCCTAGAAGCAGACTGCTATAGCCTAGGGCAGTGCTTCTGAATCCGGTAATTCTGTCCTCCAAGGGACATGTTTTGATGTTGGGAGACATTTAGGCTTAGATGCTGCATCCTACAAGGCACGAGGCAGCCCTACACAGCAAAAACATATTCAGTCCAAAATGTTAACTGTACCAAGCCTGAGAAACCCTGGGGAAGCCAAAGCATGTGCAGAGGATGTGAGTCTGAGAATATTCTCAGCAGTGCTGTTTGTAACTGACAAAAATGTAAACAACATAAATGCTCCCCAATGGGAAAAGCACTAAATATATTCTGGTATATTCCAAGCAGAGGAAACGGAAGACTTCTGTATCACGTGACAATATGGATGAACACTGAAAGTATAATGTGGACTGAAGAAAACAACTGCCAGGAGACACTACAATATGAAAACACTTTTTATAAAGTTAAAAAAGGCAAAATTACTAGACATACTATTGTTTTATATATAATATATATGCATATCTGATAATAGTAAAAACAGCAATAAATCCATAAGACAATGCTAAAGGATATTTAAGAGTGCTGGTTACCCAGGTCCAGAGATTTGAAAGTTGGAAGTTCATAGTGAGTTAAGGGTAATGCCCTGGGTTTCTAGCGGGACTGTAGTCTCATGGATATTCTTTGTATTAATAAGTAAATCTTACATAAAATAAACTAGGAGAGGGCCACACATGGACCAATGATGCCAATGTACCATGAACTAAGGATTGTGATTCATTCAACTCTGAACAATTCAAATTTTTTAAACAGATTTTTTAGAGCTGTTTGATTTTCATAGCAAAATTGGCCAGAAGGTTCAGAGATTTCCCATGGTAAGTAGCAATACAAACATGTTTTAAAAGTAAAGAAGTGTAACTACGGGGCAAGAGTTCTCTCTCCACATACCCAACAATTATTTATTGAGCATTTCTTATGTGCAAGATGCTGGGGTATAGTGGTTAATAGAGGTTCTCACCCTTAAAGTTTACAGGTCTGTGGGGGAGAAAGACATCAATTGCACCAGGAAGTATTCAAATGAGAAAAACTTCTGCAGTGCTGTTGGCCAAGTAGGAAATGACCAGAAGACAAGATGGGACTTTGCACACAACCCTCTCCTGCTCCAACATGTATACACTAACCTTAGGGTGAAGTCCAACTTGCCCAGCAAACACCCCCATCATCTCTCCATCCCCTACTCTCCATTCATCAACTTCCTCACCCTAGTTTTAAATCAGTCTGTTGAGCTGTCCACCCAACTCCATGGGCATTTCTGCTGGGGGTCCTTGAAGGAGCCATTCTCTCCACCTAGAGTTACTCCTCCCGCTCTGTTTCTCTAGTGGACCCAGTCCACAAGGACAGCCAGTCTGAGTAGTCACTGCCTGTTGGAGATCTTTGACCCTGAGAATCTCACATGGTGCTCAGCATGGAGACACTTGCTGTGGATAGTCAACAGATAGAGTGGCCAGAACTGGGAGATGACTTGGAGATCTCCCCCTGTTGCAGATAAGAAAGTCGAGGTCCAGAGAGGGCGAGATCACACAACCTGCCAGGAAGAACTGCTGATGCCATGAACTCAAAGCAGAATCCAAATGGGTTTCATGGCTCCTGCATCACTGCATGTTTCCACCTAAGCAATAGTGCCTTGGACGGGGCTTCTCGGTTCTCCTTGCACAGGGCTCAGACAAGACCATCTAGGACACAGCCACCAGAGTAAGGGACGGGAGACCTGCCCAGTGCCCCCATCACCCTGGACATGCCTGGTTGCCTAGAGGGAAAAAATCAGCATCTTGACACAGGTGTGATCATTTGTGGCAACTCATTAGAAAGCTCTGTATTAAGGTTTAGATAAGACATAGACATTCTAAATGCCCCCATTTAGTTCTACAAAATACATATGACATAATTAGATGAAAGAGTATTTCATGGAAATAGTGTGTTACTATGAATGTGATCATTGCCACTAATTTGTAAAATTAACAATGATCAAAATGGTAAATTTCATGTTATATCTTTTACCACAATAAAAAACTAAACTTTACATTTTAAAAACAGAAAAAGAAACAGCATGTTAAATTTATGTCAGACAAAGTGCCCCCTTGGGTTCCATCTGCATCCCTCAGCAAACACTTCAACTGGAGTTTGAACTTAGCCTCCCAATGACTCACACTTTCTCTTCACTTCAAGGCTGTTACTAGGCTACCAAGGCCCCAAGAAGAGATTTAAAATTTTCCAATTAGTGATCTTAATCAGTTAAGACATATCTCTGACCAACTGGAGCAGTGATTTCATTCAAAAACAGAGGTCTGTCATCCACCAAAAAAGAAGACACTTCCCTCAAAAGATTTTTTGCCAGCCGAGAGGATGAAAAGGCATCTAAGCTCCGCTGTTGCTCTGATGTTTCCATAGTGAGAACCCAAAGTTAGACAGGAAAATATTTATTGTCCCTGCAACACTCAAAGTTTAGAAGGAGTATTAAACACAGGCCATGGATACTGAATATACCTAGTAACTGGCCAACCAACCAGAACCTTAATGCATAAGCCATTATTTTGCTATTTTGCTTTAGAATAAATTACTAATGCATAAGCCATTATTTTGCTTACAGTAAAATACTAATGGATCCAGCACATTATTTTTGCTGAAAACATGGAGAAGTTGAATAGAATAGAATTCCAGTCTGCAGAGCATAAATATCAGTAGAAAAAAACACAATGAGTAGCCTAGTTACAGGCTTATTTAGAAGTAAAACGAATCAGTCCAGTGAAAACTACAGACTGCGGGGTGCTTCACTTCTTTCTTTTGTGGGTGCTTTGATTTCATGTTTTAGAAAAAACTTTATTCCAAGCCAGAGATACTATCTAATTGCCTTAAATGTCTCTTAGAGGCCTGAGAGAGCAGAACAGAAACTAGGAGGAAGGTAGACTGGGATTCTCTGTGACCTTTTAGAAACAGCAAGGATGCCAAGCACAGGCTAGGCAGAGTGTTTCAGAGGTTTCAGAGTGATCCTTTCTTTGTGGTTGGAAATAAATGCCTCTTTACTTTAAGGACTGGAAGAAGCATGAATCTTTCCTTCTTTCAGATTCTCTTCATGTATTCAGGTGTAAAGGTGTCTACCAGCTCTGACCCTTTGTCCATCACGGTGAGACTCCATTCCACCACTAGGAGAATCAGTGACACCCTGACACAGACCAACGATGGTCTGGACCACAACGATGGCCCATGTCCATTCTCAGCAGGCTCGGAAAGCTCAACATTAATTGCCTTAGAAATCAGTGTTTTCTCAACATGAATATAATGTTCCTGTGACCACTGTCAGCTCACTGAGCACGTGTGTGAGATAAAAATGACATTAGGCCAGGTCTCCCTTTATTTGGATCTCTCCTTATCAGTTTCCAGAGTTCATTCCCAAGAAGCTCCTTGCAAAATGCTTCCCCAACATCATCTCTGCCTACTCCACACTCCGTTTGTTTGGTTTTTTTTTTTTTTTTGCCATGCCAGATCTGCCCTCCTCAGCCTACATTTTCAGGATTTTATATTTCCCTACTCATTCAAAAGACTTACTACCAGGCTCCCTCTGTAGACTCCTGTCAGAGATACGCTCATTCCTCCTTCCACAACAGGATTTAATCAGCTCAGCTTAGTAATCATTAGAAAGCCCCTGATTCATATCCAAAAGGATCCTGGAATCGTCAGGGATTTAAAAAGAGAAATGCTTGCTCTACAGAATGGCCCCTCCCACCCCCATACCTGTGTGAACGGCCAACAAAATCAACTCTACCAGAAAGGGCTGTGAACAGTCAGGACATGGATGGGAACATGTATACTATAGGAAATGCGGCATTTGCACAGGTCAAGGGCAAGCCAGTTTGACACCAAAAGAAGAAAATTCTCAAAGCAAGTCAAAAACTTAACTAGAAACAAGAATCTTTCCTTTTCTTTGAGGTGTATTCACCATTTCCATAGCAAAGGGCTAGCCCGTTCCTGCAACATCACACCAAATAAGGCTACTCTGGCTTGAGAAGCATTCTCATTTGAAGACGACCAAGGTCAAGGTTCACTGACTCGGGAAGTAAGTCACCTTCTCAGTTTCAGACTTCCATGAGATGACAACTCTATCCTTTCACTTCTCTACTCATGTGGTTTGCTTTCCCTGGGTTACAGGGGGTCGGGGAGAGGGTCAAAGCCCAGGCTTCACCCCTCACCTGCATGTATGTGACTTTCAGTTTATGCCTATCCAACTGCCTATGGGAAGTTCTACTTGTGACCCAGACTTCTCAAACTGAAAATGCCCACAGCTTACTCAGTGGCCTCGAGCCATCCCATGACCCTAACTAAGTTACTGGTTGTCTGGGGATCACCCCCAAACTCTTTCTTCTTTCCCACCATACAATCTACTCACCTTCCCACAAATGATATCCATCCCATACCTCGTCCCCTTCTCCCTGTTGGGCCCCTCCACCTCTCTCCAGGGTGAGGTCCAGGCCCCGCCCCCCCCCGCCCGCCATTCCCCATTTGCTCAGCTCTCCTCCCATGCAGCCTCTGGGCTGTTCCCAGAGGGGTCTGGTTGAAACACTACCTCGATCTCACTTCTTCACTTAAAATTCTACAGTGGCTCTGTTCATTTTTACAGTTTTGCTGTTGTCTTCCGACTCTAGAGTCTAGAAAATCTAGAAATCAGAATCTAGAAAAATCCCCAAATTTAATGCAGCAAAGTCCAAACCCCCAAAGAAATATGTAATCTGGTCACAGTGAACCTTCTGAGAAACCGGAAGTGCTGTCACGGAAATCAGAAGGAAGCTTTGCAAAGCAACCACTCCCTCACACCTTTTGCTTCTAGTCCTTTCTTGATGCAGGTTCTCTCAATTCCGAGTTCATGCCCCTTTGCCTCCCACTCAGCCTCCCACCCAAGCCATGTTCCCTCCTTTGCTGAACACTCTTTGCCATTCAATATTCAAGAGACCACAAAGGGCTTCCTGGAGATTAAATGGTAACTTGGAATCACTGGCTATATTCTAATCACGCCTACCTGCAGAGGTCATATCCCTTGCTGGTGAATCTCATTAGTGAAATAATTATCATCAGATAAACCTACCCAAGTAGCTACTTGCTGCTCACGGTACCAATGGTTGTTAATCTAGTTGTGAAATCCTCTGGCATGTTCAAGCCAGTTCACAGAATCTTCTCGTCCATTCCTACCCATACTTATTTAACAATTACCTTCTTTAATAACAGTATCCGAGAAAGCTCCAGGGCATACAGTGACTGGAATAACACTGGGCTAATCACACATTTGCACTGCCTCTCTTGACTCACCTGCCATTCTATTAAGGAGGCATCATCACCTTGAGTTTACTGTGGAGGAGACTGAGGCCAAGCCTGGGGAGGAAGCGGGGACTGTAGCCGAGAACATCATGTCTGTGCCCTCAATAACCTCAGCGGCTGCTTCTGCACTGCACTTGGCCAAATGTTCCCCAGGAGCCAGGACTGAGGTCATCCGAGTGATAAATTTTGTAAGTTAACACCAATTATGCAACACCTACTGTAACAGAGAACAAGCCCGACTATGTACAGAATCTAGTCCTTTGGCTCTAACCTTTGTGCTCGGTTGCCTGTGCTTAACTATGCAGGCTCTGTACCTTTTATAAAAGAATGTTGTCTATCGCCTGAAATATACAGGGTGATCCATTCACAAAACTTTGCCTGCCAGGCTTGGGAGGTTATATGTTGAAGGTATAACAATTTCCATTCACATAGACATAAAAAGTTGCAGAATAGAGAATAACATTTGTCTTGTTGGAGGTTTCCAGCAACATCATGACCAGACCTAGGTGGACAGCTGTAAGAACAAAGGATTATCACATCGCCTCCATCTGGTCAGCACCAAGAAGTCAGCAACAACCAGTCATACCCTCTCCCCTTTTAGTTAAAAGAAGCCTGAATTCCAACTCAGGTAAGAAGGCTCTTCAAGACACCAGTCCACCATCTTCTCTGTCTGCCGGCCTTCCCAATAAAGTCACTATTCCTTATCCCAACACCCTGTCTCTCAATTTATTGGGCTATTGTGGCAAGCTTGGACTCTGTAACACTACCGGTTATATAATAGGTTTTCCTGCTTTCAAATTGATTGTTCATTGCCAACTACTTCCAAGAAAGCCAGAACTATTGCTGCAGATCCTGCAGCTCACAAGGGAGTGGAATCTATAAGCCTTGGTATTGAAGCTCTGTGCACAAGGCAAGAGACCGACTGGAGATCACAGCACTGCCTTGGAACTCGGCATCCAAATATGCCTCCTCCCTGTCAAAACGCAGGAAGGTCGCTTCACCACCCTGCACCCCTTCATAGTTAGGCTCTCCCATCTGTCCACTGGTTCCTGTGACTGGTGGAAAGGTGTCAACACTCTTTTCTACTCCCACAGGAAAATAGAAAGCCACACCCTCTCTGAATACCTCCCTCCAGCCCTTACCCTGGAGGCTCAGCCTCAAGGCTTGGCTCCCTTCTTCCCACCACCCACTAGGCCACTAACTGGTGCACATCAAGTATGATCCCCCAAACCTGAGGACAGCTAAGCCTCCAATAATTGACAGTTAACGGTGGGTTCCTGTTAACCATGAACTTTTGCTCTCTATACCTTCCTTCCTGCTCCCCTCACCGAGATTATCACTCGCAAGCTATGATTAACTGGGAAGGCTGTTCCGGTGTTGGCAGATATTACTCTGAACACTTTCAGAACTCCTCATTAGGAACTGTCTCCAGTGCCAATTTATGAGAAAAACAAGCAAACCACTATGATTATCTCAGGATCAGAATCTTAACAGTGACTATAAGCAACACAGCTTAGTAGGATGACCAAGTTCCAGGGGATGTTTGTTCTGAAAGATTTTTTGCTTTCTCTAATTCATCCTCCAAAGAGAAAAAGCTTGTCACCACAGAACACGTTCTATAGGTTCAGAGACTAGTTCCAGGGATGTTTGACTGAGGGCAGGCTCTGGACTACTAAAATCTGGTTTGGGTTCAAACTCAGCTATGCCACTTACCACCTGTGAGATCTGGGGCAAGTTTTTTAGCCACTCTGTGCCTCAGTTTCCTCATCTGTAAAATGGGGAGGATACTACCACCTTCATGGAATTTTCAACAGACGGCAGGTTGAAGACCTCTGGTTGAAGACAACTGCCTCTTGGCACCACTGGGACTGATCCCAGTCTCCCTGCCCAAGCAGCCCAACCTTTCCTGGAGTCATCACCACCCTCCTCCCTGCTGGCTCTGTACGTCCCCTCATCTGATCTCTGCTTTCTCCAACCCCCTCAATAATCCAGTGACAACTCATGAGCGGCCATCAGCAAACAGCCTCCACGTCTTCATGAAATATTCCTAGCTATAACCCTGGTCTAGAGGACGCTGTTTCCTAACAGTCCTCTCATAGCGCATGATGGGTTCTTCTTTCTTAGCCACATTCTCCTCTCTGTCATCTCTGCCATTCCCCATCAACTTCCCTCAAGAAAGCCAGCCCATTAGAACAGGGGTTGGCAAGCCTGTGAGCCAAATGTGGCCCACCACCTGGTTTGGTACAGTCTGTCAGAATGATTTTCACTTTTTTTAATGGTTGGGGGAAAAAATCTAAATATTTTATAACATGTAAAACTCAAATCTCAGTGTCCATAAATAAAGCCTCGCTGGAAGGCAGCCATGCTCACTTGCTTACCTGCTGTCTGTGGCAGCTTTCATGCTACAAAGGAAGAATTTAATTGAGTAGTTGCAACAAAGACTGTCTGGCCTGCAAAACTCAGCATATTTATTATCTGGCCCTTGACAGAGAATGTTTCCAACACTTGACTTCGAGGCACATGGGAGTCGTCTGTACCAAGCTGCTGTCAGCATCCACTACCCGCCAGGTCACTCGTCCATGTGTATTCAAATATACACACGACTGAAAGCTGGAAGGCGCGACTGCTAACAGGAGTGACTAAATGAAGCTCAAAATTACCTCCACGGGTTGGAATGTTGTGTGGAAGTCAACAGGATGAAATTTCAAGTTTACATATGAAGTCCCAGGCCATGCTCATTGTCAGAAAGGTGGTCGGTCGTACAGAACAGGAAGAGGACCTCACGCGCGCTGACAGCGTTGAGAGCCGGGATGAATGGGGAGACGTTGCAGGAGAATTTTATCCATGTAGTAAAATTCTAAGCACTAATAAAGCCACCACATTATGGAGCACATTTAGTCCAGGGGACTTTCCTAAGGAGCTGAGAAGTTCAAGGACAGAGTGGAGTGCCTCAGGGAGGAGAATGTCTGAGGTTAAAGGCATAGAACAGGCTTCTGCTGTGGGCTAGACAAACCTTGAAGACTTTTTAGTCCTAACATTACGATTACAATTTAAATCAGAGACACTGGCTCTTTTGATGATTAGATGTTAAAAATAATCTTCCTGGTTAAAAAAAAAAATGAAAGCACCAACATTTTTTTTTCTTCCCAATCAAATCTGTAAATTGAATTGCAAAGGTGAAACTATGGCACACATGATCACAAAAAGTACTTTTAGGTGGCAGATGAACAATAAACACACACCTTATTTGGTGAGTGCTCACTGTGGAGTTCTATTTCTTCAGAAGCCAAAGCAATGTGAGTTTCAAGCCTTATTAGGCCTTAGTAAAGCTCACAGCCTAGCAGGCCTAGGTCTACAAGACGACTCTGGGATTCTCTCCTGTTCAACTTTGAATTTTCATATGAACCTGAATAAAAATACCCCTGCATGGTATGTAAATCAAATTACTTGTCTAAAAAAGTCCAGAAGTACAAATCTCACTCAATGATTATGTTAAGGAGTGGTAGGTGGGAAGTGATTCTGTATGACTGGGACATTGAGAGGCAAAGGCCAAAGACTTAGATTTAACCCGAGGCTCAGCCCCCTGGTTCTAAGATTCGTCACAAGGCACCAGCCCCCAGCTGCTTTCTCATTGTAATGTGAGGATAATGATGCTTGTCCCACCTGGACCTTAGAGAGGATCAATAGGAGAATTTGATTCAAGCTACACAAAAGAAGCATCTGAGTGCAGAGTGCCAGATATGAATATACTGAGGACAACATGAATCTCTAATCTGTAGCATAGTTCTGTCTTCTTTTCAAGAGTATTGGCATTATTTGGGACACAGAGTTAGACAATTCAGTCTACAATTCTTCATGTGTGATACATGCAGCCATGTTGCTACAAGCTAGCAGTAAGCAGGGCCAGAATGATCACACAGGTGAAGAGTAGTCTAGGTCAGGTGTGTCTGTGTCTTTCAAGGTCTACGGGCAATCGAGCACAATGAACTTCTAGATTCTAAGGTGACGTGTGAGGCACAGATGCTGAGCAGGTGACTAAGCTATGCATATGCTGGGACTGTTTCCCAATTTGCTTCTCGTTACCCTCTCCCTTTCTCCTGCTCCCATCTCTGCCAAAATCATGCTGTGATTTTGTGGCCACGGGGCAAAATCCCTCCAATAGACTTCAAGGATGAAGCCACTTCATCATCATCTATCTTAAAACCATGATCTTTCTTTATAAGCTGGAAAGTGGATTTTTCGTAAGCGAATGCTATGAACTTTACAGTGATCATTTCATTAAAATGAAAAATCAGTCGTATTTGAAAACACTGAGGTGGGAGCACTCAGAAGTGTGTCCTATTCCAGATCCCACCAAGGCCGGAGCCTCAAAACTGTGGACTGTGCCCAGCTGGTTCACCCCACTGTCACTGCCTTTGCCAACGTATCACAAGGCTTGGTCACTGGAGTCACAGTGCAGGGACCTTTAAAAGCCTAACAACAAGAAAGAGAACAGAACAAACGTGACACGAGGCAGACAGGGCACAAGTGTACCAAGTGCCACCACCGAAGCCTCAGAGCTCCCACCTTCAGCATCTTTGGTGATCACAGATTTTTCAGCCCACTCTGCCCAACTCTCTCCATGCTCATTTTTCTAGCTGGTAGAAACAGCACCACAGGGAGTTTTGGGACCCTGTGAGAATTGCCTGAGTTTCTCAAAGATCTTAGATCACAACATGCAGTTTCACAGTAAATGTTCTCATTTCTCATTCCGCTCAGAAGTTTCAATTTTCTTTTCACTGAAAGAGAGCTTGCTGTACATTGACTCTTAGAGACAGAAAAGCCTGTAGGCTATGTGGTGGAGAAGGGTGTCAGCATGGACCATGCCTTGCACATCACTCTCAGATCCACGCCCTCCATCTCCTTCTGCAATAGGAGGCACCCAATGGGGTGGGCTGTGCCAGGACCCCAAGGGTACCAGACTGCTCCAGTCACTTCTTAGTAGAAGTGAGTATGGGTGTTCCCTGAGGGACAGAGAGGAAGGGACATATCTGAACCACTGTCTTAAGGTCATCCCACCTATTCTGAGTTCAGTTCTTCACCATGCAGCCTCCTGAACTACATGTGGCTCCCAGGTAGATCCCCACAATGGGAGAAAATACTCCAGCCTAATGATGCGAGCAGGGTTTCCACTGGCAGCAGAAGAGGGGCACTGGCAATCAGTGTATCAGTCAGCCCTGGTGGACCTGTCTGGCACAGACTGGTCCATGGAGCCCCACCATCCTAGTGATCTGAGGGCTTCCATTTGGGAAGATATCACTGGACCCAGGCCCCAGAGCTGCACAGCCATCCTTCAGCTGCACCTCTGTTTAATGGAACCACTTCTGAGCTCCTAGAGATCTGGTCAAACTTTGTATTTTGGACATACATAATTTCTCATGGGATTGTCAATCTTTCTGTTTCTTTTTATGTCCTTTCTTCATTCTTACTTTCTCTCAGCCCTGATAGGAGTTCACAGAAATGGAGATCATACCTTTTCCATTCATATGTCTTCACGGTTGCAAATAGTCCTGGCCTATAAGACACACTTCAGAAAAATGTATGCTATATGACTAACTGAATAAATGACAGAATTAGTTTTTACTGAAATTATGTGAAAGTACATATTTGTTCTACTTAACCTCAACTATGTATTGTCATGCGTACCTCAGACTCTAACCATCTCACATTGGTGTGGTGGCATACCATTTATTTCTAGGCCAAAATTTTGTGGTTTGGATTCTCTGCTAGTTGATAAAGCATAGCTTTCTACACAGATATTAACTGAGATGCTAATAATATAAATAATATAAAAACACAAGGAGGTGAAGATGAGTTCAGGGAGTTAGATCAAGTCTGTGTGTGTCACCAGGGCCACCTTGCCTTGGGAAGTTTTGGGGTAACTGGGGGTGATGGCTTAAATGTAGAGAAGAGGCAGGGGACAGGAAAGGCTGGGATGGTCCAGGATACCCGTGGGGTTGGGCCTCCTTTCCACTTTTAGGGGTCCTTGTGCCCTTCTCCAAGGCTGGGTTAATACTTACTTTTCCCGGAGATCTCGCACTTGACTGGGCTTGAAGTCAGGAGCCGACAGGGAGCAGGGGCTGGACGGGGGCGACAGGGGGCTCTTGATGTTCTGCACCGAGTGCCTGCGGCTCCGCCTTCGGTCCAGGCCCCGGGGCTCACTGCCCGTGCCTCCGGAGCACACACTGGCCCGCCTGCGGTCACGGCACCCGCTGGGGGGCGGCTCTGCCGTCTCATCCCCATCCTCCAGCCGGAGCGCCACCTGGAAGAGCAGAGAGTGCACAGAGCAAGGTCAGACCTTGCACAGTCCCATCCCAAAGGGCACCGAACTCCGTCCTTTCCCCTCCTGTGGCGTGGGCTTCTCATTGTAGTCATCACAACACGCGCATCCCAAAGCGCAGCCTCCAAACCAAAAGATGCTCGCCACTGCGTATCTTCCCAAATGGATCTGAGAAGGTCAACTGATGTCTCAAGAAGATCTGAGAACTATTTTGTAATTAGACCCCAGGACTTCCCTTTAGAGGCCATCTCTCCTTCTCGTGAACTCCCCCCAACTTGGTGTTCTCTGGTCCAGGAGGCGGAGTGTCTCCTGAAACCCTGTCACAGAGCGCCCTGGAGGTCCTGACCCCGAGCTCGCTTCCCAGGGAGGATGCTTAGAGAGCACAGCAAGGAGAAAGGCAGGAGCCACGAACTCCAGGTGAGACAAACAGCCTCACCTGCAGGTCATTTGAGAGGCCTGATCTGAGACCCCCATGCACGGGGGTGGGGGGCACCCTCCGAAGCCTGGTCTCGGGTGGGCATGGAGCCTGCTTGCACCTGTGATCACAAAAATATAGACCAGAAATAGACTGGATCTCTAGAATTTAGGATTTTTAGAAAATTTCCTCTTAAAAGCACTCACACTTGGCCATTTTGGCTTTCATGTACAGGTAGGCCAAATAGTTCGTTCGGATTTTTCCATACGATCTTACAGAAAAGTCAGAATAAACTTTTTGGCCAACCCAACAGAAACCAGAGCCAACTGGCCCCACACCCCACACCCCTGCCCTCTTCCCAGGGATCTTTTAGTCCTGCCCCTAGTTGGGTGAGGCCTGGCCAAAGAATCAGCTCTGCCATCTGTTAATCTCCTCCATCCTGGATCCTACTCCATAGGCCTTCTCACATCAACACCCACTGTTTCTGTGCATACCTCCTCCTTATAGGAGCTCAGCCTTTCCAGCTGTGGACTATACCTACCTGTTTCTCCAGTTTCTTTAATTATGTGTGTGCCTCCCTTCTCCAAACCTACACAGTCGCAGGAGCTGTCATTGACTAGACCTTTGTGTGACTAACAGACCAGGAATGATCTGCAGCAAATTGCTTGCTCAAGAGTCTCTCGTTCACCAAATGAGGCTAACAGGATTGCATTTGCAGGTTTGTGGTAAGAATAACTTATATAATGCATGTAAAGCAGCTGGGGTAGGGCCCACCCTGTGGCTGGTACTCAATAAATGTGACAATTCTTCCCCAGCCTGTGCCCTCAGCTGAAGGGGCCTAGTGAAAAGTGAAACTGTCAGTCACTCAGTCACGTCCAACTCTTTGTGACCCCATGGACTGTAGCCCACCAGGCTCCTCTGTCCGTGGGATTCTCCAGGCAAGAATACTGGAGTGGGTAGCCATTCCCTTCTCCAGGGGATCAGCCCAACCCAGGGCCTGGAACACCCACAAATTCTTATATCACACAGAACTGCCCAGGCAGGCCACCTCACAGCCCAGGTGGGCCAGGCCCAAGCAAGTCCAACAGTCTCTCTGACTTGGTGCCCAAAGACCCACATGGTCCCATGTCTCCAGAGGTGCATATTTCCCAGCCTTATGGGTGCTCCTGGTCACATTTCACAACCTGGTCCTGAAAAGTGAGAGAATGGAGAAGTAATATAAAGACCCAGATGGCTAACCATGCTACTGGTGTTGGCATCGCCTGTCTGCAGAAAACCTGGCTATTGCAAAGTCAGTGGCCTCCCATGTCCAAAGTGTTGATGCCAAATGTGTTCACACAGCATGGTGAGCTTGGCCGAGTCGAGGCCAGGCTGGCCCCTCTCATCCGGTTTATAAGGATGAACACCTGAGATGCACAGCCTGTTTCCCAGGAGTGAAGCCTCCCTGGATGTGCTCCATCTGCAGTTGCCTCCAGCTCTAGCTTTTAGACAAGTCTGATTTAGTGAAAACTCTTCTATCTACACGCCAGATACATTCTATAACAAACTCCCAGATTAGAAGACAATCTAATAGTGTTTTGACTGCTCTGTTCCCCTAGAATTTACTAGGCAGACATAATCTGGGGAGGTTTGAGGTAAGAATGGATAAGAGTTCAGAAAACGCTCTACTGTTACAAAATTTCACTGGAAAGTCTGTTTCCTGGGGTAAGGGTGTTCTGCAGTGTAACTGCAAGAACTGGGAAAGAAATTATGTATTTGATTAACCACTTTTATCACCTCAACTTTAACACTGCAAATGGTATTCTCTGGGGACCGTTTGAGAATGATTATATACCTAGCCAAGCACAGTGTTTTAAAATATCACTAGCCAATTATTTTTCCTTCATTTTTAGATATAAAAATTCTAGACCACTTGAACTCATTCTGACCTGAAATATTGATTCTGCTTCTAATTAAGCACATATTTGGAATGATAAGGTCAGGGGATAACGTAGAGTTCAGATATTTCTAATTCCTTGTCTAACCTCAGAGATGCAAAGATCAAATAGCATTCCACTCACAGGGCCTTTCAGAGAGGCACACGGCGTGTGCACAACGTGAAATCTATTTCAACAGCCTTTTCTCAAGGAAGATGAGACAACCATTGTTTAATGGTTTACTGAAAAATTATCAAAGTGGCACCATAAAATGGAATTCAATGAGAGCTGTGTAAAATTCCAGTCCTAAACAAAGTATCCATCTTCTTAAACACAGAAAAGGATGCATAAAGGTAGGGGCAAGTGGGAATCACAATCCCAGGAGATCCAATGTCAGCCTCGGGCTTGGCAGGGAAGCTGCCTTGGGAAAGCTGTAACATGAAATTTGGGCTAGTCTTCACCCCCAGTTTTTATTTTACAAGAAGAATCTTAGAATCACTAGTGTCCACTGATGACAGGGAAAGAGATCTGTTTTCACATCCAGGGCCGTGGTAGCAGTTCCAATTTCTTTAGATTCTAGGGAGCACTTCAAATTACAGCTAAGACCAATAAATTCTGGAAGACACCTAGAGAGAGAACAGCACTTACCATGAGACTTATTCAGAACCTGTGGCGTCACATCTAATTAACCACAAGTGTGGTGTCCTCCTCTGGACCCGCGGTGAGATCCACTATGTCCTGAACGACTTCTAATCTCAACCAAGTGATGGGGTGTTTTGCTGCTGGGCCCCTCACCAGATACCTTCTGACTCTTTTAATCAAATGTAGAACAGTCTCTAAAATCCAGGTGAGGAATCCAGCACCGACTGCTTGGACACCCTACCCCATCCTACCAAGAAAGCAGAGAAGAGCAAACTCAGGTGGCATCTGGGACAACTTCCACCTATCTTTGAGGTCACTGACTGATCTAAACGTTCTTTTTAAAATTTTTAAAATTTAGTGGCACATCAAAGGAAACTATCAGTAAGGTGAAAAGACAGCCTTCAGAATGGGAGAAAATAATAGCAAATGAAGCAACTGACAAACAACTAATCTCAAAAATATACAAGCAACTCCTACAGCTCAATTCCAGAAAAATAAATGACCCAATCAAAAAATGGGCCAAAGAACTAAATAGACATTTATCCAAAGAAGACATACAGATGGCTAACAAACACATGAAAAGATGCTCAACATCACTCATTATCAGAGAAATGCAAATCAAAACCACTATGAGGTACCATTTCACGCCAGTCAGAATGGCTGCGATCCAAAAGTCTACAAGCAATAAATGCTGGGGAGGATGTGGAGAAAAGGGAACCCTCTTACACTGTTGGTGGGAATGCAATCTAGTACAGCCACTATGGAGAACAGTGTGGAGATTCCTTAAAAAACTGGAAATAGAACTGCCTTATGATCCAGCAATCCCACTGCTGGGCATACACACTGAGGAAACCAGAAGGGAAAGAGACACGTGTACCCCAATGTTCATCACAGCACTGTTTATAATAGCCAGGACATGGAAGCAACCTAGATGTCCATCAGCAGATGAATGGATAAGAAAGCTATGGTACATATACATAAAGCTACATATACACAATGGAGTATTACTCAGCCATTAAAAAGAATACATTTGAATCAGTTCTAATGAGGTGGATGAAACTGGAGCCTATTATACAGAGTGAAGTAAGCCAGAAGGAAAAACACCAATACAGTATACTAACGCATATATATGGAATTTAGAAAGATGGTAACAATAACCCTGTGTACGAGACAGCAAAAGAGACACTGATGTACAGAACAGTCTTATGGACTCTGTGGGAGAGGGAGAGGGTGGGAAGATTCGGGAGAATGGCATTGAAACATATAAAATATCATGTATGAAACGAGATGCCAGTCCAGGTTCGATGCACGATACTGGATGCTTGGGGCTAGTGCACTGGGACAACCCAGAGGGATGGTATGGGGAGGGAGGAGGGAGGAGGGTTCAGGATGGGGAACACATGTATACCTGTGGTGGACTCATTTTGATATTTGGCAAAACTAATACAATTATGTAAAGTTTAAAAATAAAATAAAATTTAAAAAAACGAATTAAATAAATAAATAAAAAATAAAATTTAGTGGAAGTTTCCAAACACACGCAAAGTATGGAGAAGAGTACAAAGACTTTTGTGTCATCACCTATGATAGTTCAACAGTTATCAACCCTGGACAATCTTGTCTCATTTACTCCCTGCCCCTGACGCCAGAGCCAGGTTTTTTTGAGATAAGTCTCAAATCATATAATTTTATCCATTAATATATCAGTATATATCCCTAGAAGATAAGGATTTTTAAAAACCATAACCACCATACCACTGTCCACCATATCACTAAGAAATTAAAATAATTTCTTAGTATCATCGAACATCCAACAATGTGAACATTCTTAATGAAGGTCAAAAGCTATTAACAGATCTTTGAGATTATGTTGTTATACTACTACTATCCTCCATGACAGGCAACCATACATAGCAGATGTAACCATTTTCCAAATTGCTCTCCCACGCTTTCTTTTAATGCACACCTATACATCTTGATTCAGCTTTTAGGTGAAATGGATGCCAGTGCTACTGCCATTTCAAGAAGGAACTATGCTGATAATTCTCCTATCAGGTTGAACAGGTTGTGGCAGATGATTACAGCACTGGGCTCCCAGGGAATCATGCCTCTCTGTTTACTTATCTTTGTATAGTCCCCTCCTACACCGAGTCTACAATTTTCCACATGACTTGTTTTGGCCAGTGTGACGTCAGAGGACATAGACCCTTGAAAAGTGTTTGTACTTGAGACTTTCCCTTCTGAAATGCTGCTACCATGTGAAGAAGTATGTGCTAGCCTGCTGAAGACACATAGCCAGGCAACAGCCACCACTAAAGGCCAAACCAGGTGAATAAGGCCATCTTAGAGCATTCAGTCCCAGTTAAGTCATCAGATAACTGCAGCTCTATGAGACTCTCTCAGCTGAACCAGGCCAAAATTTCTTACCCCCAGAATGATGAGCAAAACCTGCTGTTTTAAGACCACTCTTTTTGGCATATTTGTTATGCAGCAAGAGCTAACTGATACACATTTTAAAAATCAACTATGACAAGGAAGGATTTGAAGAGACTGGACCTATTAATTATTCCTAACAGTAACAATCACTCCTCACCCCCAAAGTCTTCAGCTCTAAGATGCCTTTCCCATTACTAGGACCACATTTTCAGCATCAAAAGTGAGAACACAATCCGGAAAAAAAAAAAAAAGACTTTTGATTTTGATTTGTGAAATTATGTATTTGAAAAAATCATTTGGAACTATAACAATTCAAATGAATCCAATTAAACATGGATTAAATTACCTTTCTAAAATGGTAAAATTTCTAAAATTAACTGCATTTGGGCCTATCCCCAGAAAGTCCAGGACATATGGTCACCAGACATCCTCCACTATTTAGAAGAATTCTAGAAGCCCAACAAAGTTCTCTGCAATGGCTTGAAACATTTACAATCTTTCGTGAGGAAAATATCAGTACTGCTTATAGGCTTCTTACTGCCCCCACCTATAATGAACTTAGTTGTCCAATGGCACCAAACACTTTTAAAAGTGCATTAATTTTTAGATAGGAATAAAAATCCTAACTCTATCTGGTACCCCAAGCATTCAGTTGTCACCTTGAGTGATTACCCAAGGCATCTTCCCTTTAAAGTGGCTGATTTCTGATTAAATCATGCCCTTCCTTCAGCCCAGAATCTATCAGTGATATTTAAGAGACCTTCACTCAAGTACTTAACTTCTACTCTGGGCAAGGGCACTGCTGAGCACAGAGGTTAAAGAAGCAAGCCACAGATGACAAAGGCAAACGGACAGGCAAGTGCGTCCTGAGACTGTTCAGTGTGAGGTGTGCACACAGGCAAGCGCTCCCTCCTTGTTATAAACAAAGTGCAGGCAACAAGCCCAGGGACTCCTACACCTTGCCAAGGAGGCCTTGCAGACAAGGGGACATCTCAGGTGACTCCTACAGGGGAAGGAGGAGTCTGCCAACCTGAGAACAGGAAGGAAGAACACTCTAGGCAAAGCAAGGAGAACGGAAGAAAGGAAGCTCCGCGGTGACCTGCCTTTCACGCTCAGGAAACAAGAGGAGTTGAGTGTGGCTGCAACTTCAGCAACATCTTAGGAATTGCTGGAGACAAGGCCACAGCAGCTCGAAGGCCGCAGATGGTGTTGCCTCTTGAACTAACTCAAGGCATTCCAGCTTTGCCCCACGGGCTGTGAAAAAGTTTTTAAGGTTTCTTGTTCATTCATTCCTTCACTCTTGTTTATTTTCCGAAATGGAGGAGTGGTGTAGTTAGCCCTGACATTGAGGAGGACCCCTTGTTTTCAGTTGCAGGGAGTTAGGAAGAGGACAGAGAAGGCAGTGGCACCCCACTCCAGTACTCTTGCCTGGAAAATCCCATGGATGGAGGAGCCTGGTAGGCTGCAGTCCATGGGGTCACTAAGAGTTGGTCACAACTGAGCGACTTCACTTTCACTTTTCACTTTCATGCATTGGAGAAGGAAATGGCAACCCACTCCAGTGTTCTTGCCTGGAGAATCCCAGGGACAGGGGAGCCTGGTGGGCTGCCGTCTATGGGGTCGCAGAGTCGGACACAACTGAATCGACTTAGCAGCAGCAGCAGCAGCAGCAGGAAGAGGGAATAAGCTGAGAAGCCCCCGGGGATGCGGTCCTGCAGGTGCCATCCTCCCCAGGCCCTGGCCCTCATCACGCCTCCTTTCACACCAGGCAGAGCTCCTCCATGGCTCCCCACTCTGTCACTGTCCTGCGTTGGGCCACCACCTCAGGCCGGTGGTGGTGGCCCATCCACCCAGTGTCTCGCCTCCAGCTCACCCTGTCTCTGTTCTTCACAGACATGCCGGCAGCCTCGGGCTATCAGCTGACTCATGCACTCGGTCACGGTCCATTCCTCCATTTCAGAAAATAAACAAGAGTGAAGGAATGAATGAACAAAAATCCTTAAAAACTTTTTCACAGCCCGTGGGGCGAAGCTGGAATGCCTTGAATTAGTTCAAGAGGCAACACCATCTGTGGCCTTCGAGCTGCTGTGGCCTTGTCTCCAGCAATTCTGCACCCCATGAGACTGTGCATCCCCTCAGGGCACTGGCCTTGTCTGTCTAGTTTGCTGCTGAGTCCCATGGCCTAGAATAGTGCTGGGCACAGACTTGGTGCTTAGTGAAGCTCTGTTCAATGAATGGACTCACAGGTGAACAAATGAATGAGAAGGCTATTGCAACAAACCAGACAAGAGACAAAGAGAGCCTGAGCTAGGGGAATGGAGAAGAAATTTCAGTCTTCAGCCATCAGACCTCTAGGTATGAGGATGGGGGGAGAGAGAAGGAGGTCCAGGACAGCTCCAGGTTTGTAACCTGGGAGACTGTTCTTTGCAGAGGTGGAGAAATGAACAGACTGCGCAGGAGTTTTGTTTTTGTCATGGGGCGGGGAACAAAGGGTTCTGTGAGGGCTGGGTCATGTCATTTGCAGCTTCTAGGTGGCTCTGTCTGACATAATCTGAGCTCCTCTGACACCTTCCATGCCCCTCTGTGCCATCACATACAGCTGCTGGGAAATCAGCCACCTGCTTGTCTGAGACTACAGAATGTCAGTTCCTTGGGACAGGGACAGATCTTCTATCTCTGAATGTTCAGAGTGCATGACATATCTTCAGTGAATAAATGAGCATAATGCAAAAACACAAGCAGGCAGAGGGGCAGGCAGCCTTGAACCTTGCAGACAGCTCAGGTCAAGGTATCAGCTGCAGCCAAAGCTGCTGGACTCACTGGGTGAGTCGCAGCTCAGGCTGCCTAGACTGAGAGAGGAGGTCTGATGAAGAAACCCCGACACTGAGAAGGAAGAGACAGAGAAGAAAGAGCCAGGAGGGACGCTGAGGAGGAACAGTCAGAGAGGTACCCTGGAGACACCCACAGACACAGTCACCAGCAATGCATTGTACAGCATCAATGTACAAGACTGGTCTCGTGCCCACCAGCACCATTTTCTTATGATGTGAGCATAACAGTGATGTCCAAGTTGATAGGGATGGCATACAAAAAAGGAAGGGAGGAAAAGCTGGGGGAAGGATGAGGATGGAGGCCAGCTCTACTTATGACTATTTGTCTAAAACTCTAAGCAAATTAGTATCAAACAGAATTCCAAAAGCACATGAAAAAAAACACACATCATGACCAAGTGGGTTATATTCCAGGAATGAGAAGATGGTTAAAAGATAAAAAGAAATGAATCAGATAAACAACTCAAAAATCTAAAAAAAGACAACAAAATAAACTGAAAGAAAATTTAAGAAGGAAATCATAAAGATAAAAATGTTTTGAGTTATAAAACAGAAGAGCACTGAAAATCATATATAAGTCAAAATTAACAACAACAAAATAGACAAACCACTAGTTAACCTAGAGGAAAAAGGGGGAGAAATTACAACCACAAAAATTAACAAAGGAAAACAACTTCTCAAGGAAAGGAAATTAGAAACATTCATAAGAGACTATTTACATAGCTCTTTAGTAATCACTTTAAAAATCCAGATGAAATGGATATTTCCTAGGAAAATATGATTTAGAAAAGCCAATCCCAATAAAGATAGGAAGTTTACATAGACCAATATCCAAAGAATAAAGCATAGTTACCAAAGATCTCCTGCCTCCAACACACACACACACACACACACAGTCACACAAACACACACACACACACTCCTCTTCTGCCCCTCCATCATCATCATTACAAGCCCACACAATTTTCCAAGGGAGCTCTATCAGATAACCAAAGACCAGAGACAAGGGCAGAAAGAAAAAAGAAAAGCTTCTAAATATTTTTACAAAGCAAGAACAGAACTGATACCCAAACATAATAAGTACTGCACATGCATCTACACACACAAAGGAAAGAGGACAAGAACGCTCGTGGTAGCACTGTCATGGCAACAAAACTGTAGCTAGCCAACATCTAAGTGAAGAGCAGGTACATAAATTGGGATGTATTCATCAGCAGTGAAAATGAGCAAACTAGAACTCCGCATAGCAACACGGGTAGGCCTCAAAATCAAGCAAAAGAGAAGCTGCAGGAGGACACACATGGTATGGTCCCATTTATAAAAAGACAAAATTAAGCCATATGTTGTTTAGGGATACAGACAGGGAGGAAGGAGTTAGAGCAGCTGGCCTAGAATCCCTCCACCCCTTCCGCAGGAGCGATGCTTCTAGGGAAAGAAAGAAGGCAATGACCCCATCTGATCTTTCGTAAATATGCTAACTAGACTATTGAATAAATAGCCTGATGACAATTCCAAAAATGAGAGTTCTTATTTCTGGAATGCCTTTAGCAGGCCAGAATTGGCTAAGGATCCCCTATACTAAGTAAACACAGAATTTATGGATTGATAAGCCATGACACTCTGGGCTGTGTAGTAGAGATGCTTCATAACTGAATATTACTCGAAGGGCAAGGTGACTTGGAAACCACACTTGGAAACCCTGTCTATTATTCTGGGTCAGAAAGCCCACGTCTGATGCATGAAAAAAAGATCTAGGACTCACAAGGATGGCCCAGATCTCTCCCTACATCCCCGCACTTGTGTATTCTGGAAATTAGTAGCCTAGATAGATTAGTATAGCTCTGCTATAGACAGCAAGATCTCAGATGGTCAATTCTTACTTGATAATCTGATCATTTGTGTTAGCTCAAAGAATAGCTATTTTCCGACAAAACTATTTAAAAAAAAAAAAAAAAAGCAAAAGAATGGTGCTGGGAGTTAGTTGAATGACACCAGGAGGGGTCACTGAGGACACTTCTGAGTTACTGGTAATACACTGGTTCTTAAACACGAGTGTATTAGGACTCTCCAGAGAAACAAAATAAATCGGATATATATGGAGATTTACTATAAGGAATGGGCCGACATGATTATGACAGCCAAGAAGTCCCAAGAGCTATGGCCCAAAAGCCTGGAAACCAAGGAAGCCAATGTCAGTTCCAGCTGGAGGTCACAGGTAAGAGGCAACCTACATCCCAGCTCATTTCCGTCAGCAGAGAGTGAACTCTCTCTTGCTCAGCCTTTTGTTCTAT
This sequence comes from Bos indicus x Bos taurus, assembly GCF_003369695.1. Taxonomy (NCBI): domain Eukaryota; kingdom Metazoa; phylum Chordata; class Mammalia; order Artiodactyla; family Bovidae; genus Bos; species Bos indicus x Bos taurus. The sequence goes on from NC_040099.1 coordinate 20,707,461, forward strand.
TCAGGCCTTCAGTGGGTTGTATGAGGCCTGCCAACAGGGAGGAGGGCAATCTTCTTTACTCAGTCTACCAACGTGAATGTTAACCTCATCCAGAAGGTTAAGGATACACACTGCACCGACACACAGTGATGTCTGATCAAATATCTGGGCCCTCTGTGGCCCAGTCCAGCTGATACACAAAGTTAACTATGGCAATGGGTGTTCGCTTTGTTGTTCTTTGAGTGACACATATAATCCACAGTTGTGAATGATACATTTAAGGCTAAAATATTAAGCAGATGCCATTTGACCAAAGAAAGATGGTGGACACAGAACACCTTGTGAAACTTTTGGCACAAATGGAAAGAGGAAGACGGGGAGGTAGCTTGAGAGTCAGGAAGGCTGGAAAGTAAGTGTTCCCTGAAGCCAAAAGCAGTCTCCTGGGGGAGGGATCCAGCATGCTTTGCAAAATTCTCTCCCCGTTGGTTCACTGGTGGGAAATTCACCTGTATGATGCTGTCTTCTGGTATATGGTGGCTATGTCTGGATTGAAACTCAAGCAACTGTCACATAAAACCCTAAGAAGTCTCTGCCACAGTGCACTGTAGGTGTAAATTATGCTGTGAGTGGTATTATTCAGCAGGACTTGATTTTCTCCCTTCAACAAACAGAATGTGTCCTCAAGCCAGTTGAATCTTCAGACATGAAAATGACTCAGCTATTCACCAGAGTTGACTCAAAGACACAAGCAGCCTCTTTGAAAAACTTAAGAAGGTACCTGACGCTTTAACTTTGCTAGCCCCAGCTGCCGGACACACAATCATTCCTTTTGACCGTACAGAATCTCAAGCTATAATCATATAAGCCCCTGGTTGAGTAGAGATTGGGGCTCTGAATAGGAGTTAAGGGGGTGAGGAAGGGAGGTGTCTGTACTGGGGAAAGTCCGTCTTCTACAGTCCTGTAAGCCAATTGTCTATTCCCTTCCTTCTCCATCTTTAGTATTCTTATTGCACTCCTACGTTATCCTGTCTTCCATACCCCTCCATCACTCACTGAAAACAAAACACGAAAGTGTGAGCAGATAACTGGGTAACTAAGTGAGGCTTACATTAGAGGACAAGGTGCCCTAAGCAGCAGCACAGGGAGCTGGCCGGCTGTGGGAAGCTTTGCGCTCTGACCGCAGACTCTCTGGCTCAGTTTCCTCTGATTTCTCCTAAGATTGTACAAAGATAATTCTGCTCTGTTCCTCAGCTTGACACTTATGAGAGTAACTTTTAGGAAGTAGTGAGTTACATGTTAGTCTCTCTACTTCTACCCAGCGAAGGTTACAGTGGAGCCATTTAGCTGGGAAATATCTCTCCTAGGATGCCAGCTGTGCACACAGATTTATGAACAAAGCTGTTCATTGTAACAGCATTTATAATTGCAAAATCTTAGAAGTCATCAAATCTGAACAAAGAGAAACTGATTATATGTATTATGGTACTTGCATGCAGACAGGATATTATGTTTCTAATAAAACTAAATTCTTGAAGATGATTCGATGACAAAATGGTTCAAACATATTTACTAATAAAAATTCAGTACACAACACTGTATACAGACTATTGTCTCCACAGTTGTTCTTGCTTAGCCACTAAGTTGTGTCTGACTCTTTTGTGACCCCATGAACTGCAGCCTGCCATGCTCCTCTGTCCATAGAATTCTCCAGGCAAGAATACTGGAGCAGGTTGCCATTTCCTTTTCCAAGGGATCTTCCTGACCCAAGGATTGAATCCACATCTCCCGCATTGCAGGTGGATTCTTCACCACTGAGCCATGAGGGAAGCTGAACTGATAGGCTAGAAAAACAGACTAGTATGTTAACCACAGTTAGTAAATAAAATTATGGGTGATTTCTTTATCTTACATTTTTTGGTATTTTCCAAATATTCTTCAAAGAGTACATACTTGTAGCAAAAGAAAAAACAAACAAACAAACAAACACCACAGAGACTTCTCTGGTAGTCCAGTGGTTGAGAATTCACCTGCCAATGGATATGAATTCAATCCCTACTCCAGAAAGATTCCGCATACCACAGGGCAACTAAGTCCGTGCACCACAACAATTGAGCCCATGTTCTAGAGCCTGTGAGTCGCAACTACTGATGTCCAGATGCCCTAAAGCCCATGTTCCACAGCAAGAGAAGCTTTCTGTCACCACGAGAAGCCCAAGCACCACGAGAGCAGCCCTTGCTTGCTGCAGCTAGAGAGGAAGGGCCTGCATGCATTAACAGAGACCCAGAGATCCGCTAGAGAAGGGATGGACTACCCACTCCAGCGTTTGTGGTCTTTGCTGGTGGCTCGGCTGATAAAGAATCTGCCTACAATGTGGGAAACCTGGGTTTGATCCCTGGGTTGGGAAGATCCCCTGGAGAAGGGAAAGGCTACCCACTCCAGTATTCTGGCCTGGAGAATTCCATGGACTGTTTAGTCCATAGGGTCCCAAAGAGTTGGACACAACTTTCGCTTTTTCACTTTTCAGAGCTGCCAAAAATAAAATAATTTTTAAAAATTAAAAAATATATATATCATAATGAGGCAAGAGGCAAGGCAGAAGGAAGCGAAAAGTTTAGTATCTCTTACAGCCCTTTTCCCCACATTTTCATTCTGCACTGGACCCTACGAAGTATGTAGAGCCTGCCAGAAGTTCTACCAGCAGGATAAGAAACATGCTTTCTGTGCCTCTCTTTCGTTCTCTCTCCCCACCAAGAATGAATGTTCTTTAAAAGAAAACAGCAATCAATCAATAAGCAAGCAAGCTACCACATTTCCCCTAGATCAGGGATTCTCACACTGGAGTGTTCTCAGAATTACCTGGAGGGTCGTACAACACAGATCTGGGCCCAGCCTCAGTTTCTGCTTCAGCAGGTCTCGGGTGGGCCTGAGAACTTGCATTTTGGCAGCTCCAAGGTGTTGCTAATGCTGCCACGCTGCACGCAGAACCACTGGTCTAGAGGATGTTTATCTCAGCCTTTGACGTGTCTGAGCTATACAAGGCCCTTAAAAGGCATATCCTCTTACCTCATAGATGTTCAACTGCTCCACTAAGTCCAGGTCAGCCCCTTTCTTGGTCAAGTGCCTCTGGGACACGGCTGCAATGCCCAGCTCCTCCAGGCAGTCCACCACGTCGTAGAAGGTGTCTTGGTCTGGCAAACCGGACAAGGTCTAGATGAAGAAAGAACAGGACACAGTGTCTTAGGAGACTGTCACAAGGCTCTTGGGACATCTTTTGCATGGTAGCCAGTGGCCATGAGTATAAGAATGGAGCAACGCAAGACAGATGACAAGTTCATTGGAGAAAAAAGCTTCTTTAGGGTGGTAAGCAGACTGAACCCCAAGAGCCCACCCCCTGGGGTAGAGGTGCTGTACAATCCCCCACCTTGAGTGTGGGCAGGACACTCTAATGATTAGGTGACATGACATTATAGGGCAAAGGCAAAGGGCATTAAGGTCCCAAATCAGTTAAGTCTGAAAAAGGGGAGAGTAGCCAGGTGGGCCTCACCTAATCAGGTGAGCCATTAAAAGGGGGTTAGGCCTTTTCTGAGCATAGAGACCAGCAGAGACATTATCCTGCTGGCCCAGGAGAAGTTGCAAGCTGCCACGAGTCCCACAGCTGCAAGGAAGTGAGCTCTGCCAACAACCACAAAGGCTTGGAAGGGAAATCCAAGCTCCAGACGAGACGCCAGCCCTGGTTGACACCTTGACTGCAGCCTTGTGAGACTCAGCAGAGCGCCCAGTGGGGCGGTGCCTGGGCCCTGCCCCCATGGAAACTGCAAGATGGTAAGTCTGTGATATTCCAAGCTGCTAACTTTGTGATAATTTGTTACATGGCAATTGAAAACTAACATACTCAGAAACTCCTGTTAAGATTGATCTACCAACAGCTGGAGTTAGAACAATTTAATGATTCCCTTTTCTTTCAGTTCTGTAGGCCTTCCCCTTGGTCTAAGATATTTATGGCAATATGAGAAATTTCAAAGTGGCAACCAAGAGACAAAAAGATAACCCAAGAAAGAAAAAGCCAACTTCTCTTTGGATTCTGCTTCTCTTTGTTTTCTAAAATGTATTTATTTTTATTGGAGGATAATTACAATATTGTGATGGTTTTTGCCATACATCAATATGAATCAGCCATAGGTATACACGTGTCCCTCCATCCTGAACCCCCTCCCACCTTCCTTCTTATCCCATCCCTTCTAAAAGAAGGATGATATTCAGATCAGGCCTCTGCTTAGAGCTGGAAGGACACTTGGGGTGATTTACTCAAAGCCCCTTATCTTATAAATGAGGGGGATGAGGGTGGGGAGGTAGCAGGAAGTTACTAAATAATAACTAATAAAATCCTGTGCTCAGACCTGCTATTCCAGTCTTCGTGCCTTCTAAACAAATTGCTCTGGACTCGAATTTCAGACACAGAGTTTCACTCCCTGTTTATTTCACTATTATTGCATTTCAAAATTATTCTAAACATGTTGACTTGCCTTGGAAGGAAAAAGACCAATATTTTCTTAAGGATCATCTCATGGTACCAACTTCTTTTAACACTTCTATTTTGGGGCTATGAATATTGGAAAGAAATATCTCTGCCCCTAACCCAAATAATGGCTATTTCTCTTCTATGCTGAACAAAGAGGATACAACTCACTGCCATTGAAACCAGAAACTAAAGAAAAATAGCTGTGATGCAACAGCTTAATCCATCAGGAGCCCCAGCAAGGACACTGAACGGAAGGTTGTGAACCAGTCAGCAGCTGTGATAAATGAACAGGTGCTCACACTGAAGTGACCAAGTGTGCAAGCATATGTTGATGTCTGCAGGTGCCAGGCAAGGCGGTCACTGCTGGGTTAGCAGACAGCAGTCCACTGACCTAACCTAAAAAGCACACACCCACCCAAAGAACCTTCTCATCAGAACAAGTCCATCTTTTGTTTTACTGAAAACTCTAGAACTTGTTTAAAGATGAAGAGAGGGAGGGACCTCCCTGGTGGCCCAGTGGTTACCAATCCACCTTCCAATGCAGGGATGTGGGTTTGATCCCTGGTTGGGAAGGATGATCCCACATGCCGCAGTGCAGATAAGCCACTTGCCACAGAAGAGAAGCCTGCACACTGAAAAGAAGACAGAGCACTGAGCTGTGCAAAAATGAGCAAGCGAGCAAGCGTTAACTACTCAGTCATGTCCGACTCTTTGTGACTGCACGGACTGAATCCCACCAGGCTCCTCTGTAAATGGAATTCTCCAGGTAAGAATACTGGAGTGGGTTGCCATTCCCTTATCCAGGGGAATCTTCCCGACTCAGGGATCAAACCCAAGTCTTCTGCATAGCAGGCAGTTTCTTTACTGTTTGAGCCACCAGGGAAGCCCCAAATAAGCCAAATAAGTAGTAAATAAATAAAAGATGAGGAAGAGGTGACATAAAAGCCATGAGAAATGGTGACATAAAAGCCAGGGCAGGGCTAATGACCAGAGGTGCCCTAACTGCTGACCTGCCCATCATAGGTAAGCTGACATTCAGTGTTAGATCCAAAACTTCCTACACAGTAGTGCGGGGTTGGGGCGGGGTAGGATGAGACACAGAGAGAGGCCTCTGGTGTCTCCTCAGCATTAGTTCCCCTCCTTTCTTCTTCCCCTTTCTTCCCTGCAGAGAGTCAATCGAGATTCTTTCAGTCCAGGGGGTTAAATTCCTAGAACTAATCCCCATTGCCTTTGCAAGCCCAACCCTGATGGCGTGGTAGGGGGATTACTATTAAAAAATTAAACCTTTAGGTCTATAGAACCAGACTCAGGGAGGCCGTGCTCAGTAAGAGGCACAGAACTGAGGGTATTGAGAAGTCCCTGCATGTTCATGGTGAAAATGCGGGCTTCAGCCATATCCAGATGCCACCCCCTCTCACGTGCGGCCACAGGGGAGCTGGCCTCCCACCACAGTCGAAGATGGCTTGTCTCTCTGTCCGCACAGGGAGGGGGCTGTGCAGCCCCAAAGCACACACTCACCTATTCTCAGCAGATTCTCTAACATGTTCAGCAAACTGCCATGCTCTCACCCCTCCTGGGCCCTGTCTTCCCATGTCTACCCTGACACTCATGGCCAATGTGCCTACTTCTGGCAAAGGTGGCAGCCACTCCAGAAAACTCTGTGAGCAAATGTCTCTTGACACCTCCACTCTCAGACGATACTAGGGACCCCCTTCCTGGTTTCTCTCAGACCTTGTCTTGCCAGGATTTGTGACAAGTAAACCTTTACAGTCCCTCTCAAGGGAGAATGTTTGCTCTCTGTCTGAGCAAACATTCTGTTTTCCTTTCCCTGGGTTTTCACTTATCCCATCAAATCCTCCTTGAGGGATAAAACCAGGGTAGTGAAAGCCTATACACAAGTGTTCATTGCAGCAGGAGCATTTGTGAAAATTAAAAGCTGTGGACACCCAAATGTCCTCAGTGGATGAAGAGCTAACAAATGGTGGTGTATTTACACAATGGAACACTACTCAGCAGTGAAAAGGAGCAAACTATTAATACACCTAGTGACATAGATGAATCTCTAAGGCACTGTGCTGAGTGAGAGAAGTCAGCCTCAAAGAGTTACATCCTGTATGGGTCCCACTTTTGAAAAAACAGAACTACAGTGATGGAGAATAAATCTGTGGTTGTCAGGGACATGAATAGGGGGTCAGGATGTCACTACAAAAGGATAACATGAGTGTGAGATTTTGGGGAGACATGGAGCTGTTCTATATGCTAATTGTCAAGGTCATCCATGACTACATATGTTTTAGAACTTCCGCAGCTAAATGCCAAAAGAAAAGAGTTAATTTTACTGTATGATAATTTAAAAAGCCTTACAGTCGAATCTAAATACAAACCCTCAGTGTGAATCCCATCAGGTTACTCACCCCCCGGGCTCCACTAGAATAACTTCCCTCCCCAGGGCTGCCTGGTGCCGCTTTCCCTGAATGCTCCAAGCCAGCCCCACAGTGCCACCTCTTGTTAATCATGTCCCCACCTTCCTCATCTGATTCTACAAGGTGATCAATATCTGAGCTCCCAAAGTGGGGGAGGCCCACTGAGAGGACTGTGGCTGGATTGGGACAGGACTCCACACGACTGCAGCTTGCAGGGTGAGAAATGGTTCATTCCTGATGCTCGCTCAGATCTACTGATGACATGGAGGAGAGGGGAAGAGCTCAGCGGGGATCATTCTGGATCCTGGAAACCCCTCACTAATGTGTCTGTTTAACCAAGGGAGTAGGCTTCAGTCTCAGAGCCCTGAGCAGGCTAGGATTTCGTACCCTTGTTCTGTCATAAAAATGTTAATGTTTTGAATTCCATTTTATTAGGCCCCCTTCCATTTTGTTGAAAGAAAAGTCAGAAAAGCAATACAATTTCCCAGATTTCAGAGTCTGCGTTTTTTCCAGACCCACATTAGCACGTCAACGCATGATGATATTTCGGGTCTCAGAGGACATTACCGAAATGATCAATGTGACTAAAATTCAGCAAAAACAAACAAACCCCATATGGGTGCCTGCTGATCTTTCTGAGGAAAGGATGGCACCTGGAATCGTGTCCTTGGAACCTTCCCTTGGGCCAGGACTAACAAATATGGGATGGAACCACCAGAAGAGAAAGAGTAAGCGAGGAATTCTTGGATGTCGGAGGCCATATGGTGCCACGGAGAGTGACACTCACTGGGTCCTGGCCAGCGATTGGCAGCAGAAGCCCAAGTCACACGGCTGCCGCCGGGCTCATTACAGAACCAAGCAGGGCCTCCACCACTAAGTGAACACGCTGCCCAAGAGTGAAAATGCCTTTTTTTTTTTTTTTGCTGAATTCAGTGTTTTCCAATACAAAGTCAGTGACTGAAAATGGCAGGAAATAGATGACCTTCATCTTCAAAAACCAACAGAAAATGGCTTTCAAATTGCATGCTAAATCAACTCACAAAGAGATTTTCAAATAAAACCTTGAGTTCTTAGGATTATTGTCCAGAAAAGGGGTGTCTGTTTCCCACCAGGACTGTAGGAAATTTCCCATGACTTCATCAATAACTGGCATTCAATTAAAAAGCAATCACTGCCCACGTGACCCAGAGAAAATGACTTGCTGTTTAACTACATATTTCTTTCAAGCTTAGTAGGGTTAATGTCATTCATTTGTCGACTGGGGTCATACTACTGGGTTGGCCAAAAAGTTCGTTTGTGTTTCCCAGACGAGCTTAAGGAAAAATCTGAACCAACTTTTGTGCCAACCCAGTATACTTAGGATAGTACCCTTTTCTGCCCAATTTTTGGGAATTAATTCTAAGTTTGCCACTTGCCTTTAGTTTTCATTGGTGGTTTTCAATTTGTAAATACGACTTTTTATAGTTTAATACAGTGAAATATTTAAGTCCTTTTCTTTGGAATATTTTTGACTGGTTATATTATTAGACGAACCTTCACTGACCAGAGACCAGTTGATTTTCACCTCTGTTTCTTCTTATTTTTCTACAGTTTGGTGTGTCACATTGAACTTTTCGATCTTTCCGAAATTTATTTTGCTATACAGTCAAAGCGTGTTTTCGTTTATTTCCACTTAGCAAAACCTCTCTCAGTCATACATGGCGCTGACTATCCCTGTGGATTTCAATTACAGGGTGCACTGCATGTACATTGTTTATTTCCACTTAGCAAAACCTCTCTCAGTCATACATGGCGCTGACCATCCCTGTGCATTTCAATTACAGGGTGCACTGCATGTACATTGAGGGCTGTTTCCAGCCCCTCTGCTTCAGCCATCTGCCAAGGAAAAAGTCAGGACCACATTGTTTTAATCCTTAAAGTTTACACAACATCTTAATACCTAGTAGAATTACTTCTCATAATTACATTGCTTTCTACCAATTCATATTTCTCAGTTCATATTTCTCCAGATATATTTCAGGAAGAGATTCTCAGTCCTTTCTAAAGAACTGCAGTTGGTCCTTAGGCTTATACCTGGCACCCTGGGGAGTACAAAGGTAGGGCCTTGGGGTGGCTGATGTGCTGTCTGGGGTCCAGGGCGAAGATAACCATCTCACCCTCCCTCAGTTATTAATAAGGAAGGGCCAGGGCACTGAGGGAACCCCAGTCCTGAGAGTGGGCTGTCCCTGGTCAGCGTGGGACCCACTGTCAGAGCACCCCTCAGGATGGACACTGAAGAGAGCTGCTGCCCCACGAGCTGGTGACCAGGGAGGATGCGATGGGCAGAATGAGGGCACAAGGGTCAGGTCACCATCATAGGAGAGGATGGGATCCACCTTCAGGAACCCTCACCTGGCCCCCACAGCCAGAGTTCAACCAGCTGCAGAATAAGAATGCTTGCTTTTCTGCCGGATCGAGAATCATCTCCTTAGAGTAAAACTTGTTCATCTGTATTTTAAGGAAAGATGTTAAGGGGACATCTCGATAGGAAAAGTAGCCATAAAAGTCTTGATACCCTCTTTCTAGTTTCACTAGAAAAACCAAAGTCTAGAAACCTGGCAGACAACTTGGGCCTTCACATGTATGAATACCAGCACACACGCACACACGCCATGCATCTGTGTAAAGGGTCTCCTCTAATGCAAAGGCATGCTGAAGCGTGTTCCAGCCACCAGCATGGGGGTGTACATGGAGTAGGCTTCTTCAGAGGGCAAATTTTAGGTTTTCACATGCACTAGTTCCCTTGAGCTGCCATAACAAAGTACCACAACTGAGTGGCTTACAGTGACTGAAATGAGGTACGAAACTTGGGAAACTGTAAGCTGAAGACCAATTACATGGGCCACAGAGGCTGCCTGAACACTGTCTCTCCAGGTGGATCCCTCTGTGCTTCTGGGGTTAAGGTTGGCCGAGCCACGCTGCGGGACCTTGATGAAGGCAAGCACCTTCACGGGCTAGAAGGCGGAAACATCATCAAAATCCCATGCTTCAGTCCTGGCCGCTCCCATCTCGGGGCTGCCGCGGGCTCAGCATGAAGATCTGGGAGTTGCAGGGAAAAGTCACTGCAGGTGAACTGGAGCAAGAAGCTTTCAGGAGCAGCAGCCAGACAGAGCCGCTCCAGGGGACCTCTCTGGCCTGGTCTGCTGGCAGCCAGACTGTTCGCTGGCTGCACAGACAACCCGGTGTGAGTGTGGCAGGTGGCCTTCGGCGCCCACTAGAAACATGGCAGAGCTTTAAAAAGGAAAAAACCGGTTTTGGAAAGATAAAAAGGGGTCGGGTGGGCCATGCTACCCCTGAAGGCCCTAGGGGAGGCCCTTCCTTGCTGCATCTGGGACTGGTTGCTGGCAATCCTCAGCATTCTTGGTGGTCCTCGGTTGCAGATGCATCACTCCAACCTGCAGCCCTGCCTTCAAAGGCCGCCTTCCTCGTGGACAAGTGTGTATGCTGTCCCCCCTCTGTGTGCTTCTTCTTTCCTCTTCTTATAGGACACCAGTTCTACTGGATTAGGGCCCACCCTAATGACCTCATCTGCAAAAATCCCATTTCCAAATAAGATCACATTCACTGGCTCCGGGGTCAGGACTTCAGCGTCTTTTGTGGGAGACACAATTCAACCCACAACAAACATCAACCAACCTTGTTCACTAAAGTCATCGCGTAAACCAGCAGTTCCGTGTCGACCCCATCCTTTTCCTCCAGGATTTCCATGATATTTGACCAGGGTGTGACTCCTATGAATAAGGCAAAAATCATGAGAAACAGCAATTCGGGACCCCTTATCCAACTCACATCACAGTTTATCCAGACTCATCACCCAATGACAGGAACGCCTTTCACCAAATTTTGAAGCATGACTCTGTACATCCTTCCAATGAGGTGATGATATGCCGTGTCATCCTTGTCTACTTGAAAATGTATATTCCTCATGTCAGATGCCTATCAGTTTGCTTGAAAAGTTCCCTTTATACTAAATAGGCAATTTAAAAAAAAATCCAATTATATGCAGCTTTTTTAGACCATGCATTTTACTCTCCGAGTATGGAAATGTTCTGGAATTACTCTCTATGTGTGTCCATCTCCTGCAAGGAAAGAGGATTCAGGAGAGCTTTACAGTCACTCAAGCAAAGGACTCAAAACAGTAACAGTGAAACGTCCGTCTAGCAAACATTTCCAGAACAGAAGTATATTATCTCTATTGTATCAAGTCACAAAAACTATTTAGGCATCAACCAGGTACAAGGAATTGGGTCTCTAGAAGGTGGCCCTCAGAAGGTCTACAGTCAAATGGAACAGTCAGGCACAGACACAGAACGCATGCCAGCACAGGGTAAAAGCAATTAGAAGGCAAAGCGCTTAGCCACGCCTGTCACTCAACGACGGTGGTCTGTCTTTTGAAGTGAGATGGTCGAGGAGGGTTTGGTGTAAGAAGTGACTCCTCGGTGAGACTGGTGGGGGGGCGCTCACGGAGGTTGTCCCATGGCTCCAGGGAGGGCAGGAAAACCCTCCATGTTCAGGATCACTAGGCCAAGGCCACAAAGGGGACACACACCCTGACATGATTTCCTACTCTGGGGATAAACATCTGCAGCGAAGTGCTGCCTTGCCCCTGGCATGGTGGGGTGGAACACGCAGCTCTTTCCTGGTTTCTCTATAAAGATCTCAAAGGGATATTGTCTATTTTTGCTGATAAAAGTAAATTCTGAAATAACCTAAAACCAGTGGGTTTCAAATGCTGATTCTTGGGTGGGTTATGTCAGAGCTGATTTCCTGGTCTTGTGAACCAAAACTCCCCCAGGGAAGTGATGGCTTCTGTCTTGTCTCTCTGCCCTTGGCAGAGTGCCCAGCACATAGTAGGCGCTCAATAAAATGTCTGCTGACTAGTGAATGGGGACCTCTGAGAGGGTACAGGGTGGCTTTAAACTGGGGTAGTTTTTAAAGAGCCACAGGGTTCACTGCACACAGTAAGGAGACAAGACAGGAGAATTTAAAAAGGATGAGGTACCTACCATAAAACATGAAAGACACAAGTAGAATTTCAGGTCTGTTGGTGATCCCAGCAAGGGAACAAAATGCCTTTTCTTTTGGGCTGAAAGTGAAGGCGCTCAGTCGTGTTCGACTCCTAGCAACCCCGTGGACTGCAGCCCACCAGGCTCCTCCGTCCATGGGATTCCCCAGGCAAGAATACTGGAGTGGGTTGCCATTGCCTTCTCCAGGGGATCTTCCTGACTCAGGGATCGAACCCAGGTCTCCTGCATTGCAGGCAGATGCTTTAACCTCTGAGCCACCAGGGAAGCCCATCCTTTGGGCTAGTTGCTCAGTTAGTCCAAACTAGGAGTCTATGACTAAGCTTCTATAACCCTTTGTTACTCCGAACACAAAAGCATGATCCTTTGTGTGCTAACTGCTGAATTATCTTCTTGCTGATATTTATCATCAAACTATCTTGAAGTCCACACCTCTTCTTCATAGCCAGGCGAAGTAACCATTTCTGTCCTCAAGATAATCAGTGTGGTCAGTAGGTCTCATTGTCCAGGTGTAGGTCAAGCTTTCTAAATGCCTCTGCTTGTGCTTATAAAAGGGCAACTTCCGTCACTCATACTCACACCCAACCTCAGTACAAAACATGAAACATGAGTTCTACATGGGTAAAGAAAAGCCTGTACAAGAGAGACAGCACTGATGCAGAGAATTCCCAGTGGGACTCAGGGGCCCTGAAATGCTTCTTGGTTGCTTACTTAGGAGCCAAAGATGTCAAACGGGGCCTGTGGAATGAGAGGAAGGAAGCAAATGGCAAGCATCCCAAAGAGAGAGGTGAATAGTCTATTTCCTCTCTCTTTCTCTCTCTTATGCAGACACACATATCTATGCACCTCTTTATCCATTATAATGAAAGCACTCAAACAGGGGCTTCATTTAATTAAAAAACATATTTGGGGCTCCTCTGATGGCTCAGTGGTAAAGAATCTGCCTGCCAATGCAGGAGACACGGATTTGACTTGATCCCTGGTCTGGAAAGATCCCATATGCCACGGAGCAACTAAGCCCGTGCACCACAACTACTGAGCCTGTGCTCTAACACCCAGGAACCGCGACCACTGAGCCTGTGCTCTAACGCCAAGAACCGCGACTGCTGAGCCTGCGTGCCGCAACTACGGACGCCCTAGAGCCCGTGCTCCCCAACAAGAAAAGCCTCCTCAGTGAGAGGCCTGGGCACCGCAACTAGAGAGGAGCCCCACACCCTGCCACTACAGCAAAGCCCACACAGCAACGAAGACCCAGCACAGCCAAACTAAATAAAGTTTAAAGAAGATATACACAAAAAGTTTTCTTCAGTTATAATATCTGATTCCCTTTTTATCATTTAAGGATTTTGAGTCTGGAAATTTGCATGTAATCAGACACTTCTGGGATACATGTTCACTATCTTTTGACTGTTTGGGGACAAGAAAATAAATTTTTAGAAGAATGAAGGGGAAAGTGAGGACACCTTCTGCTGCTGCTAAGTCGCTTCAGTCGTGTCCAACTCTGTGCGACCCCATAGACGGCAGCCCACCAGGCTCCCCCATCCCTGGGATTCTCCAGGCAAGAACACTGGAGTGGGTTGCCATTTCCTTCCCCAATGCATGAAAATGAAAAGTCAAAGGGAAGTCGCTCAGTCGTGTCTGACTCTTCGCAACCCCATGGACTGCAGCCCACCAGGCTCCTCTGTCCATGGGATTTTCCAGGCAAGAGTACTGGAGTGGAGTGCCATTGCCTTCTCTTCTGCTGCTGCTGCTGCTAAGTCGCTTCAGTCGTGTCCAACTCTGTGCGACCCCATAGACTGCAGCCCACCAGGCTCCCCCGTCCCTGGGATTCTCCAGGCGAGAACACTGGAGTGGATTGCCATTTCCTTCTCCAATGTATGAAAGTGAAAAGTGAAAGTGAAGTCGCTCAGTCGTGTCTGACTCTTAGCGACCCCATGGACTGCAGCCTACCAGGCTCCTCCGCCCATGGGATTTTCCAGGCAAGAGTACTGGAGTGGGGTACCATTGCCTTCTCCAGCCTTCTCTTCTAGTTCAACACAAATACCTTGTCAGGGCTCCAGCTGGCCTGCATCAAGCACCAGCAGTTGTACCTGTCCCAGGAGCCCACCCGTCAGAACTAAAGGGTCCAGTTCACCGCCGCCCCCATCCACACCTTCACTGCTCCATATGGGGTTTCATGTGTGTATGTGTGGGTAGCAACTAACACTTTCCCTGGGGCTTCCCTGGTGGCTCAGACGGTAAAGAATCTGCCTGCAGTGCAGGAGACCCAGGTTCAATCCCTGACTCATGAAGATCCCCTGGAGAAGGCAATGGCCACCCACTCCAGTATTCTTGTTGGAGTATCCCATGGATAGAGGTCACAGTCCATGGGGTCACAGAGTTGGACATGACTGAGTGAATAACATGTGGGGGTAGGGGGTGGCCCTGTGTTAAAATCATAAACCACACGACCTTCCCCCTTTACATAACAGAGAACAAAATTGAGCCCCAAAGTAGTGGAATGAACAGAGGCTCAGGGGGAGGCATGTAAACTGGTGAGATGACGTCCACCCTAGCGGCTCACTGTGAGGTGTCCCAGAGATAAGGCACTTTGTCGCCTCTCCTGAGTGCTGATGCAGAACATCAGGAGATGGTCACTTTCTTCATCATCATTGTCCGTCTCTCTCCAACCCCACCTCCAGCACTGGAGTGAGTATAGGATCGATGACAGCCTGGTTTCTTTCTGATGTTCAAAGGCACATGATTGGCACTTAAATAATTGTTAAACAAATGAATTTTATATGAAAAACGCTTAGAACGGTGTCTGTTGTGTGGCAGGCACTTGGATAGCAGTAGCTGTCACTGCGGTGGAGGTGGTGGGCAGGGGACACCCACACTGCCCCCCAGGCCTGCCCCGCAGGCTTCCTGGCCAGGCCCCCTCCTCCCAGCAAACCACATCACCCCTCTCTCAACCCAGAATGAATAAGCACAGGATAAACTGCTCAATACTCTTGTCCTCTTACTCTCTTCCAAGTCTCTGTATTAAACTCCAAAGAAAATAAAATATTTTGCATGAGGCCTCGTATGCGAGTTGGTCTAACACTCAAACACAAGGTCCCAGTGGCATGTTCCATGTCTTTCACTGTGAGGGATGAACACTTAACGAGTACACTTCTGCTCCAAATAACCAAGGAAACAGAGCTTGAGTTCTGTGCACTCTAACCTCCACCATGCTTTGTGCGGTCTTCACAGAGCAACGTACCCTTGAGCACAAGTCAGAGCCAAGATGGCTTGAAAGGATGTCTGGATTCCCCACCCACCTCCCCAACCCTGTTAATCATGTGTGAGACACATGTTTAAAAATTATGTCATATCTCATCACCTCACATTCAAATGAAAAAATGGCACCTCTTCAAAAGCAGTGTTGAACCAAATTAGCAGGACTCAAGATTTATGACTGAAATTTCAAAATAAGGTACCCCATCTGGTCACTTACCCCCACCCTCTGTCTGGGAGGGAAACCCAGTCAGAGGGAGGGGGCACCCTGCCCAGGGGAGCAGGGGATTCTCGACCAGTTTCCTGCTAATCACTAGAGTGAAGAAGTCTTTGATGATGGCAGAATGAGAAAGCAAAGCCTTCTCATGGGCTTCCATGACTACTAACTGCCATTCTCTCTTGCTGCCTGGCCCTGTCCACTAGGAAGAGAAAGTGACTTGAAGACCCATGCAAAGGAGAAGACATGCCAGCAGTCTACACAGACAGGTATGACACTGAGCCATGCCTCAGAGACTAACTCAAATCCATGGTTTCATTCTAGCACCTGAGCCAAAGTGCCAACTGCCACGATCAAATGGGGCCCTTTTAATTTTCATTAATTCATACATATTTGCTAGTCCCTATGATACACCTAAATCCCTCAGCTTTTATTGCTGCTCCCTAACTGGCCCAGTGTTGGCAAAACAGCAATTTGTCCATCCATGCTCACCAATGAACCCTTCCCGTTAACCCATGTGTGGGATGTGCTGTTTATACAGCAATCAGAGGAATTTGTTCTTGGACAACTTCATTTGCTAGTAATTTCTGAGAACTTGTGGCTCACTTGTTGATTTTCCTTGCTGATTCTTTAAACCTATCATTTTTCATCATCCAAAAGAATTCCTTTCTACTAAAAAGGTCTGTACATTAACATGCCCATTCTCACCCTAACCTCCAAAAGAATGAGTCCAAAACCACCTTGAGGAGTCACATTTATGGCGGATTTATAAACCTGTGTAGAAATGGACATACTCAGCTGGCCCTCGGTCACCCCTGGCATGTTTACCTACTCGCTCATCCAGCTGAGAGGGACTGGAGAGCAGCTTCCCAACCTGCCAGGTGGAAGCACACCAGCAGGTCCTGCCTCCCCCTGCAGAACAGCAGGGCGTATTTGTGTGTCCAACTTCAGCACAGAGGTCAGGGACAGTTTTACTAGCAGTAATATAGGATGGTGTTATATGTACGTGTTATAATGTCATGGCCAAGACCACACACGTCATAGAGAAATATGTGACTGAACCACGCATGATAAGCTATGGTTGAGTTTTTCCATCAGTGCTGATCCTTTTTGTTCTCAGCTGCTAGTGCTCAGTAGCAACTGGATGACAATACTTGCCAATAGCTTAAGAAATTTCATTGGAAAAACCATGAGGTTGAGAAAACAATCCATTCTCTGTTATGACTTTTTATTTTTATAAATTGGGAAAGAGCAGCCATGGCTTTGTCTTGGGGGAGAGAGTACAGCTGAGTGTACAGCTGGGCCTACAGGTGGAGACTTGGGGGTTGGGTGTGCTCGGGATCACTCCTCTATCCCAAATGGTCTCTCCATTGAGATATGCAGTCTGAGGAAGGAAGCTATGAGTTCCCAAACCAGTGAAGTCAAGGGAGAATCTCAAGGTCATAAGAAGGTTGTTTCCTTTAATACGGCCCACATGACAAGGGCCCAAGGGTTACCTGAAATTTAGGATAGGAAAATGAAGAGTCTGTTAATTATCCTAAAGTAACTCTAAGAGTTGGAGAATAGAGTATGAATCTTCCAAGGATGAATGAAAGGATCAGCTTCACTCTCTTCCCAAACATCCACCTTTGACCCTAAGCCATGGACTGGCCTTGGGAAAGCCCATCCTGGCTTCTGAGTCATTGGGAGCCTTCATTAGGATTCTCAAGGGGTCCCCTTGATGTGCTTTAGGCCACGAGGGTCTTCATGCTCATGCTTCAGATGGCAACAAGCCTTGGCAGAAAAAACCTGCCCCAACCTGGCATCAACCTTCCAGACTCACAGCCCCTGCTCACACACTAGGACTGTCTCTGTGGTACACGCAAACACAGGCCTGGAGTTGCCTCCCACCTACAGTCCACCATGCTGGGGACTGACATCTGCCTGTGTGTTTGTGGGAAAAGTGCAGAATCCCAGTTCATGGTCCTGGATGGCTTTCATTAACTTATATTCAAACTTTCTTTCTTTTTTTTTTATTGTTATTATTGTTGGTTTTTTTTAATTTTATTTTATTTTTAAACTTTACATAATTGTACTAGTTTTGCCAAATATCAAAATGAATCCGCCACAGGCACACATGTGTTCCCCATCCTGAACCCTCCTCCCTCCTCCCTCCCCATACCATCCCTCTGGGTCGTCCGAGTGCACTAGCCCCAAGCATCCAGTATCGTGTATCGAACCTGGACTGGCAACTCGTTTCTTACATGATATTTTACATGTTTCAAACTTTCAAAGCAACTAGTAAGCTACTTTCCTTCATCTTTGCATTCAGTCCTGAATGTGGGTCTCTGATCAACACTGAGTCAGAGACAACAAGTGGTTTGAATCAAAGAAGGCTATTTAGGCCTCTCATTTCTTTTCATCGGTTGTCCCTGAGCTGACTTGTACATAAACATGTGTGTCCACACATACATACACACACACAACCATACACCAACATGTTAAGAACAATTCTATTTTGTGAGACTACAGGTAAATTTTTATGGTCTTCTTTACACTGTTTTTTTCCAAATTTTCTAGAGTATTTCCATTATAAAAAGAAAATAATTAATGTTAACAAATTTTTGTTCTTGTTAGAGTCTTTGTGGGGATGACAATATTAATAAAAATGTCCTACTGAGGAACAAAACCTAAGTATTTGTTAGTCACTCAGTCATTTCCAACTCTTTGCAACTGCATAGATTGTAGCCCACCAGGCTCCTCTGTCCATGGGATTCTCCAGGCAAGAATACTGGAGTGGGTTGCCAAGCCCTTCTCCAGGGGATCTTTCCAACCCAGGGATCAAACCCTGGTCTCCTGCATTGTAGGCAGATTCTTTACTGTCTAAGCTACCAGGGAAGCTGTTTTAAAGAATAAAACAAAACAAAAACCTGTTTCAGAATCAGACTTCACAACATTAAAGGGGACGCAGCATGTCATGCTGTAAACCAGATCCAAAGCTCATTTGTCATCAGGTGTGCAGGCCGGCACTAGGCCTTCCTGCTGTGGGTCAGCCAGGTGCTGGGACACCCAGAAGGGACAGGCACCCCACTGTCCAGCAAGGACACACACTCCTGGGAGAATGGGCACAGCAGAGATGAGGGGCACATGGGGCTTTGAAAGAGTATGCTCATCTGACCCAAGGCAGGGCGGGCCTGGCGCAGGCTGGGTGGGAGGTGGGGGTGGTGGGTAAACAGGGATGGGACGTGAAGGGTCGGCCCTAACCGGGCACTGGGGAGCCACCGGCAGGTTTCAGACGGAAAACGACGTGACCATATTTGTGCTTTAGAAGAAGCCTCCAATAGCAGAGAGGCGGGTAGCATTTCAGGGAAGTAAAGGATGCCCAGTGACAGATGGTGAAGAGGATGCAAGGGAGGGAAGATGTTTAAGGAACATTGTGGGGTGAAAGCCAATAAAGCAGGTGGGAGGAAGGGGAAGAGACAAAGGAGCCAAAGTGACTCCAACAGGATGGGAAAAGAGAACAAGCTGGTTCTGTGCATTCAGTTGTGGTGGCTGAAGATGGAGCATAAGGATAAGCTGGAGTCTGACCTGTCCTGGGTCAGCTAGGGGTGCTTTTCTTTCCCTGTTCCCTCCTTCACCTAATCTTCATACATATGCATCCTGAAACATCTGTTTCCTGATGTCAGAAGTCCACACAAAGGGAATTCTGTTCCTTTTCAATTCTGCCTTGAACATGGAAATAAAAAGTGGAAATCTTCCATGAGACACTTTTACTTGGATGACATAGTAAGCAGGGACCACTCACCCCTTTTTGTGTCCACGGCAGAGATGGCCTGAATCAGGAGAGGTGCATTGGACTCCGAGTATTCCACAAAGACCAGCAGCAGCTTCAGGGCTGTCTTCACCACCAGACGGAACTGTGGAGACAAGACACAACCGTCGTGCAGCTGCACACACAGCAGGGACGTCTGCAGCCTTTGTCCTGACAGCAGCTGGCACCCAGCTGCTCTTCTCAGCAGTTACGCAGATTCCTTCACCAGACACCTCAGAAGGCAGGTGTCAGTATTACCCCCATTGCACAGATAAGTAAACTGAGGCCAAGTCCCTGACTCAAGATACCACAGCTAGAAAAGGAACCAGAATTTGAACCCAAGGCCTTTGGCCCCCGGGCTCACACAAGTTCTGTCAACACAGGAGGCGGCAGTTGCTGGGTCGGTAACTTCGTTTTAACCAGACTAGATCACTGTGATGTACCGCAATCAAGTCTCATTTGTTTTCTGATGAAGAAGCAGGCATGGCAAGCTAAATGACTTGTCTGACGCTGTGACAGGACGCTTGAACCAAGTCCGGGTTCTTAAAACTGCACAGGGAAGGCCATCTGGGGCCTCACCCCCACAGTCCTGGGCCCAGAGGACTGCACTCGTGAGGAGCCACACCCAGCCCAGGGCCCCTCTTCATGCAGACTGAAGGTCACTTACCTGGAGAAATGCAGCTGACACTGAACCCTAACTCACTCAGCTGCTGGGGGTGGGGTTTGGGCGGTAGGGTGGGGTGGGGTGGAGTTGGAGGTGGGCTGTGGCAGCCTGGGGCTTCCCGCTCAGCCCCCCACCCCTTCCCACAGGCTTTGCTGCTGCAACCTTGACTCATGTCTCCTTTCCTGCACCCCATTTCCTCCTTCTCAAAGAAATCACACACCACCTTCCTCCTGGAAACAGGTTCAAATCCCCCTTCTAGGAAACAGCGCACCTGCCTCAGGGCTGCTCCTTGAGGGGGCCCCCAGCAGGTGGCTGGACAGTGCCCCTCTGCCTCCGCCCCTACCCCACGGGCAGAAAGAGCTCTCCTGGGGAGAGGGGCTGCTGTGCATGGGGTCTGCAGGGTCGGAACCACACCTGGGTCAGAGTGGCCTCAACAGTGTTTGCGTGTGGAATGAACGAATCTCCCAAGAAGCAACCAATCAGTCCACGTTTGTTCTCCCACCCCTGTGGCTGCGGAAAACCGGCTCCAGGCACTCCACCAGGTCTGCCGCCGAGAAAGGCCCAGGGACTCCTGCAGGCATCTCCTCACATCAATATATCAGAGCCAGGTGTGGACTTTAGGGCGGGATGTGGAGCCCTGCACACGCCAGGGGGACAGGGTGAAACCATCACCCATCCCAAGTCATTTCTCCAAACTCGTGACCCCACCTCTCCCCGTCAACCCCTGTCCTCTGTCATCTCCCCTAGTAAACCAGCTGGCTTTTCCTCGATTCCATAGCTCTCTCCAGCCAGAGCCATGGTATCCAGCTCCCCTTAAAAGAAAATTGCTCAAAAGAGTTGCCATACTCCCTGATTCCCCTTCTCCATTTCCCATAGACTCCTCAACCCATCTGACAGAGCTCCTATCTCCACGGCGCAGATTAAACTACTCTTGTCAAGCTTGCTGATGGCCTCCATGTTGTCCAGGCATCCCTGGTGGCTCAGACACTAAAGAATCTGCCTGCAATGCAGGAAACCTGGGTTCGATCCCTGGGCCAGGAAGATCCCCTGGAGAAGGAAATGGCAACCCACTCCAGTATTCTTGCCTGGAGAATTCCACGGACAGTGGAGCCTGACAGGCTACAGTTCATGGGGTCACAAAGAGTCAGACACAACTGAGTAACTAACTCTTTGACTTTCCATGGTGTCCAGTGGTTACTCTTCTAGGCTCATTTTAGCTCAACTCTCAGCAGCCCGTGACAATCAACTGCTCCCTCCAGAAACAATTTCCTCATGACATGGCTGACCACCGTCTCCTACCTGGGGGGCTACTCTAGCTGGCTCCTTCTAAGCAGCTCAACCTCCAGGTGTGGGGAGGCCTCAGAGTTCACTCCCCACCCCTGCTCCCTTGCCACACACTCTGTCCAGGTGAGTTCATCCAGGCCCTTAACTGTAAATCCCACTTATGACTCAGTGCTCTTCAGACCTGGCACCTGACCTCGCCACTCTTATGGGCCCTCAAGTTCAATGTAGCCCTAAGAAAACTCTCTCGATTTGTACTTGTGCTCATTCTGTCCCACCACCACTTCCAGCGTGTCCCTTCCACAAGTCCACACCTTGGGACAAGGCCCCACCATTCACTCACTGCAAATGGGAGCCACACTGCCCTCCTCCCTCCCAATTTCACAATGACTCCATCCATCAGGGCTGTCGGCAGCTATCTGACTCTGCCCACAGCTCCCTCTCCCTGTCCACCCGAGACCACCGTGAGAGCCTCCTCAGTACTGCTGGGCTTGTCACCTTGAAGCCCTTTCTCTAAACTTCAGCCAGAGGGACCCTGGCCCTCTCAACCCTCCACTGGCTCTGCATCACATTCAGGGTGGCGTCCACCCCTGCAAGCTTTATGTCGCTACCAAGCTCTCCGTCCTCATCCCCGTCACTCCCCTTCTGCCCAGGGTGCTCCCATCAGCCACCTCTCTTTAGTCACATGACCGTGTGTTTTTCACATACAAAGCTTGTGCCTGACTCAAGAGTTTTCTCATTGGCTATTCCCTCACCAGTCACCACAGGACTGGCCTTTCCTTATCTTCCAGGTCTGAGAGATTTCCCCTCGTGGGAAATAACCTTTCTGATGATGTCATCTAAAGGAGCCCCTTGGTCACTCACGTCACCCTGTTTTCTTCACGTCCTTTATCACGACCTGTAACTGCTACATACACGTCACTCATCTGATACACGAGCCACACCTGTTTAGAGCGGCCGGTCCCTTCCCCAGGGATCTTCCTGACCCAGCAATTGAACCGGGGTCTCCTGCATGGCAGGTGGAGTCTTTACCAGCTGAGCCACCAGGGAAGGCCCAGAGCAGAGGCCACCTGGTGGTGGAGATGCTGATTTTTCTGACACACCAGAAACCGCATCTCCCTCCAAGGGGCTGCTGGGTCAGTACTGCACATGGGCAGGCCGGAGTGCCCTCTTCACCAAGGCTTGGCCTGCAAACCCAACCCCTAATGTGTGTGGAGCCAGTCTCCTCGGCCCGCTCCGACCCCCCACTCCACTCCAGCCCTCAGCACGGCCGGGCCCCCCGCACCAAGTGCAGAGGACAAGCAGCGCCTTGGGCTTCTGTCCGTCCGCCCTGCGACGTCCTTATCAAAATGGGACCTGAGTTCTGGCGAGGGCTCTGAACTCTCTAGAGCACGTTCACCTTTTGTCAGCCATGTCCCACATTCTCTGTTCTCCCTAACTGGGAATAGACTAAATTCCAGAGTATTTTTCTCCGCAACTACAAGGTGGGGGTAGGAGAGGAAGGCATGGCACAATGAACGGTGCTATCTCGGTACATGTAGAGCAGAAAAAATGTCTTCAAGTAAATAAAACAACCCAGCAAGCCCAGGCTTGGCGCCCTCATTGGTGGGTGGACTGTTATTATGTGGTTTAAGCCTCCTCGGTGTCTTCGTGGGAAAGAACCTGGCTGCTGCCCAGCCCACGGCCCCATCAGCTGGTCTCAGCTGGGCTGCCTCCCGGGCATCTCTGTGGTCACGGGGCCTTGGCTGACAGGGTACTCAAGGACCCACTCTCCCTTACAAGGTTCTCTAAGTAAGAAACCACTGTTTTCTCGGGAAGTCTTCTTTCCTTATTAGTCTCAACATGCCTGTTCACGTCATCTTCTCCTTTGCTATGAAGGCTCTGCTTAGAGATCTTTTGCCCCTGTAACTTTATTTTTAAAAAACCCTTAAACTCTTCTGAGTCATGATCTTAGGCTTCTATGAATTTGGCTTCTACTCGGTCTAAGTTGATGTTTATGTGTGTTTGGAAGCCTTACTATGTAAAATTAATCACAAACATATTATATAGTTAAACTACTTCAGAAAAAAGAGAGCATTGACACATTAATTTAATGGAAATGAATAGTACTAATTGCTAGCATGTCCCAACTAATCATCAAAATACAACCAGCACAGCTTCTCTTCTGAAATACCTCATTAGCATTGCTGTACAGACTTGAAAGGAATAAGAATTCCTGACTTCAAAAGATTTCTACACCAAATGCTCATTTTTCCAGAATTCACGCAATTTGATGCCCTCAAGTATCTGGAATGCTATCAAAACCCTCCAAAACCTTGGCACAGTCACAGTGGAGGCCGCACAGCCATTCCTCCAAGTCGAAACACGCTGCTCATCATCTCAGAGCTCTTAAAAATCCGCTGTGCTTATCTAAGACACATTCTAGCAGGAGTGGCCACCGAGCTTCCTGACCTGCTGAGAGGAGGTAAACGAGAGGCCAGTGATGGACCGGGAGAGGCAGGCCCACCGTGGCAGCGGGAGCAAGGACCACGAATGAGGGGCGGGGACACACGCATGGATGCCAGTGCACACAGCACTGCAAGGCTCAGACACTGGAGCACACAGCACTGCAAGGCTCAGACACTGGAGGCTTCTCAAAGGGCTGTGGCAGTGACCCTCCAATGCCATTTCATCTCCGCCTGGTGCTCCTTCATGTTCTAAGGGGCGGTTTCATCACAAATGACTTACAGGCTAAAAACTCTGCCTATCTGTCTAACACTGAGGGCAGTCAGTAAGAACTGATTCTCATTCTTATGGAGCATGAAGCACTTGGGAAGATAAAGCAACTGGTCACAAAACAGTAACCAGGACAACACGGAGTCAGTCTCAGAAGCAGTGGTTCTGAGACCAGTCAGATGCTGCGGGCATAGATTCCCCATATCAGAAGGTCTGGGTGGCCCTTGCTAAGGCTACTGCAGAAGGAATTCAGAACCTGGATGGGGGTGAGCCGGCCAGGCCATCTAAGGTCCTTCCCAATTCCAAGATGCTCTGATTCTTCTTTCAACATCCTGAGTGCCTTCCAGATGCTCAGTACCCACTGAAGGTCCCTGGGCGGCAGGAGGGTCAGGAAGCTGTAGCCCAGCCTTTAAGAAGACAGTCAACCTGCTTTGGAGACAGGACTCAGAACACCTCCACACAACACGGCTGAGAGCGTTACCTGTGCCAGGGGCCATCAGAGTCCGGCTACTGAGGACAGAGAGCAACGTCCCAGAGCCAGGCCCCTACACTGGGGAGGAGAG
The DNA here is from genome assembly GCF_003369695.1 of Bos indicus x Bos taurus. Lineage (NCBI taxonomy): Eukaryota > Metazoa > Chordata > Mammalia > Artiodactyla > Bovidae > Bos > Bos indicus x Bos taurus. The sequence continues at coordinate 20,731,930 of NC_040099.1, forward strand.
GCTCAGAGCTGATGTAGCCGGCCTTCTAGGCTTCCAGGGACCCGAAGAGCGGTGTGACAGCCTTCAGGTTCCCGCTTACACAAATAAGCCCACTTATTTTAGGGTTTGGAGGAACCACACGGAGGGGAGGGTCTACATTCAGCCTTTGGGCTACACATTACCTACTTTTATATACAGTCAACCGTTGAATAACATGGGTTTGAACTGTGCGGATCCACTCATAGGAAGTATTTTTCTTTTTCAAAGGTAAATACTATGGTACCACATGATCCGCGGCTGGCTGAATCCCTGGGTGCAGAACCACGGGTACAGCACTGCGGACATGGAATAACCGCAGATATGGAGAGCTGACTTTAATCTATACACCATTTTTCAACTCCTGGAAGGGTCTGGGTCTCTAACGTCTGCATAATTCAAGGATCAACTATAATTACATCCTAGGAAAAACTGCTACTCTATTTTAGCGCTGTCCATCATAATGCTGCTGCTGCTGCTGCTAAGTCGCTTCAGTCGTGTCCGACTCTGTGCGATGCCATGGACTGCAGCCTACCAGGCTTCTCCGTCCATGGGATTCTCCAGGCAAGAACACTGGAGTGGGTTGCCATTTCCTTCTCCAATGCATGAAAGTGGAAAGTGAAAGTGAAGTTGCCCAGTCGTGTCTGACTCTTAGCGACCCCGTGGACTGCAGCCTACCAGGCTCCTCCATCCATGGGATTTTCCAGGCAACAGTACTGGAGTGGGGTGCCATTGCCTTCTCCCGTCCATCATAATAAATTATGTTTTATGTTGCTTTAAATATGCAGGTAAATCACAGTATATAACAGGAATCTGAGACAAGCCTTTCACACAAGGACAGGAACATGTAGTCAGCGGTGAACTGTGCTTCTTATCATCAGTGTGAGCCTTACTCTCCGCAGCAGCTGTTCCTCTCTGTTCCTACACAGCATAAAGTGGAGGCCGTGGGGCTTCGGAAGACCAGGGAGGTCCCACGGACAACCTGGGACTCCAGTGTCACCTCCACGTCAGGGAGGCGGGGACTGAGTAGGACGATGGTGTCCATAGGGCTTGGCTGGTTTTGTTGTTGCTGTTGTTTAATTTTCAGCCCACAAGGAGGGCATGGAGTCAGCCTGTACAGAACCTGGCTATCTAGGGTTTAGATAAACTGTAACCACCAGTTGTTATGGAAAAGGAGTAAGAGGCAGTTCCTCAATAATTCTGCTCTTAAAAGCAAACTAGAGGGCTTCCCTCCTGGCTCAGTGGTAAAGAAACTGCCTGTGAATCCAGGAGACAAAGGCTCGATCCCTAATCTGGGAAGATCTCACATGCCTGGGGGCAACTGAGCCCGTGTGCCACACTACTGAGCCTGCGCTCTACAGCCGGGAGCCACAACTAACGAACCTGAGCACCCCAGAGCCCATGCTGTGCGACAACGAAGCCACCGCAGCGAGAAGCGGGTGCACCGCAACTGGAGAGTACCCCAGCTCGTCGCATAGAGAAAAGCCCGCACAGCAACAAAGACCCAGCACAATCTGAAATAAACAAATAAAAAAGCAAACTGGAACTCCCTTCACGTTTTATGGTACTTAGAGAAGACCAAGAACTTCACTTAGCAGGTCAAATACGTTGCTTATGAAGTAGAAATCAAAGTATTCCCCCAAGTCTCCAAATTCCTACTCTTTTAAAAATTCAGCAACCATAGAAAGAAAACAATTTCCAAACCTCAGGATTTAAATTATAAAGGGGGTTTGAAAGACATGCTTCATTCTATCTGTTTCATTTTCCCCTAAAAAAAGCATGTTATAGAAGTGGATGCTGGTTATTAAAACTGAATTAGAAATTGGAGGGTAACTTGATCCTCAAAGCTTTGCCACACTGTTTACAAGCTAACCAGAACTAAGACTATACTGAATATTTTAACAAGAACAACAACAAAATTCAAGTGACTTAAGATATTTATCAAACTTCTCTTAAATGCTTTATTCCAAAGACATATACTCAAGCTCAGAATTTCTAAGCAAAAAGCTCAGAATGGGCCCTCAGACATCTTGGGGTTCAAATCTCTCCCCTTTTGTGCTGTCATCATAAGAATGAGGTTGATCTTATCAGAAATAAAGTATAGGCCAAAATACTCTCCCTGAGTCCAAACTTCTGAGCCAAGGCTTTCAGGTGTCTGTGGGGGAGAGGTGTAGACCCCAAAGCTGGCACACCTGCCAGGACAGGAAGCCACTCACATCAAACCCATGTGCTGTGGCTTCAGGGCCTAATGGCCAACCCATGTATGATCCAATGCAATTTGCAGAAAGGGAACCATCTTGGTGATTAATGGAGTAGCCAATTGTGGGGCTGGGAACCCCTCAAACTTTTACTTACTTGCTGTCAGAAAATCTTGCAGAATGTCAAATACAGAAGACTATTCAAAAATAAAGACCCTGATACTGGGAAGGATGGAAAGCAAAAGCAGGAGGCACCAGCAGAGGTCGAGGTGGTTGGATGGCATCACCAACTCAAAGGACATGAGTTTGAGCAAGCTCCAGGAGACAGTGGAGGACAGAGGAGCCTGGCATGCTACAGTCCGTGGGGTTGCAAAGAGGTGGACACAATGTAGCAACTGAACAACAAAAACAAAAATTCAAAAATAATTCAAATAAATGTCAAAATAGTAAATAATGCTGTAAAAGAACATGTTCTTCTATTGAGATAAAGTACTGGGGCTTACCTGGAGGTTTCTGTAAAGAATAATGTCTAAAAGTGAATAAGACCAAAAAACATCCACTTGCTAAATTTCTTTTGGGATACATTTCTCAGTGTAACTATGAAGAGTTAGCTGATAACAGGTAACATAAATCCATTGTTGTTATCTAAGCACTTCACCCAATATCAATAACCTCAGATATGCAGATGATGCCACCCTTATGGCAGAAAGTGAAGAGGAACTAAAAAGCCTCTTGATGAAAGTGAAAGAGGACAGTGAAAAACTTGGCTTAAAGCTCAACATTCAGAAAACTAAGATCATGGCATCCAGTCCCATCACTTCATGGAAAATAGATGGAGAAACAGTGGAAACAGTGGCTGACTTTATTTTTTGGGGTTCCAAAATCACTGCAGATGGTGATTGCAGCCATGAAATTAAAAGACACTTACTCCTTGGAAGGAAAGTTATGACCAACCTAGATAGCATATTAAAAAGCAGAGATATTACTTTGCCAACAAAGGTCCGTCTAGTCAAGGCTATGGTTTTTCCAGTGGTCATGTATGGATGTGAGAGTTGGACTATAATGAAAGCTGAGCACCAAAGAATTGATGCTTTTGAACTGTGGTGCTGGAGAAGACTCTTGAGAGTCCCTTGGACTGCAAGGAGATCCAACCAGTCCATCCTAAAGGAGATCAGTCTTGGGTATTCATTGGTAGGACTGATTTTGAAGCTGAAACTCAATACTGTGGCCACCTGATGCGAAGAGCTAACTCATTTGAAAAAACCCTGATGCTGGGAGGGATTGAGGGCAGGAGGAGAAGGGGACGACAGAGGATGAGATGGCTGGATGGCATCACCAACTAAATGGACATGGGTTTGGGTGGACTCTGGGAGTTGGTGATGGACAGGGAGGCCTGGCGTGCTGCGATTCATGGGGTCACAAAGAGTCGGACACGACTGAGTGACTGAACTGAACTGAAAGCACTACCAAAACCGTGCACTAAAACACTGCCTTAGGGAACACTGCCACAGTACCTTCAAAATGAAGGGGGGAAATCAACCAGAGTGGTGCTTATCCCCAGCTTCAGATACAAAACCTCCTGGTCCAGAAGACTCTGTGACTGGTCACACAGCTAACTTCTAGAGGAAGTCAAAGAAAACCAAGGCTAATCTGATTTCTACCATACTATAGGGTACCCCAGCTTTCCCTCTGGTGCAAAAACATAAGCCACAGGCAAATGGGACACATATTCTTCTCTTCTGCTGCTGCTGCTGCTGCTAAGTCACTTTAGTCGTGTCCAACTCTGTGCGACCCCATAGACAGCAGCCCACCAGGCTCCTCTGTCCTTGGGATTCTCCAGGCAAGAACATTGGAGTGGGTTAGTGGGTTGCCATTTCCTTCTCCAATGCAGGAAAGTGAAAAGTGAAAGGGAAGTCGCTCAGTTGTGTCCTACTCTTTGCGACCTCATGCACTGTAGCCACCAGGTTCCTCCATTCGTGGGACCTTCCAGGCAAGAGTACTGGAGTGGGTATTCTTCTCTGAGTAATCAGTTCAGTTCAGCCCATTTCAGTCGCTCAGTCATGTCCGCCTGTTTGTGACCCCACGAATCGCAGCACGCCAGGACTCCCTGTCCATCACCAACTCCCGGAGTTCACCCAAACTCATGTCCATCGAGTCAGTGATGCCATCCAGCCATCTCATCTTCTGTCATCCCCTTTCTTCCTGCCCCCAGTCCCTCCCAGCATCAGGGTCTTTTCAAATGAGTCAGCTCTTCGCATCAGGTGGCCACAGTATTGGAGTTTCAGCTTTAGCATCAGTCCTTCCAATGAACACCAAGGACTGATCTCCTTTAGGATGGACTGGTTGGATCTCCTTGCAGTCCAAGGGACTCTCAAGAGTCTTCTCCAGCACCACAGTTCAAAAGCATCAATTCTTTGGTGCTCAGCTTTCTTTATAGTCCAACTCTCACATCCATACATGACCACTGGAAAAACCATAGCCTTGACTAGACGGACCTTTGTTGGCAAAGTAATGTCTCTGCTTTTTAATATGCTATCTAGGTTGGTCATAACTTTCCTTCCAAGGAGTAAGCATCTTCTAATTTCATGGTTGCAATCACTATCCGCAGTGATTTTGCAGCCCCCCAAAAATAAAGTCTGACACTGTTTCCACTGTTTCCCCATCTATTTCCCATGAAGTGATGGGACTGGATGCCACGATCTTAGTTTTCTGAATGTTGAGCTTTAAGCCAAGTTTTTCACTGTCCTCTTTCACTTTCATCAAGAGGCTTTTGAGTTCCTCTTCACTTTCTGCCATAAGGGTGGTGTCATCTGCATGTCTGAGGTGACTGACCAAAGCTGAATAACTTTCTTATGTAAATAACCAGCCCTGGAAACATGACAATGAACAACTGCCAAGCTCAGGAATGGTGAAAGTGCTGTTAGCCCGAGTGTGCTGGTCAGCTGTCATCTCCTAAAGTGGACGGAGAAGGGCTGGCAGATGAGTACTGGCAGGTAGAGAGAGGCTGCAGGGATGGGGTCAGCAGTGCTGGCAAAGGATGACCTGAGCTGGTAGGGCTGCTCCCAGCGGGCTCCTGGAAGCTTATGCTTTTTTCAGTCGTCCTGTTCACCCAACTCTCCTAGAACATCTCTGTCCAAGGAACAGCACATCGGCCACAGTAAAGCTTTTACATCATTCCAGATGTTCTTCCATATTAGAGCCACCCATTTCCCAGAAGAGGGAACACAGCTGCAAGTGCTTGGCCACATGCCCCCAAAGGGAAGAAGGTTCAGAGTCCCACTTCATTCCTGTTTCCTCCCATTTACATTCATAAGGGATCTTGACTATGTAAATTTGTAAGCTGCAGTTCTGGTTTATCAATAAGCCTTTGGAGAGTTGTGGTTCCTACCACAAATCAGCTCCCTGAAGCTAATCATCTCAGAGTGGAATGAAAAAAAAAAAATGCTGTTCCAGCCCTGTGGCTGGGGACCCATTCTGGATCTTGGGGTCCCCTCAGTGTGCTGGTTCCTTTAAGGTGTGACTCCAACCTCTGGTGTCAACTACTAGTAAATTCCCCCCAAACAATGACTAGTAAAATTTCCTTTTTTTTTCTTTTTCTTCCACTTAGATTATGGGGGTATCCAAGAGATCAAATCAGTGAGAATTAGTTTTCTGGGTGTGTGCCTACGTGCTCAGTTGCTCAGTCGTGTCCGACTCTTTCTGACCCCATAGACTGTAGAATGCCAGGCACTCCAGTCCATGAGATTCTCCAGGCAAGGATGCTGGAGTGAGTTGCTATTTCCTCCTCCAGGGATTTCTGGGTGTATGGAGCCGAATAACCAGTAGAAGAGCAATACCCATAAAGGGGAGAGTGGCTCTTTGTATCCATAATATCTCTGACACAAATATTACTTGACTGAGTGAGTGAAAGTCACTCAGTCGTGTCCGACTCTTGCGACCCCACGGACTACACAGTTCATAGAATTCTCCAGGCCAGAATACTGGACTGGGTAGCCTTTCCCTTCTCCAGAGGATGTTCCCAACCTAGGGATCAAATCCAGGTCTCCCACATTGCAGGCAGATTCTTTACCAGCTGAGCCACAAGGGAAGTCCAAGAATACTGGAATGGGTAGCCTATCCCTTCTCCAGTAGCTATTCCCGACCCAGGAATCAAACCAGTGTCTCATGCATTGCAGTGGATTCTTTACCAACTGAGCTATCGGGGAAGCCCCAAATTGAACCTGTATTAAAACATGGAATTTGGTTGGTCAAGAGGTTAAGAATCTGCCTGCCAATGTAGGCGACACTGGTTTGATCCCTGGTCTGGGAAGATTCCACATGCCATGAAGCAACTGAGCCCAGATACCACAGCTCCTGAGCCTGCACTCTAGGGTCAAGAACAGCAAACAACCCATAGGAGGAAGGGAGCAGCCACAGACTACCTGGACAGGCAGGGAACCACATCCCGAGTCTTCTCCTCTATGACACAAAAGCCGTAAGCTGCAGGGAAGGATAGCAAATCTTGTTGCCCCAGAAGCACAGGTAGTGTAGTAGAAGGGAAAAGAATAAGACTTTGTGTTGCTGGGACAGGGGCAAGAACACATCCCTCAGGAGAGACCTTTTAGAGTTCTCCTACCACTGAGGGAGGGACAGGACCACTGAGACAGTCCCACCTCAAACCCAGTTTATTGGTGTAGTATGAAATCTTGATATTAAAAAATAACCTTTTAAAATTTTTACTGATTTTTTTATGATTCTAAGAGTAATATATTCTCTTTATACCAAACTTCAGAAATACAAAAATAAAGTAAAAATCACCTGAAGTGCTATTACATAAGGATTTTAAACTTTGTACATTTCCTTCTAATTTTCCTACACTATTTTCCTGTATTATTGTAGTATTTCAAAAACCTAACATCTAATGACTGTGTAATTAATATTAGGCATATGACCTTGCTAAAGACCAATGTTGGAAACAAGGCAATAGAGAAAGTTCAGTTCTGGAAGCACCAGGCCATAGCAGGTTCCACTTGGAGAGAGGCAGGAGCATGGAGATTGACCTCCCTCTGAGACTCAGATGTGTAGAAAATGTTTAAAGCTCACAGTGAAAAGGCAACATTGAGAAAAACTCTCTAGCAAGCCAGTTCTCATCTCAAGCACAATTACTTAAAAGAACTTGGAAACGGGTGGTAAAGGAAGATAATACAGCAACAGCAAAACCCAAGCCCTGCTCCCCTTGAGAGAAAACTGAAAACCTCTCTACTCTAATAGCTTAGTATTAGAGATGTGCCCATTTATAGGCATAAATACTACCTACGTTAGCCTATACTATCCCATACATACCAAGCTTTCAACAAAAAATCACAAGATGTATAAAAAAGTCCCAATTCCCCACCCTTTCTAACAAGAAACAAAGCCATCAATAGATTTGGCTCAATATTGGAACTATAAAATTCACAATGATTAAAATGTTAAAGACTAATGGAAAAGGTATACACCATGCATGAACAGATGATAAATTTCAGCAAAGGGAAACTATAAGAATCAAATGGAAATGCTGGAAGTAAAAAGCATTTAAAGCCTAAAGCTTTCCTTTCCTGAGTGAATATGATCTTGAGGTTGGAACTCTAGCCTGAAATTAATGGGAAAAAAATCAAAGCTCCACATTTAGGTGTTAAACAATCACAGAGATGCAGAATGGAAGAAATTGGCAAATGTAAATAAGTGAAAAACAAAACAAAACCTAGGAGGTTTAGTGAATTATTAGTTTGATTGGAGCTAGCACCCAGGGCTGCCACTGAATGCAGAGGTGGGATTTATAGAAGGGGGACACTGTATTCTGGGATCTTACCAAAGTAAGATCCTTTGCACTGGATGGACAGAGAAACTGCTACCCTGCACAATGAGGAACTACAAACTACATCCCCAAGGACTGTCTGTGGAGACCATCAAATTTAACTTGGACAGGATGGCATAATCAGTTCAGTTTAGTCACTCAGTCATGTCTGACTCTTTGCAACCCCATGGACTGCAGCATGCCAGGCCTCCCTGTCCATCACCAACTCCCAGAGTTCACTCAAACTCATGTCCATCGAGTTGGTGATGCCATCCCACCATCTCACCCTCTGTCGTCCCCTTCTCCCCCTGCTTTCAATCTTTCCCAGCATCAGGGTCTTTTCCAATGAGTCAAGATGGCATAGTATCTGTCTTTAAATACTTTAAGAGTATTTCCATGGGGAAGTGAGTGTGTGTTATTCCAGAAAGCAGTGCAAAGCATTTGGTTAATGACAGAAAGGTAGAGGTGGGTCCCGACAAGTAAGGCTTTCCCACAGTTCCAGTGTCCAGTAAAGGCAGTTTGAGGGAAATGGCACTTGCTCTGCTGAAGTATCGGGAGTGTGGCTGGTGAATGTCAGGAACATCTTGAACAAGATTTTGCCATCTCTCCAAGGCTAGAATTCTATTTGATATTACATTACTCAAAAAGCACTTCAGTGAGTCTCCAGATAATTATGCTGAGTGAAAAAAAGCTAACTCCAAAAGGTTACATGCTGTGGCCCCTACCTTCCATATAACCTTATTGAAATCACCAAAGTATAGAAATGAAGAATAGGTTAATGGTTGCCAGAGATTTAGGTTGGGGTGGGAATAGGAGGCAAGTGATATTCGGGCTCCTGTTGGTGATGGACACGTTCTGTCTCTTGACTGTACCAAACCCTCAACTGCCTGATTTGCGATGCTGCAGTACAGTATTGCAGGATGTTATCTTTGGAGAAAGCTGGGTAAAGATTACACAGGATCTCTAGGTATTATTTCTAACAATTATATGTGAACATACAATTATCTCAAAACAATTAACCAAAAAAATTAAAAATGAAAAAGCACTTCAGATCTCACCCAACTGTGGGTCATCTGAGCAGATCACACTGGCAGTGACATGCCAATGACCATGACCAAAGGGTTCACGAAACCTCCTCTACTTTACAACCAGCCAGCACTTCCTGGCACCATGGATACACCTGTTTAGCTCTCCTAAGGGACACTGCCTTCATCTTACCCAGTATGTCAGAGCTTTCCAGCTACTGAATCCCAACTGCCGAATTTTCTCTTCCTGCTTGGGGAATGCCCTGTTGCTCAATGGTTAAGAATTCACCTGCAACACGGAGACTCAGGTTCAATCCCTGGGTCAGGAAGATCCCCTGGAGGAGAAAATGGAAATCCACTCTAGTATTCCTACCAGGAAAATCCCATAGACAGAGAAGCCTGGCAGGCTACAGTCCATGGGGTCACAGTCAGACATGACTGAGCGACTAAGCACCACCACCACCACGCCTACTTCTGCTGGAGGCAATGCCATAGTCCTAGCTGCCCAGGTTCAAAACTAGGACCCTCGCTTTGATTCTTCATGCTGTTTTTCTACATGCAGAAACCCAGTCCTAGGAAGCTATTCTACAAAATGTCTCCAGAGTTTCATCAGTTTCTGCTGCAATTCTTAGCCAGGTCTCACTACCTCAGGGCTTTGATAGCATGCTAGGTCCCTAGCTCCCTATCCCTGTCAATTTCTTCTCCCACCACCTCCATCTTACACACCCAGTGTTACTTCTCACCATCTTACTGTCCTAACAAGAAACTTTGAGCAGCGTCCCCAGTGTGTGCGTATATGTGTGTGTTTGTGTGTGTGTGTGTATTTGTTGTGGGAGTGGGGAGCATGGCTCTCTAAGGTGTATAAGAATGTGTGTGTGTGTGTGTGTGTGTGTGTGTGTGTGTGTATTTGTTGTGGGAGTGGGGAGCGTGGCTCTCTAAGGTGTATAAGAACGTGTGTGTGTGTGTGTGTGTGTGTGTGTGTGTGTGTGAGACAAGGGCCTTGTGGCCAGAGCTCCCCTTGACTCAGGTTTAGCAGCTGTGCCACGTGGCAGTCAGGATGCAGGGCCATCCCCACACAGCACAAAGTAAGTCTGGAGATCTATGACCAGCAATTTGGGACACAGCTGGAAGAATGAGCTGCAATGGGCTGACAGAAAAATGCAGCGACAGCAACATAGAAAGGGCAGGTTTCATGACAATATCAGGAGGTCATGAAACCTACAAGGAGGTTATGGGCTACTGGGGCCTCCCCCATGGCCAGAAGGCGATCCATACAGATAAAGAAAAACAGATTCTCTGTACGATAATAATGAAAGGTTATACTGTACAAGCTGAATCACCTTACCCCAGTTAATGAGACTTCCAGATATATGAAGAGGGAAAAAAATCCATATTTGTGAAAAGTCATATGAGGTTAGCATCTGCTTCTGACTGGGAAGTTTAAAGATGGATTTTTGTAAACAGAATGAAACATATTATTGAAAACACTTTTTCTTTCTTTTAAAACGTAATTATTTGGCTGCAAATGGATCGTTTCCTCCTCTGGTTATGAGACTCAAATACCTGCAAATATTGCATAACAGCCCGCTGGCAGACACATCTTGTTGCCTTTCATGGAAGGAAAATGAAGAATTATGAGAACAGGATGGCAAGGTTTCTCTAACCCAGGATTCCAACATCAACTCTGTGCCTGTTTAAGGCACAAACAACAGGACCTCAGGTTCCTGTTCTTCAGGTTCTGAGAAATCTTAGTCAAAAGAAAAACCTAGGACCCCTGGCTTTCCTTATTTCTTAATTTAATTTGAATCAGGAAAACCTCTGTGGCCATACCACCCAAGCTGTATGTTAAAGGAGAGGCTGAGGCTTCTCTCTCAAAACTTAAGGATTTGATGTTGGTTCACCTGTTCTTGGCAGAGATCTCATTCTCCAGGCATGGGGGTGAGGGGGAGTGTTGACGCTACCATACTGGTTTTGTAAAGAAGTGATCTCATTAGACCTGCACTTGGGGGCTGCTGCCCCTGTTGACTTTCAGCCAGTCGTCTGAAACTGAGCACTCCTTGCAGGGTCAGCTGAGACCTTCCTCTGACATTACAGAGTAGACACAGGCTCTGAGCAATACCCACCGTCCCCTTTCCAACAACACCAACAGCCCCAAGGCTTAGGCTGAGTCTTGGCTCTATTTTCTTCTCCACATAGTGCCTGGTCTGGTATTGAACACTGGAGACCATTGTAGGGAAAATGAAAGATGGAAGAAGGATCCAGCAGTGATCTATCAGTGCCGATGCTCCGAGTGCCTGGGTGGGGGAGGCAAATGCCCTGCCTGAGAGAGATGCCCAGGGTCCCAAACACCATGTATGCTGCACAGGGAAAGGAGAGGGGAAACATCTCATTCCTGGGGGCTTTGAATTTCATGATTTCCCCATGTTATTTGGAAATCAATAAAGATGTCCCATATATTCCTTTCCCAGTGTTTATTTTCCTTGCAGAATGATGCCTAAGAAAAGTCGACAGGATGCTGCTGCAACACTGAAGGCTGTGAGCCTTCCTCCCGTCTACTGAGCAGACGGAGCCACTTCCATTAGGAGCCATTTCCTTTTTCTCCTCTCTTTTTCTTCCTGGTCCTGGTCTCTCCTCTCATCCTTTTCTCCTCTCTTCTTCTCCATGCCTTTCTTGTCCTTTTTTCCCCTCACACTCCCCCCACCAGGATCTTACCCTTCCTCTACTCCTTCCTGGTTATGAGCTAAAAGGTGGTCAGTCTTCCTGTAACAAGCGTTGCTGCTAGGTTTTATTCCTGTTTCTAAACAGGGTTGGTTGTTGGCATTTTATTATGACCATAATAAAGTGAGCTTTCATTGCAAAATCTCCCATCTCCCTAGCTTTTGGGGTCCTCAAGACCATGCAGAGAGCCCAGGGGAAGGAGCAGCTTCCAAAAGAGCATGAAGGTTAAGGAGACTCAGCAGAAGGGAGAAAAAATCAGACAACACTGAAGCAGGATATGAGATACATATCTTCCCTCACCCTGCGAAATCAACCCAGTAGGCCCGCCATGCCACTCAGCTTGTAAGGTCACCTAAAGCACTTTGTAAATAAAGGCACATCCATTTTCCAAAGAAAATGGAGCCAGGTGTTTAAAGAGAAGAGGGGGAGGAAGAAAAAAGAGAAGGAGAAGAAAAGATTTTCAGTCTTCTAAGAAAAACCATAACTGCTTCTATTATAAAGTGGGAGAGGAGATTCTATTAAAAATAATACTGGAAAAGGAAAAGTGAGCAGAGATTTGAGGGTCAACCAAGGGCCTGGGACCCAGTGGGTATCACACACCAAGGACTGTGACTCTGCCGAGAGCCCAGGGCTGGTGCCCACCGGCCTCAGCAGGCTCGCCACAGTGAGGGTGGCAGGGAACATAGGGATGGGGAAGCCTGGGGTGACCACAGGTTCTGCAGGGACCCCCAGGAAGCTGTGCAGACTCTGCAACATGTCTAAGTCAGGTTGAAATTCCCCACCCACGCCCCGACGTCTTCCCCACTGGACCTTGCTGCCTACTCTCATCACCATGATGTCCACCATGATGCCTCACGCCACAGGCTGACCACAGTCCAGCCTGGATTCACTGGCTTCTGCTCAAGATGGGATCCCTTCTGACTTCCTCCAAGTCTGCCTCCAGCCAGGTTCGTCATGGCCCCACCTGAGAATCTAGAGAGGGCGACGCTAGAGGCTCCCTCAGCTTCCAGCACCCCTCGAGTGTCGTGGCGGATCTTCCTCCCTGGGGCCGTGGCCCCAGGAAGCGGGGACTCACAGCCAAGGCACTGCCAGACAGACACAGGCCAAGATCTGTGGGGGAAACTAGAGAGATCTTCATAACCAAGCACGAGTTCCTCAACTACAAAATGGGGACGTTATTTACCTTAGAGTAGCCTCGTGTGTATTAAACGCAATAATGCCTGAAAAGCACTTACCATGGCGCCTGGGTAAATTGTGAGTCAACATTGGTCACTTTTATAATTGACGGCAGAATTGAAAGGCAGTCTCAGATTCTTTCATCTATACATACAGGAATATGCATATACATATATACAGCATACATATACTTAAGTAACTAACCATATTAAACATGAAATACAGCAGGTAAGATGAATGTCAACCCACTCCAGTCTTCATGCCTGGAAAATTCCATGAACAGAGGAGCCTGGCGGGCTATAGTCTATGAGGTCAAAAAGAGTCAAGACACGACTGAGCACGCACACATTGGCTTTACCACTGGCAAGATTAATGCTCTATCCATTGCCTAATGTTTTAATTAAATGTTAAAAACCAAAGGTGCCAAAAGTATTTGATTAACAATTAAGAGAAGGGGCTTCCGGGCTATTTCAGTGGTTAAGACCCTTCCACTGCCAGGTTCTATCCCTGGTTGGGGAACTAAGACCCCATATGCTGCACGGGCAGCCAAAAACTTAAAAAAAAAAAAAAAAAAAGCTTAAAAGAAAATAACTAAAATGCATAAAAAATTAAGTTCTTTGCAATTTGGATATTTTTTTTTAATCTATAAAATCATAGTCCTTGTTTGTGTTCTGACAGGGCTGGCATGGAGCTAAATAAGGACTTCTTTTTATAAAACCATCCCAGAGAGCACAACAAAAAGAGAGGTGTATGACATACAAACCAAATAAAACGTTCAACCATAATCTCTTACCTTTGACCCAATGAGAGTATACAGCCACTGAATGGTTTCATTGTGGTTTATTACTCCATTCATCCCATCCACGTACAACATAATCTGGCCCAAAGCTAAAGAGGAGAAGAGAGAAAGAAGCAAGTAAATAACATCTCCAGTGATCATAATGTCAAGTGAGATTCTCACACTTTAAGTACACTGTATGTTAATGATCAAATCTGAAGATTTGATCTTCTGGTTTGATTCCTGAGCTCTGAAATTAGCGAAATCTCACCGCAGAAAGTGTGGACCACTACACAAGAAACAAAGGCTATTCCTGGCATCTGGAAGATGCAATTAAGGCACCAAATCCAGTGACTGTTGCTTCTCTGTGCCTTGATGTATAAATGCATGTTTTCAGTTTCTATATCTGTGTGAAGTCCCAGACAGGACACAGATATGGATGAGACGGTGTCTGGGTCGTGGCCTCTGGTTACGGAGAGAGGTTCTCAAAGCAACCTGTCCAGTGCCCCAGCCTATGGTCAAGCTTGTCCCAGATGCTATGGAACCATCCTAAGTTTATTTGAATCCTTAGATAGGAGATAAATATGTATTTAAGTATTATTTGTAATCCTTTCTAAGGATTTTGGGGTTTTAAAATGTCAGATATCATGAAAACATTTGTCAATACCAAATAAATTCTTAGTTAAGGAGAATACAGTCACCACATATTGTCATTATCCATAAAAAATATTATTACACTTTTTAAACAAATACTAACTCCATTTTTTCAGTTCCCTTAGTTTCAAAATAATTTGATGTCTAGAAAATCAATAAACAAAGGTTATATACTCTATATAGGCTTCATTGAATCACATCTGACCTCCTAAATCTTATTTAAGACATAATTAATTGGCATGGCATTGACACTTTTGGCAACACTTTTTTCCTGGTAATAGTAGAATATCTCATTTTAGAAAACTTAAAGTAAGAGGTGTGAAATGAAAATAATTCATAATCTCATAATTTAGAATTATTCTTAACATGTTGATATATTTTTCCTATATTCTTTCTTTTATGCTTAACACACACACAACTTTATATGCAGGTTGTAGGAAGCAGTTCAGATGAAATGGTGTTGACTGAAAACAGTAAATAAAACACGACATGTGAGTATACACTAATTCTAAGCATACAAATATATGTGTTATGTCAGAAAATTTATTATTATTTTATCTAATAAATAACAAAATCACATAATCATTCTGAGGAAAAGTATGTTCTTGTATATGTAAAAACTCAAATTTTTAAGCAATTAATTGAACATATTCTTGACACAATAAGCAGTATATTTTTGGAAATACCGGATTCATATCCTATTTGGTGGCAAAACATTAGAGATACTCCTGTTAAAATCAGAAGTGATTTTAAAATGATGCCCACTAATCCTATGATTATTTAATACCTTGCTAGAGAGTTTCAGGCAAACATAACAAGACATGAATAATAATAATGAAAGATAGGATGGTTAGAAATTAATACATAAAACTGTCATTATTTGCAAGAAATATTACAGGCCAAAAAAAATTCATCTACAAAATTTATAATGAGGAGATCACAATTACAACCACATTCTTATCCTGATGAGAAAAAGTACATAATACACAAAGAAAATCAAACTTTGATATAAAAACATAATGCTAGATAAATGGACACATGAGAGCAAATATGATAAAGGTTTAAATGATTTATTTTATAAGTTGATAAGAAAATACTCAACACCAATATAAAAAAGCCAAAATCAAACCAGTCAATCCTAAAAATTCATTGGAAGGACTGATGCTGAAGTTGATGCTCCAATACTTTGGCCACCTGATGTGAAGAGCCAACTCACGGAAAAGACCCTGATGCTAGGAAAAATTGAGGGCAAAAGGAGAAGGAGGTGACAGAGGATGAGATGGTTGAATGGCATCACCGACTCAATGGACATGAGTTTGAGAAAACTCTGGGACATGGTGAAGGACAGGGAAGCAGGGCGTGCTGCAGTCCATGGGGTTGCAAAGAGTTGGACACGACTTAGTGACTGAACAATGACAAGAGGGAAGACAAACTAGTTTACAATAGTAAAGTTGTTCATTCTTACTGTAATAAAAATGCAAAATAAAACAGTAGTGAGGTAGCATTTTTACTTAAATTATCAAAGACATTTTTGAAAGAAATGATTAGTCATCAACTGCTGCAGAGGTTAAATAATTAACTTCACACATTCCTGGCATCAGGGCAAACTGTACAAGTCCTGCAATATGTCTATTTAGTGCTGTAATTGTTTTAAAAATAGTTTCAATAGTTACCATTTAGTGTCTACCATGTCCCAAGATCTGAGGGGGGCAGGGATTTATATATGTTATTAATATGAGAGCCAGGCCGTATAGGAGGTATTATTACCCTCATCTGACAGAGGAAAAACTAAGGCTCTGAAAAGGGCTCCCAAGCTCCATTACTACCAAGCAGCTGAGTCCATGTCCAGCCAGGACAGGTGGCTCCCTTATGTCTCTACTCAGAGCCTGAAAGTCCTCTCAAAGCTCCTGCTCAGCCAATGTGATTTCAGCAATCAATCCTAAGAGAATAACCCTAAGGGAGGAAAAAGGATGAAGCAAAGATATGCACCAAAGTGTCATGTATAACATCAAAGCATCAACTAAAATCTACACATCCACATATATAAAATCCACTAGAACACTGCATACAGAGTAATTTACCAAAGCTATGCCCTAACTTGTGAGCTGTTTCTGATAAAATAGTTAAAAAGTAGAAAATGAGAAACATTATATAATTCAATAAAATACTAAGATCCTCAAGCATTGAAGGAAAGGAAACCCCATGATATATTAAGCATTATAACAGGATATATGTTTTTTGGATATATTTTCTTCTACTTTTTTGTTTTCCTTGTTTTTCATTAGAAGTACCTATTACTTCTCTAATGGGAAAGCAAACAGATACACAAGAAGGAACTAAATAACTGTATAATGCAAAGTGTTAAGTGCTTTTCCTGGTTTTTAGAATTTTTTTTACTAGCCTACCCCTCTCAGGATACCCCTCCCTCCTTCAGTAAAATAAAGCTCCCACTTCATGGAAGAGTTCTGAGAATTCAGCACTTCCTGCCCCATTTTTCCCCTTATCTTTTTCTTTCTTCTTCTCCCTTCCAAAACAAACTGGCAAACCTCTGGGGAAGAGGAGTTTGCATCACTGTCCTTTTCCCATTCGAGTTCCACTGCTGAAGAAGCAAATTCAGATGCTAGGCTTCCCTGGTGGCTCAGATGTAAAGAATCTGCCTCAGGAAGATCCCCTGGAAAAAGGATAGGCTACCCACTCCTGTATTCTTGCCTGGAGAATTCCATGGACAGAAGAGCCTGTTGGGGTACAGTCCATAGGGTTTCAGACTCGGACATGACTGAGCAACTAACACAGACTTTAGCATCTTCTAAATCAATGGCAGAGGGGGAGACAATGAGGACTGTTTATAGTCTCTGGAAGATGCATCCCTTGGGGGACCCTTCCCCCTTCCCAAGGCTGAAAAGCCAGGAACTACAGTCTCCCCACTAACTTCTCAGGGCCTCTGGTATTGCAGAAAGCCCAGCAAGCCAGGGCATCACTACGGAAAGGGAGTCAAAGTGAGAATTTCTGTAAGTTTTCTCTCCATGATCTGTTTCCCTTCAAGGTTCTATTAAGTTCCCACTTTGGAGGAAGAAAGTCACCAGAAAGTCCACATCTAATGGAATTCGAGTTTCTGATCACGCTGGTTTGTCAGAATATTGTCAGACGCAAAAGCTTTCAAGCTAGATCTCCCTGCACCAGAGCCCACCCTAAAACCAAAGAGCTCCTTCCTGCAAAACCCAATGCAGACACTAGATGGCGCTAAATAGATTTAGGTGGGTTAAAAATCACACTAAGCTTCCAAAAGAAAAAAACCACCGGCCTGGATGAGGGCCTGTGAATAAAACTCACACAAGAGGGAAAAGCAAAAGAAAGGAAAAGTAGATGGTCTGGGTCACAAAAATTACCGATTTCCATTTTGAAGAAGGATGAGGAGTATCAGAATGTCAGAACAGAGTGGTGGTCGTGCCTAATGAGCACAGGTCTGAAGAGAGAGAACAGGACATTTGTTGTTACGCTGCTCTTGGGATTTTCTCGAGGAATTTTTATTACCTTTCTGTGCTTCTGTTCCCTCATCTCAAAAGTGAGACAGTAAGACTATAGTACCTATTCTGCAGAGGTGTTGTAGGGACTGAGTTAGAGCAGAGTCTTTGTCAGAGTGCTCAATCAATAAGGGTCAGTCATATCAAGGATGTCCCTGAGGTCACAGATCAATTAGCTACTGGACAGACACACACGATGAAAGACTCTTAAGACACAAAGTGCAGAGAGCCTTCTGCCCAAACAAAGTCACAATTCGTTTATTTTCTTAAAAAAAAAATAATATTTAGATATATGATCCATTTTGACATAATTTTTATAGGAATTGTGTGATTTAGATGGATGTTCTTTTTTCACACAGATATGCAATGGATCTAATACTACATTTTGACTATTCGATAGGATGCTGCTGCTGCTGCTGCTCAGTTCTCAATTGTGTCTGACTCTTTGTGACCCCATGGACTGTAGCCCGCCAGTCTCCTCTGTCCATGGGATTCTCCAGGCAAGAATCACGGAGTGGGTTGCCATTCCCTTCTCCAAGGGATCTTCCTGACCCAGGGATCAAACTCGAGTGTCCCCATCTCCTGTATTGACAGGCAGATTCTTTACCACTGAGTCACCGGGTAAGCCCAATGCATTATCGATGTTGTCAGTTGTCTTCCCTGCTTTACAACCCATTTTGAACTCAAACAAGAAAATCGCTTGAATTTGCTTTTTGCCTAACATCATTTCCATAGTCTAAAATAAATATAAAACAAACAGCAAGTAATAAGTCATTAGGAAAAAACCATAAAGCGAGAAGTGTGCATTAAAATGATGTATAACATAACCACATTTATTCAGAATATATTCCAATATCAAACAGCAAACTTCAGTAATGCAAACCCTGCAATTACTTTTGCACCAACCTAATATTATGGGAAATGCATTAAATCTACAGATAAATTGTGGAAGAATGACATCTTTACTACATTCAATCTTGCATCCCATGATCCTATTATGTCATCATTTAGATCTCTATTTTCATTGCTTTTTTGTAGTTTTTAACTAAAGATTCTGTATATGGAATTTTGCTAAATTTGTATTTCACATTTCTGGGAGCTATTGGATATATTTTTTAAATTTCTGCATTCCTAACTATTTATTATTAGTTCAGTTCAGCCACTCAGTCACGTCCAACTCTCTACAATCTCATGGACTGCAGCACACCAGGCTTCCCTGTCCATCACCAACTCCCGGAGCTTACTCAAACTCATGTCCATTGAGTCGGTGATGCCATCCAACCATCTCATCCTCTGTCGTCCCCTTCTCCTCCTGCCTTCAATCTTGCCCAGCATCAAGGTATTTTCCAATGGGTCAGTTCTTCACATCAAGTGGCCAAAGTATTGGAAATTCAGCATTAGAATAAAAATAACTTTGTTTTGACTTTGTATTCTGTAACTTTGTTAAACTTATTAATTCTAGGGATTTGAAGGATTATGTTTCTGCAGACTATCTGAGGTTTTCTACATAGATAATAATGATGTCTGTGACCTAGAGCAATTTTATTTCTTCCTTCCCAATCTATATCCCCTTCAGCCCTCTTCCCTTTATTCCTCCTTGCCCTATTGCACTGGTTAAGTATGAATATTCAATAGTGGTGGTTGGAGTGGAAAACTGCTTTTTCTCAATATTAAAGAGAAAGAATGTAGTCTTTCACCATTAATTATGATGTTAACTATAGGTTTTTGTACAGTGCCCTTTATCAAGGCAAAGAAGATCCTCCCAGTGTCTAGTTTATTGAGAGTTTTCTTTAATCATAAATCAATGCTGAATTTTGTTAAATGTTTTCTCTGTATCAGCTGATATTATCAAATGGTTTTTCTTCAGACTGATAATGCAGTGGGTTACAGAGTGAATTTCAAATACTGAACTAGCCTTGCATTCCCTCTTGGCCATGGCGCAGTATTCTTTTTATATACTGCTGAATTTGATTCGCTGATATTTTGCTGAGGATTTTGGCATCTCTGTTCATGAAACAGGGGTCTGTAGTATCCTGTCTCTGCCCAGTTTTGCATCATGGTAATGTCAGTCTTATAAAATGAGTTGGGAAGCATTTCCTCTTCTTCTGTTTTCTGGAAGAGGTTACATAAAATTGGTTTTATTTTGTCTTCAAATGTTTGGCAGAATTACCAGGAAACCATCTGAGCCTGGAGAATCCATTTTCAGAAGACGGCTAACTACAAATCAGATTTCCTTAACAGTCACAGTCAATAACCGTTACAGTACTAAGGCTAGTCAGGTTATCTATTTCATCTTGGGTGAATTTTGGTAGTCTGTGATTTTTAAGGAATTGGCTCATTTCATCTAAGTATCAATTTTATTTACTAACAGCTGTTCATAGTATCCTCTTATTAGTGATTTAATGTCTGTGGAGTCTGTCATGATATCCCCTGTATCATTATGGGTGTTGGCAATGAGTGTCTTCTTTTTCTTTGTCATTATTGCTTATTTGTTCTTATTGCTTTTCAAAGAATTAGCCTTCCCTAGCATGTGTGCCTGAGAAGGTGATGGCAGCCCACTCCAGTACTCTTGCTCGGAAAATCCCATGGATGGAGGAGCCTGGTGGGCTGCAGTCCATGGGGTTGCAAAGAGTCAGACACGACTGAGCAACTTCCCTTTCACTTTTCACTTTCATGCACAGGAGAAGGAAATGGGAACCCACTCCAGTGTTCTTACCTGGAGAATCCCAGGGATGGGGGAGCCTTGTAGGCTGCCATCTATGGGGTCGCACAGAGTCGGACACGACTGAAGCGACTTAGCAGCAGCAGCATGTGTGCATGCTAAAGTCATTTCAGTTGAGTCTGACTCTGCAACCCTGTGTACTGTGGCCTGCCAGGTTCTTCTGTCCATGAGATTCTCCAGGCAAGAACACTGGAGTGGGTTGCCATGCATTCCTCCAGGGAATCTTCCCAACCCAGGAATCAAACTTGCGTCTCTTACATCTCCTGCACCAGTAGGCAAGTCCTTTACAATAATGCCATCTGGAAAGTCCAGCTTTTCAATAGTCCAGCTCTATTATTCCTGTTTTCAGTTTCATTAGTTTTTACCCTTATATTTATCATTTCTTTCCTTCTACTTACTTGGGTTTATTTTTCCTTTTACATTCTAGTTTCTTAAGGAAAATGTTTATATCATGGATTATTTTCTTTTTTTCTAATAGAAATATGTAATGCTATAAATGTCCCTCCATGCACTGTTTCAACTGCATCCCACAAATTTTGATTTATATTTTTGTTTTCATTTAGTTCAAGTTATTTTCTATTTGAAAATTTCTCTTCAACATATGATTATTTAAAAGTTTGTTGGTTAATTTCCAAACATTTGGAGATATTCCCGTTATCCTTCTATAACTGATTTAGTTTGATTTCATTATTGTCAGAAAATGTATCAGATGTTTTCAAGTCTTTTAAATTTGTTATTTTTATGATCCTGGACATGATCTATCTTGTTAATGTTTTTATGCATTCAAAAGTATATTTATTCTACTACAGTTGGGTAGAAAGCTCTAAAAATGTCTATTAGAACTAGTTGGTTGGTGGTATTATTTAGTTCCACTAGAGCTTAGCTGATTTCCAGTCTACCAGTTCTATTGATTAACTAAAAGAGGAATATTGAAGTCTTCAACTTCAACTGAGGATTTTTCAGATCTTATTTCATTTCTCTCTGTTTTTGCTTCATGTATTTTGAAGCTGTATAGGTGTTCCATTTCTGGGTGAATCAATTCTTATATCATTATAATGTCTTTCTTTATCTATTGCTATTTTCTTTACTCTGGAATCTACTTTCTCTAATGTTAATTTATCTTTTTTTCTTTATTATGTCTGTATGATATTTATTCCTATATCCTTTTGCTTCTAAACTAACTAAAGCATTATAATTAAGGTGGGTTTCTTATAGGCAGCATTTAGGTGGGTCTTATTTTTGTACCCATTCTGATCATCTTGGTCTCTTAATCACTGTGATTAGGCCAGTTACATTTAATGTAATTAATGGTACATCTGAATTTAGCCCCATCATTTCCAATCTGCTAATGAATCCATCTAGTGAGATTTTTATATTTATTTTTAATTTCTAAATTTTCCATTTAGAAAATGATTCTTCTTTATATTTTACATTCCTTTTCTGAGACTATCTTTCCATTCACTTCAATAGTGTTCATTCTTCCTTTTTTTGATATTAGCTTCTTTAGAGCAATTGACAAATTCACTACCAATGTCTTCTTGCCACTGGGGTCTACAGATTTGTCTTTTCCTACGCAAGCTGGAATTTTTCTAGTTTATTGTATGTCAACTAATTTTGGCTTATATGCTAGATACCCTGAAAATTATGACTGGATTTTGTTTAAATATTCCAGAAAAGGCTGACATTTTTGTTTAAGCAGGCAATTAACTTTGTTTTCTTTAAGCCACTTGTTTTGACCTGACTTTTTTGAGCTGTGGTTCCAATGCCAGTTCAGTTTTCAAAGCCTGTGTTGTGCCATCTGGATTAGCCCTGCATGCCAACCACCCAGTGGCTAGTCTGGAAGCCACCGGGCAGGGGGCAGTGGTCCACCTTGTTGTTCGGTTCTCAAAGTCTTTGGTGTGCTGTTTAGGGTCAGATTCATGCATGTAGTTTGTGGTGAGCCCGGGGCTCATTAAAAACTTTGTAGGTCACTTTTCTCTTTTTCCATTATCTCCCTGATACTTTTAGGTTCCCTGGGGCTCCCTTTCTTAGTCTTTCAATCAGAGAGTGGGGCCACTATTTACCTTGCTCTGCCACATACATTTTGTGACTGTGCCCACATCTGGGGCCAAGCAGTGGGAAAACAGGAGAAAATACAAACGGAATTCACCCCAACACTCTTGTGACTACAACTCCTCTCAATAAAAGCAGAAGTTTATGCCTCAAAGTTGTAGGTGCCTGCAGGCTCCTGCTGTTCTCCCATTATTATCACAGCTGTTCTCACCATGGGATTATCTGTGGGCAGGAGTTCAAGATAACAGAGAAAAGACTAAGAAACATGGGGGACTTTCGCAGTTTTTAGTGTCTAGAGTCCCTTTTCATCCTACTTCAAGCCAGAAGTAGAAAGCTTCTTCTGGAACTCCCAATGAATACATCAATGGCCACTTTGGGTTCGGGGCTGATCTGAGTCCAGATCAGGAAATACTAGAAGAAAAATGTTAAAAAGCACTATCCCAGCACTATCTTGAAATTCTAATCTTCTTTCCCAATTTGTCCACTACTATTTACTCTTCAAGATCCTTGAATAGTTGCTTTATGTATTTTTCCCTGGTGGCTCAGCCTAATGAATCTGCCTGCCAACTCAGGATATGCAAGTTCAATCCCTGGGTCGGGAAGATCCTCTGCAGAAGGAAATGGCAACCCACTCCAGTATTCTTGCCTGGGAAATCCCATGGACAGAGGAGATTGCAGCCTACAGTCCACGAGGTTCAAATGAGTCGGACACGACTTAGTGATTAAACAACAAAGTCACACTGAATACCAGAGAGAGGTTCCTCTGTGCTTCGCCATTTCAGGCAGAACTCTGCCCAGCTCTGCTTTTAGAAGACAACTCCACAGCAACACAGGGACGGCTTGGAGTCAAGTCCCATGTCAGGGTCCGCTCAGAACTTTGCCTCAATAATCTAACTACATGGTTGTCAATCCTTTTTCTCTTCTTCCTTTCTCCTCTTCTCCCTTCCTCCATTTTTATTTTCCTTCTTTCCTTATTGTTTTCCTTTCTTTTTTAAAGCTGGAGGCCTTTCAGTGAAAGGATCTTCTAAAAGGAACCCTAACACAGGCCATAGATCACTCCTGGATGTTTTGCCGGAAGCACTGGTGGGTTTTAACTGCTTCCCCCTTAACACTTGACACTGCCAGCCAGTCTACTGCAGTAGGTCCCAAAGGGGGGCTGTTAAAAGCACCCAATCACCCAGGCTAGACAGTGGAGCTCACTGCACATTTGCATTTTCAAACGCCACTGGTGGGTTATGAAATCAACTTAGTGAGTCCAGATCAGCAGTGGATTTTTTCAATAAACAAAACAGAATAGAAAACAGAATGCACTTCATTTCAGGTTAAGGGCTGTTTCTATTTTTGTTCTATTTTATAAAAATATGAGTTTTCTCCTATAGATCTCAGCCACAAAAGTTTGGAATCTATTATTTCAAACCCCTTCCCTTCTGTTATCCTTCACCTCCAGTGATTCCTCTAATTCCCTCCATTTTCCTCTGAAACAGGCCTCAAATTCACCTTTCCTTCCCTCCATCACTGCCTCAGGTCCAGCTTCCATTGTCTCTCTTGGATTACAGCAACTGATGACCCAGCTGGTCCACCTACCTTGATTGTACTCTTTCTAATCCATGAAAGATGCTGCCATTGAATCTTCTAAACCATGAACTAAATCAACTGAAACTGGCAGACCATCTGGCTCCCTCCGCCTGGGGATAAGGCCCAAGGTCCCTTCCATCCCCAGCCTCTAACCCACCTTTCAACTTCCTGTCCACCCCATCTGGGCTCCTTTACCTCTGAACCTTCTGCTCCCATGAAGGGCTTTAATCCTAAGACTATCAAACTTGAATTAGTTACATGTGTCTTGCTTTTAAGAAAAGTTCTTAAATATAAAATATTAATTCCAAAAACCAGAGCTAATTTTTTAAAGATAGAATTTTTTAATTGTTTTATAAAAAAGAACTTCTTTTTTTTTTAAAAAAAGAACTTCTTATATATCAGAGACAACAACCCCAAGAAAACAAGCCCCCATCAGTTATTTGCCTGCTTGTTCATGTCCTCTCCTTTGACCAAAGATGCCAGAAATGCCATGGAAGAAGCTGAAAGATAATTCCTTCCTGGCAGAGTCATCTGACTTTTTAAACAAAGAGCTCTTAAACACTGCTGCCCTGAGTAGTCTTTTAATGAGCCCCTCATCCATTCTTTCCTTCAATATTACAGTGAAATTATAGGTCACACGTACTCTGTAAATTGGCTTGGAGATTCCAGAGCTGCATGACCTTCTTAAGGGAATTATACAGTTTAGGCCAAAGGATTTTTTAACGTAACGTGGTTGGGTTTCAAAAAAAGCACTGAAATAACTGTAGGCATATCACACGTTTGACTATAAACTAGCCCTTGTTTATGTCCTGGACAAAGCTTTTATTTGTAAATTAAGCATCCACTTGTATATTCAATGCTAGAGTTCCACCAGGAAACAAAAGATTTCTCTGAGTATTTCAATGTACCTTTTGCATCACCTCCCTACTAAATATTTTTTGCATCTTGGGGTAACTTTTAATTTTGATATAATTTCAAAATAACAAAAAAAATTGCAGAAACAGTGCAAGTAACTCTTATTTATCCATAGACATTTTACAAAGCTCCACTAATTGTTTATGTTGTGTACCATTTACTTTATCATTCTCTTTTCCTGAACTTTTAAAATTATATTTTTAAATAAAAATGTTTATATTTAAGGTATAATGATGTAATACACATACACAATGAAATGATCATGAAGTCAAACTAATTCACATAAAACATCCTCATATAGTTACCATTTGTGTGCATGCTGAAAGAACACAACTCTACTCTCTCAGCACATTTTCAGGATTCAACACAGTATTGTTAACCACAGTTATCATGCCTAGACTTTAGCTCCCTAGACCTCCTCAACTGCATTTTCCCATTCTTGATTTGATTTTCATTAGACAAAAGCAGTAGGAAGGAAAATCTATTCTACAGCCATTCCATTGGATCAGAGATTTTACCACTTGAAAATGTGATTGCAAATAATGCCTATTTATTTCAACTAAAAGTACAGAAAATAACAGACTGGACATATGAAAAATTAAAGAAAAATGACCTTACCCACAAAGGCAGCTTTCTGCTGAAAACCATTATGAGTGGTCACCAGAGTTGGTGTTCTTGTTTGGGTTTTTTTTTTTGGAAGAGGGTAATCTGTGACTTGCCCATTGGGAGTAAAGATGGATGTTGCTGTGTGGTTGGGTATATTCACTACTCCCTGTTCCCCGAGAGGCCTTGGAAGCACAAGATCATGGACAACACTTTCTTAAACCAGAACACAGTGGTTCTGGCTCTCTGCCATGAGAGTTCTTAAGGTTATCTTCAGAAAGGAAAAAACCATGCCCATCACTAAAACCTTATCTCCTGGAAAGAGCTAATTCATCTTAAAAAGGGATTTCAACTTACTTTTATCAGACCATTAAAACTGACTCTTCCTAACTCTGAAATGGATTCGCCAATCCCCAATTTCCATTAAGCACCCAAATGCTCAGTAAATACTGAGGAGAGGTGGATAAGGTTGACATTCTTGGAACCAAGTGGAGACCCTGGCGTCTGCCCTGTTACCACCCTCCTCCCCTGTCCTGTCCGCGCTAAATAACAAGCCCAGACCCAGTTTTCCCCAAGGGCAACTGTCAAAGAAATAGTCTTTCAGCACTGATTACTGCATGAAAATTAAGGAGAATAAGCTGCCAATTCTAGACTGGAGACAAGAATTTAATCAGCACCAAGAGCTCCAACAAGGTGTCAAAGTTTCGAGTCCCCTGCTGACATTTAGCAGTATTTGCAATGCAAATTTTCAAAAGCGTTCTTGGAAAAACTGACTAACCTCTCTCTACCCTTGAATGCCCGTTTCCTAAAAAAAAAGGTCCCTAAAATAAATTTTAAAATACATGAGGCCTAAGGGCCTTTCTTAACACTTGTAAGCCTCAACTGTAACTCTCCAAAGAGAGGCCATGCAGGGCCCTTAAAACAGGATTTTCTGTCTGTTCTTCCTGCTGGACCTTCCTAACAGGATATCATGTAGCAAAACTCTCTGCATCCTCATCTCTCATCTAATGCCACATACAGGATGTTGTTCTGCCCCATTCCTTTACCTGCCCATCAGCATCAAAGTTTAAATTCCAGATCCCCCTGCTAAAGGTTTCAAAGTAAGCCTCCATGAAGGGAGTCTTATTACTGCTGGGCCTCCATGGCCTCAATTACACCTCTGCTCAGTCTCTCTCATTCCACATTCTTCCATTTTTTAGATAAGGACGAACCAAAGGAATGAAGACAGGTTTACTGTATTAGCAGGTCCTGAGCTTCTAAACAATGTTGGCAGACTCCTAATGTCTCCATGAAAAGAAAAACAGCCATTTTAATCATCTGTTCTATAATGATCTCCAGGACTTACATCCAATGAAATACCAGTGGAAGCCCATAGCCTTCCCAAGACACCCCCAAGCCAGAGATGAAATGAACCAGAAGTGGACTCCACAGGCTCAGCAGGGACTGGGCCGTCCTGCTCACCTCATGGACTCAATCTAACCCTGCTGTTCCCACAGGGACCTGGGGCAGCACCGTGTGTCAGCAGCAAGGGCTCCCTTGATGGACCCCGGGAGAAGCAGCTCCTCCCCTGCCCTGGGGAGGGGACACACAGGAGGCATACACACGGGACATCCCCTCATGCATGGCTTTCCTTTGTGAGCCTCTGTGACAGAGGCAAGAGGCATGAAGATTGGAGAGAGCAATTAAGCCCAAGCCAGGTGAGACAGAGCTCATAAAACACCCGAATTCAGAGAAGGGCAGGGTTGGTGTGAGCCTGAGTAATTACAGAAGGTTTCCTGGAGGAGGACAACAGAGCCAGACTGTAAAGGAGGGGATATACTGAGCTTCGAGGAGACAGAAGAGCTCCCTGGCAGGAGAAGAGAAAAGGTACCTCCGTGCTTCTGCTCATTTCCTCTTTCAGGGCAGCGCAGCATCAAGAACAACTCACCGGGCTTGGACCCAGGGAGAAGCCGGTCTTCACGCTGCCTCCACCATTCCCTAGTTCTCAAAAATGTACAAGCTACCCAGCCTCCTGGGCCTCAGTTTACACATCTGTAAATTGGAAGAACCATCCCATCTGGACTCTATGTTGTCAAGATAAAAGGGGATTATGTATTAGCATACACATAATGATGGTCAGGCAGTTCTTGTTGATGACACTATGCTAGTTAATCTCTCTGGGCTTTAAGTCCATCATCTGGGAGATACAGGATTCATTCTGAAGCCCTCCAAAGCCCTCCAGCTCCAAAATCCTACCTTTCCGAAACATCCAAGTCCCTAAGGGGATGTAATACTAAGTGTCTGGCACTAGGAGGCACTCTTCTAATAGGTCTTTATATTAATACTTGCAGTTCTGGAATCCCAGATGAGACTCCATTCAAACAGTTTACTTGGGAGTACTACCTAAAACAATTGAAGTATTTTCCAGTATATTAATTCTGCATTTCTCTCTATTTACGATTTCAACATGTTTAGAATTTTAACTTCCAGAAAACCCTACCTTATCAAACCCCTTCCCTTACTAAAATTCTACCAACTGCTAGAGAATCTGCATCTGGACGGGATTTGCTGCAGGCCCCCCTACAGGGTGCTGGCTCCTTCCTGGGTGTTCCCCGGCTGCCCCTTGAAAAGGACCCGAATCCTGTGATTATCTTGGCGACCAGGATCCAAGACACTGACCTACTCAGGGTTCTCAGGGAAAAATCATTGCCTCAGAAGCCTTAAGCCACAGCTCCCCAGGCCCTCTGGGCTTCGCAGGTGGCACCAGTGATAAAGAACCCGCCCGCCAATGCAGGAGACATAAGGAATGTGGGTTCGATCCGTGGATGGGGAAGACCCCCTGGAGGAGGGAATGGCAACCCACTCTAGTATTCTTGCCTGGAGAATCCCATGGACAGAGGAGCCTGGTGGGATACAGTTCACGGAGTCGCAAAGAGTCGGGCATGACTGAAGCGATTTAGCACGCACACACGCACTAACCTCTCCAGCCCCACATCTGATTTAATTGGCATCTGTTTTTGTCAAAATCATCCACAAGTGATTCTCCTGCATAGCCAGGAGATGTGAACCCCTGGTCACTGCTAAACCAAACCACGACATGAGGGCAGTGCCTGGTTAGGTAGGGCTCTCTCCACGCTATCTATCAGCACCTGCTTCTAATCAAACTCAAAGGCAAACAGGAAAAATAATGTTCCCACATCCTGATGACCACTGTCCCTGATCTCCCTGGGGCAGTGATATGGGGACCAGGTATGTGGCGCTGGTTCCCACCAGTCCAGCTCTGCTGTGTTCAGTCACTCGGTCATGTCTGACTCTTTGGGACCCCATGGACTGCAGCAGGCCAGGCTTCCCTATCTTTCAATATCTCCTGGAGTTCACTCAAACACATGTCCATCCAGCTGGTGATGCCATCCAACCATCTCATCCTCTGTCATCCCCTTCTCCTCCTGCCTTCAATCTTTCCCAGCATCAGGGTCTTTTCCAATGAGTCAGCTCTTCATATCAGGTGACCAAAGTATTGAAGCTTCAGTTTCAGCATCAGTCCTTCCAAAGAATATTCAGGGTTGATTTCCTTTAGGATTGACTGCTTTGATCTCCTTGCTGTCCAAGAGACTCTCAAGAGTCTTCTCCAGCACCACAATTCAAAATGCATCAGCCTTTGGCCCTCAGTCTTCTTTATGGTCCAACTTTCACATCTGTACATGACTACTGGAAAACCCATAGCTCTGAGTATATGGACCTTTGTCAGCAAATTGATGTCTCTGCTTTTTAATATGCTGCCTAGGTTTGTCATAGCTTTCCTTCCAAAGAACAAGTGTCTTTTAATTACATGGCTGCACTCATTGTCCACAGTGATTTTCGAGCTCAAGAAGAGAAACCTGTCACTGTTTCAAGTTTTTCCCCTTCTTTTGCCATGAGGTGATGGGACCAGATGCCATGATCTTAGGTTTATGAATGTTGAGTTTTAAGCCAGCTTTTTCACTCTTCTCATTAAGAGGCTCCTTAGTTCCTCTTTGCTTTCTGCCATTATAGTCATACCATCTGCATATCTGAGGCTGTTGATATTTCTCCCAGCAATCTTGATTCCAGGTTATGATTCATCCAGCCCGGCATTTCGATGATGTACTCTGCATAGCAGTTAAATAAGCAGGGTGACAACATACAGCCTTGCCATACTCCTTTCCTGATTCCAAACCAGTCTGTTGTTCCATGTACGGTTCTGTTGCTTCTTGACCTACATACAGGTTTCTCAGGAGATGGGTTAGATGGTCTGGTATTCCCATCTCTTTAATAATTTTCCAGTTTGTTGTGATTCATATAGCTAAAGGCTTTAGCGTAGTCAATGAAGCAGAAGTAGATGTTTTTCTGGAACTCTCTTGCTTTTTTGATGATCCAACAGATGTTGGCAATTTGACCTCTGGTTCCTCTGCCTTTTCTAAACCTAGCTTGTACATCTGGAAGTTCTTGGTTCACATACTGTTAAAGCCTGGCTTGAAGGATTTTGAGCATGACCTTGCTAACATGTGAAATGAGCACCAGCCCAGCCTGCTTGCCCCTAAGCTCCAAATTGCTAGAAATGGCTCCTGGGCCTCCTCATGTTTGCCAAGCTTTACACAGGTGCCTGTTTGATGGACGCAAGTCCAAATTTTCACTTGTAAACATTATTTTTAAATCACAGCATCATCTAATACAAAAAATTATGTTTTTAAATATGACAATCCCTTCCCTTCTTCCCAGAGGATTCAATCACCTTATTATGAACCTCTACAGTGGAATTTCAAGGACTTTTTTAAAATGTGGCTATGTAGTAGTCACTTGCCTATAACTTAGTTAAACCTGAATTTTTTTTAATATTTATTTATTTATTTGGCTGAGCCTGCAGCATGCAAGATATTTAGTTGCAGTTTGTGGGATCTAGTTCCCTGACCAGGGATCAAAACGGGGAGGGTAGTGTCTTAGCCACTGGCTCACCAGGGAAGTCCCAAACCTGAACTTTTTTTTTTTGCTTTGATATATTATATATATTTTAAAATGTATACTTCATAATGAAGGGGGGTTTGTTTCAAGAACACAGAGCTGGTTCAATATGCAAAACTCAATGTAGTATATCCTATCAACTGTCTATAGGAGAGAAATTAAATGATCACATCAACTGATGGAGGTAAAGCGTCTGACGAAACCCAACATTCAGCCATAAGAAAAATTTCAGCAAATTAAGAACAGAGGGAAGCTTTCTAGACTTGACAGGAAAACTCTATGGAAAAAAAAGAACTTACAACTAACATTGTATCTGATGAAAAAACTCAGTGTTTTCTCCCTGATATCAGGAATCAGTCAAGGATGTCCTCTTGTACTACTCTTATTTTTTTTTTTTTTTGAGTGCCTGCATGCTTATTGACAATATTTTCCACAGTTCATGCCAAGCCTGAATTCTTTAGAAGTATTACGAGCTTGCCAAATGTATTTTATGATATTATTTTATGTGTATTTTATGATCTAGTACAAAACCAAAGTATGCTTAATAGTCACAGAATTAGAAACCTTCCTATTGTGACTCATTCATACCTGTCAAGTTGGTGACAAAGAAAGGCAGAGAAGAAAAATAATGAACTTCCTTTAATATGAGAAAAGTAAATAATAAATCTCTCCATTGGTTGTGCATGTCCACTATTATCTTCATTCCAAAAAACTGAAGTATGTGTGAATGCATTTAACAGAGGCACATTTAACAATCCTATCAGACTCATGAGTGAACCTTGAAAAAATTCATACCAAGTGTAATTAGCCAGTCACACAAAAGGACACATTTGGATGACTGTGTTTACATGAAATGTCTAGAACAAGCAAACGCAGAGGGACAAGAAAAGGGGGTGGGGAGGAGAGAATGAGGAGTTACTGCTTAATGGGTACAGATTTCATCTGGGTGATGAAAAAGTTTAGGAGACAGCAGCGATGTTAGTGCCACCTTGCGAAGGTAATGTCACTGAACTGTACAATAAAAATAGTAATAATGGTACATTATATCATGTATATATCTTACTACCATAAGTAAAAATAAAATCATATCAAAACACTACTTGACTAAAAACCAATGGCCTAATATCCACAGCAGGAAATCCCAAAAGCAACTAAGACAATGGCTCCGGCGCTGAGTGTGAGCTGCAACAGCGCTGGGCGCCTCCCTGAGCACAAGCAGATTTAAAACTTGTGTAGTCTCCGTGGAGCTGATGAGGCCACAAGGCCACGCGTCCGTGGACTTCGCCACCACCCATCCCGTCTCCGCGGCCAGCACATTAGACTCACATTCATTTAATAGCTATTTCCTGGCAGCTGTAATCACATGTTCATTAGAGCTGATTGTTTTGCCATGCTAATGGTCATTAAGGGCTGTCACTGGCAAGTACTTTGTTTTCATTTCTATAAATATATGAGCATTTCACAAGTCACCAGCTACTAAAACTGAATAAACACTTTAGACCATGCATTCTCAACAGGGGTGAGAACAAGAAAATTGGTTCTTGGGGGCAAAAATACCTTCAATATATGTTCAAATAGTCTATGTTCCACTACAGGGACCTAGTACATAACAGATACATAGTCTGGGGCATTAAAACTTCATGGGGGTTGAATGAGGGTAATTAAGGACTAAATGTATATTAAAAGGCTCCAGAGGAAGGTGATCATTTGAAAAAAAAACTGACAAACACTGCTTTATATCCTACAATTAAAGATTCTCTTTCAACACAAAATAAGCAACCCATTTGCTCTTCACAACTGAAAAAAGAAAGAAAAAAATGGCTGATTCAAGTTGATGTGTGGCAGAAACCAACACAATTCTGTAAAGCAATTATCCTTCAATTAAAAAATAAATAAATTTAAAGTAAAAAACTATGAAAAGTTTTCATTGAAGACTAGTGTACAGCTTTGCTGCGGGACTCACGCTAGTCTTAGCAGCACATTGTACAGCAATCTGTGCGAGGCGCTGCCCTCCGTTTGGCCCAGACTCTCTTGGCTTTTCCCAGGACTGACAAATGCATTCATTCATGCCAGCAGCCACAAGCATCTGCTAAGTGCCAGGCACCCTGCTAGGCCCATTTGGCTGGATCCCCCTCATCCAAATGGACAGAGCTGTCAAGAATGGCGAATGCTTGGATCCCTTGCTCCACATCAGCCTTGGAAGAAGAGAAGCAGGGGGTAGGCCAGGGAAGTGGTCACAAGTATGGGTCTAGAAGCCAGGAAACTTGGGTCTGAGGCCAGGCAGCATCACCTCTTATCAACAAGCAACTCTGTATAAGCGATTTGACCTCTGATGCTTCAAATCCTTCCTCCAAAAAAATGAGATGGTGATGTTTCTCAGGGGGCTGCAGGGAAAACCAAGTAAGAGATGACGATACATATTTGGCTCTTGTAAGCTTGAGGAACTACTGGTCATGCCTTTCCAAGTGAAATAAGAGGATGATCAGAATATATGCAGTTGCCTGCCATGATTTCCATCAGCAGATTCTATTTGCCAGCACCCTCCACACTCTTACAAGAGCCCTGCAACTCCCTCCTCGGGGGAGCTCTGGCCTCAAGGTCAGCTTACAGGCGAACAGGCTCTAAGTAGGGACATGCAAAGCCCAGCCTGAAGTCCCAGGGGCAGACGGGAGCAGCAGCAGGCGGCATTTCTAAGTCAGAGAAGAATTTCAGCAATGTGTATCCCTCTTCACGCCAGTTATCAGGCCAAGATGCAACACACTCCCTCCTGGTGCCCAAGGACACACTAACACATGTCACTTCCTCCAAACTCAGACTCAAGAGCAGGGGAAGAAGTCTGCTGCATTTGGGCTATGATTTCAGGGGCCCCAGAAGGAATGCTGCTGCTGCTGCTGCTGCTAAGTCGCTTCAGTCGTGTCCGACTCTGTGCGAACCCATAGACAGCAGCCCACCAGGCTCCCCCATCCCTGGGATTCTCCAGGCAAGAACACTGGAGTGGGTTGCCATTTCCTTCTCCAATGCATGAAAGTGAAAAGTGAAAGGGAAGTCGCTCAGTCGCGTTTGACTCTTGCGACCCCATGGACTGCAGCCCACCAGGCTCCTCCGTCCATGGGAGTTTCCAGGCAAGAGGACTGGAGTGGGGCGCCAGTGCTATGGGCCTTGGAAATTATGCCTCTTCCCAGCTTACTGAAACTCATTTTCAGTGGATACGTGCTTCCTTTCCACAAAGAAAAGTAAGGTTCAAGCGTCCATCCGCTAGGAGATAAATGGAACCTACGCTGGGGACAGGGGTTATTAGTACCAGAAGCCCTCACTCTTCCCGGACCTCGAAGGGCCCCAGCCATGTGTTCCGATGGCCTCATATTTTCATGTGACTTGCAAAAGGAAGGCACTTTAATGCCATCACTTAAGCCCACGGTCTGTATCCACGCTGGTTCCCTCCACCACACTTTCTCAGATGGCAAGTGGTAGAACCACCATGAGCATTTGGAAGATCTAGCTCAGGGAAGTGAAGTAGGGGTTTAGTGGGATGTATCTACATGGTTTACCATTTCTTCCATGTACAGTTAGATTTTTGCTGGTTGTCCCGATGAAGGAATGATTCCTTAAAACATTCCTGCTGCCCGGTGCGGCAACTCAGTGGACTGTGTGACCCGAGGGGCAGGCCCAGAGCTCAGACTGCAATATGAATGTGACCTCAGTGTGAGGAACCCTCAAGTACAAGATGGGAGGAAAACCAGCACTTTGGATGGAAAGAGCTGGAAGCTTGTCTGTGGGATATACTTCCAATTCCTACAGCTCCTACATGAAAGAACACTAACGGAGGTCCCCCCCTCCACCCCGCCATTTGCAAATATCCTAGACATTTCTAAGAGATTACCATAAATGACCTGTGAAGATGAAAGAAACAGTCTAAAGCAAGGGTTGGCAAAACTACGGTCCAACAAATTACAGCCCATTGATCAAATCTGCTCCATTGCCTGTTTTTATAAATAAAGTTTTGTTGGGATACAGCCACATCCATACATACTGACCAGGACTGCTTGTGCACAGAAAGACAGAGTTGATCAGTTGCTACATAGGCCATGTGGCTCCCAAGCCCCAAAATATTTATCATCTGATCCTTTACAGGAAAAAGTCTGCTGATCCTCACTCTAAACTACCA
This sequence comes from Bos indicus x Bos taurus, assembly GCF_003369695.1. Classification (NCBI taxonomy): domain Eukaryota; kingdom Metazoa; phylum Chordata; class Mammalia; order Artiodactyla; family Bovidae; genus Bos; species Bos indicus x Bos taurus. Next base: position 20,766,818 of record NC_040099.1, read on the forward strand.
ATAATATAAAACAAATTTTAATTGATCATACCAGAACAAAGACTGAATTACTTCCTTGCTTTCTCTATAGAAAATGTGATAAACATCACTGCAGTATCAAGAGGTTAGAAAACAGCCAAAAAATGCAGGAAAAATTATATTATAGAAGCCTGTTAGTGACATGAGTAATAAAAATATTAAGTTTTTTTCTAGTTTTTGAGATGGTCTATGGTATCTGTCAGCCTTTAATAATCTGTAATTTGTTGTGACTCATCTTCTCATTCTAAAATCTTCACTTTTATACCCCAACTCATATAAGCTTCAGGCCAGACAAACACTGCATATGCTCCTACTAAAAGATAAAGAAGAGACACCTGACCATTTCTGTGGCCCTTAGTCACCCCCATGAAGAGCTCTCTTTGACTTCTGATGGAGGAGAGGGAAGCCAAGGACTGCTGGGAAGAAAGAGGTCTCCAGAGGAAGCAAGTTGGAGACAGGAGCTCAGAATAAGACAGGGATGAAAACCGAAACAGACACGTCTTCAGGGAGCACCAACCTTACACAAGGAGGAAAACTCACTGTGCAGATGGGTTTAAAACATGAGTGTGTTCGGGACTTCCCTGGTGGCTCAGTGGTTAAGACTACATGCTTCCAATGTAGGGAGCATGGGTTCGATCCCTGGTCTGGGAACTACGATCCCACATGCAAAACAGCACTGCCTCCCCTGAAAATAAATGAAAAAGAGAAAAGATTTAAAGATCAACCTGCCATATAGCACAGGGAGCTCAGCTTGGTGCTCTGTGGTGACCTAGATGGATGGGATTGGCGGGGCAGGTGAGAGGGAGATTCAAGAAGATGGAAATAAATGAATACATACAGCTAATTCTCTTCATTGTACAGCAGAAACTAATACAACACAGTAAAGCAACTAGACCCCAATAAAAATAGATGAATAAAATACAAGCCATAAAATTATTTAAAAGAAAAACAAACCACGAATGTGTTCTGTCCAAGCAAAGTGCTAAAGGAGTAACAGAAGAGGTGGAGATATTGGCAGGCACTGCAGCTGAATGGTATATAATTAGTAAATAATAATCACATGCAAATCTCAGTCTATTAGAAATGAGAAAAGAATAAAGTCATCTAGTCTTACTTTAAAAAGCTACCTTCTGGGGGTGGGGTTTGGGGTGGGGTTGGGGGGATCGAGGCCACAGCAGGCCCTGAGGTTCATCTTTCTCTCCTCCTCTCTCTGAGGAGCCAAGAGCCGCAGTGTCAGAGAGAAGGTCCTTGAGAGGGGAAGCAACGCCACTGGGTCCCCCGCTGGTAGGTGGTCTTGCCTTAGGGACGTGATCAGAGGCAGAGGGTTCTGAAATCTTCTAGCTGTTCCCCCTCATCCCTTCCTGAAAAGCTGAACAGGCCCCAAAAGAATCCACCTCCATGAAACCGTCAAGGGACATTAGGAAGTGATGGCTGGCTGTGGTCCAAGGAGAAGGTCAGCAGAGAGAAGACAGTACTTCACAACACGTGACGACGAGGTGGGGGCTGGAGCCAGGTGATCCTTCCTATCCTGTGAAAACACTGGTGGTGACAGGGCAGGCTGTGGAGGAGCCGGGGCGGATGGCTGAGCTGAGCACAGGGCTCTGGATGAGAACGTGGGCACAGACTGCGCGCACTGAAGCTCACAGGGCTGCTGGGAGGTGACTGCCGCCAAGGGTGGGCCAACAGGACAATCCCAGGAGCCCCTCACACAGCAGTTTACACATAAGGAATCATCTTACCAATGGTGCCGAAATCGATACTGAAATTCTTAAGGGACTCCCCTGATTCTAGACAACTAAGGCACAGCTATAAGGATTAACCAGAAAGGTTTCAGATTGTCATTTAAATTTCAGTTCATCTGATTAACAATGCAATTTATGGTACTTTTCTTTTATTAAGAATCAATTTACAATCTTCTTAATATACATCTGGAGAAGTAAAGCAACCTTTCTTCCAGAGAACAGGTAAAACAAGAAAGGTATGAAACCCAGCTCCATCAAATGTAATTGTCAGCCTCACAAATCTGTAACTTCTGTCACACTAACATGTTCTAACCTAGAGAAATTCTCATACGAGTGCCCAAGGACATACATACAAGAATTTTAATAACGTCAGTGTTTGTAACACTGAAAAATTGAGGCAACTTAAATGTCCATGATCAGGAGATGGCTCGTGAAACTGTATATCCATACACAAATATGCCACTCTATGACAAAAATAAATACACCAGGATGACTCTTAATCTTGTTAAATCACAGAACAACAACATAATACATTCATAAGAAGTTTGCAAACATATACACAAGACTGTAAAAGGATGAGAGATTAATATGGGTGTAGTCAGGACAGGAGGGGAAGAAAGACTTAACTGCTGGGTGCCGTGCAAGGCAGCATCAATGACACTGTTAATTTTGATTTCTTAAGGTTAACAGTGTGTCCACAGCTATCTTATTTTTCTGATAAATTAAAATAATAATTCCCAAATTAATTCCAAATTGATAGATTCCAGGACAATGATGAATACATTCTTTAAATCTATTCAATCTCCCTAAAATGCTGTCATTTGGTGTATTCTCTTTGAGTCTTTATCTAGATGAATGTTTTACGAGGTTTTAATGATGAAAAACAACAACAAATGATGATATACCATGGTACATTAATTACCATATCATTAATGAATTTAATATTAAGCATTTTTAACATTGAAAATCTTTGGAATTATCATTTAAAATAACCCCTAATATTTCAGTGCATAGATATGCTGTAATTTTAACCACTCTCCTTTTCTTAGATTTCTTCTAACTCCCCATCACAAATAATGCTGTACAGAATATTTTTATGTGCACAGTATCTCTTTCATTTTTAGAGCTACTTACGATATGTACCAGAGAAGGCAATGGCACCCCACTCCAGTACTCTTGCCTGGAAAATCCCATGGACGGAGGAGCCTGGTAGGCTGCAGACCATGGGGTCTCGAAGAGTTGGACACGACTGAGCGACTTCACTTTCACTTTTCACTTTCATGCACTGGAGAAGGAAATGGCAACCCACTCCAGTGTTCTTGCCTGGAGAATCCCAGGAATGGGGCAGCCTAGCGGGCTGCTGCCATCTATGGGGTCGCACAGAGTCGGACACGACTGAAGCGACTTAGCAGCAGCGGCAGCAAGATATGTACCCTGGAGAAGGAAATGGAGACCCACTCCAGTATTCTTGCCTGGAGAACCCCATGGACAGAGGAGCCTAGTGGGTTACAGTCCATGGAGTCACAAAGAGTCAGACACTACACTACTAAGATATGTACCCAGAGACAGGATTTTCATAAAAACTTTGATCGTTTTCTATGAATCATTATATACTGTCAACACATTTGAAATATTAATGGCTGCAAAACTTTTGTTCTGGCCAAGATTAAGGAATATGCATCATCTTTCCTCTTCTGCTTAAGACATACAAAACGCTGCCTTACTGCTTTGAGAAAATTCCCAGGCATGACATGGGGAAAAGGACCCTAGACAGAGCTTGGGAGTAATCAGATGCTAAGTTGGGAGACTGGGGGGAGCAAGGTAAGGAGAATTCACAGAGCCAAATATGGGTGTGTAGCCCAGAGAAGAATCTGGAAATCTACCGAGGGTCCCTCTGAGTATTCAGCAGAGTACTCATCAGTACACGCAAGGGAAAGACCTGAGACCAGGGAAAGAGGCAGCCAAACAATCAGAGGTACTCATACTGGGCTACTCTCACCAGCCAGACTAGAATCTCATAATTTATGGAAAATGGGGAATAGTACTCAGAAGGATCTTGTCTTAATCATGGCAAATAATTAGCCCTATAGTAAATGCTTCTCTGATATCACCTAAAAGCAAAACCCAGAAGGATCAAATTGTTTCCACGTAACTTCACCATCCCAGAATAAATTAAAACTATCCCATAACAAATTTTTTAAGAATACAAAAATATCAGCATGCAATGAGATAAAATTCAGTCTGGAATTCAATAACAACAAAAATTACGAGGCATGCAAAGAAGCAGGAAACTGTTCTGAGTTTGGAGAAAATCAACCAAAACTAAAATAGAACTAACATAGATAGTATAATTATCAAACAAGAACATTAAAATGGGTACTACAACAGTATTCTATATAATCAAAAAGTTAACTACAGACATAAAAAATATTAAAGAGCAAACTTAATTTCTAGATGAGAAACACAACCTCCAAGATGAAAATTACATCAGACATTGATTCATGGCAGATTAGATAAGCAAGGAGAAAAGACTGGTGAAGTTGACATGGCAATAGAAACCACCCCAATTGAAACACAGAGGAAAAGTATCAAAATGCTTCCTACAGAAAACAAATTTTTCCTATAAAGACAAAAATAAGCTAAAAGTGAAAAGATGGGAAAAAAGATAAATCATGCTAGTGTTATTATCAGACAAGATAAATTTAAGATAAATGAATATTGCCAGGGATGAAGAATGTCACTTCAGAACAAAGGGGTCAATTTATAACAATCCTAAATGTTTATGCACATAACAACAGAGCTTCAAAGTATCTGAAGCAAAAATTGACAGACCTGAAAGAAAAAAAAAAAAAAAACAGAAAAACTCAGAATTACGGTTGGAAAACTCCAACTCTACTCTCAGAGGATTCTATAGAATAAGTAGACAGAAAATCAGTAAAGACTGGAAGAAAACTATCCATCAACTTGACCTAATTGACATTTATAGAATATTCTACCCAACAATAGAATACACATTCTACTCAGGTCCCAAAGACTAACCAGATTTTAACCTATACAAATAGTCTCAATAAATTTAAAGGATTCAAGTCATAGAAAGAATATCCTTTGACCACAATAGAATTAATCAATAACAGAAAGATCTCCAGAAAATCCCCAAATATTTATATAATAAAAAACATAGTTCAAAGTAACCCAAGGGTTAAAGAATAAGTCAAAAAGAAAATGAGAAAGTATTCTAAAATGAATGAAATGAAGATGATATATCAAAATGTATGTGATGCTGCTAAACAGCAGGACTTGGAGGGAAATTTATGGCACTAAATTTTTATAAAGAATAAAGGTCTACATTATAAAGAATAAAGGTCTCAAATCAAGGACCTCAGCTTTCACCTTCAGAAATGAAAAAAGAAGAGTTAGTTAAGCCCACAGTAAATAGAAAACAGGTATTAATAAAGATCAGAGGAGAAATCAATGAAATGATAAAGGAAAACAATAAAGAAACCTATCGAGTTCTTTGAAAAAGTCAAAAATATTGATATACTTGTAACCAGGCCAGTCAGAAAGAGAGAGACACAGAGAAAGAGAGAGGGGGAGAAAGATAGGGCACAAATTACGGTACCAAAAAGGAGGTAGATGACAACAGTAAAGACTCTGCAGATATGAAAATGATAATGGGAGTAAAACTGCTTTATGCCAAAAAAACTGATAAATGAAACTGACAAATCCCCTTAAAAACATAAACAAAACCGTACACAAGAACAAATAAGCAACTTGAATAGTCCAACATCTACTAAAGAGATAGAATTTGTCGATTTTTTCCCAGAAAGAGATCTCCAGACCCAGATGGATATACTGGTGAATCCTATCAAACATTTAAGAATGAAAAATGCCAATTCTACACAAACTCTTCCAGAAAATGAAGGGGAGCAAATTTTCTTAACTTACCTGGTGAAACCATCATTATCATGGTAACAAAACAAAGGCATCAGAGGAAAAGAAACTATAGACCAGTATCTCACATGAATATAGTTCTCATGAACAATAATAAAAGATTTTAGCAAATTAAACCAAATAATTTATTTTAAAAATACATATCATGACTAAGTAGAATTTATCCAAGTTTGTTGGACAATTTAAAAATGAGTCAATGTAACTCATAATATCAACAATAAAAAACATAATCACCATAGATGGAGAAGAATCGTTTTAACAAAATCTAATGTGCTTTTCTGATACAAACTCTCAGCAAATAAGGAATATAAGGGAACTTCCTCAACCTGATAAAGGATATCTACAAAAAACCTACAGATAATATCATACTGCATGGTGAAAGAGACTGAATGCTTTTCTACTAAGATGGGGAACAAGAATGTCCACTCATCACTTCCATTCAATGTTATTCAACCTTATACAGCCAGTACAATAAGAAAAAGTTAAAAAGTAATTTAGATTGGAAAGGAAAAAGTTAAACTGTCATTATTCACAAGCAACAAGATTATCTAGGTAAAAAAACATGCTACCGGAGTCACAAAAAAGCTAGTAGAACAAATAGGCAAAGTGACCTTAACAGGTTTGCAGAAAACTAGATCAACACACAAAATTCAGCTGTATGTCTATGTAGTACCAATGAAAAATTGGAAGTTGAAATTTTAAAACTACATCAAAAATATAAAATGCTTAGGGATAAACATCATTAAAAATATGTAATACCTATACACTGAAAACTACAAAATACTGCTGATATTAATGACCTAAAGAAATAGACAGACCATGCTCACGGATTAGAAAACTCAATATTTTGCAGATGTCCATTCCTCCCAAATTGATTTAAAGATTCAGTGCATTCCTAATCAAAATCTAAGTGGGATCTCTGCTCTAGAAAGTGACAGACCAAATCTAGAATTCACATGGAAATGTAAAAGGTCTGATACAGTCCTTCAAAAGGGAGGAACAAAACTGGAAGACTTGGGCCGTGCTGTCCGTGCTAAGTCACTTCAGTCCTGTTTGACTCTTTGCAACCCGCCAGGCTCCTCTGTCCGTGGGCTTCTCCAGGCAAGACTACTAGAGTGGGTTGCCCATGCCCTCCTCCAGCGGATCTTCCCGACCCAGGGATTGAACCCACACCTCCTGCATCTCCTGCACTGGCAGGCAGGTTCTTTACCACTAGTGCCACCTGGGAAGCCCTCAAAAGTGAAGGACAAAACTGGAAGACTTACGCTACCTGACTCCAAGATTTATGAAACTACAGCAATAAAGACAGTGTGGCACTGGAATATTGTATCGTATATTTGAAAGTTCCTAAAAGAGTATTTCTTAAAAGTTCTCTCATAAGAATTAAATTTTGTCACTATGATGCTGATTGGTATTAACTAGACACTGTGGTGATCAATTTGCACTATATACAAATATTAAATAATAACACTGTACACCTGAAACTATTAATATAATGATACATGTAGATAATCCATCAATTTTAGAAACCTAGAAAATAAAAAAAAGACCAAATAATCAATGGAAAACAATTTAAAGTCCAGAAACAGATTCACATATATATGGGCAACTGATTTTTAACAAAAATTTGGAGATAATTCAATAGAGAAAACATAATTGCTAGGTTTTCTCCCAACTAACTGTACTAGAACAGGTGTTTATACACAGGGGAGAAGAAAAGAACCCTGACCCATACCATGTGCAAAGATTAACTCAAAAATAAGACATAGATATACATTTACAATCCGAAACTATCAACCTAAAGCAAACATGGGAGTACGTCTTTGTGACCTTGAGTTAGGTAAAGATTTCTTAGATATGAAACTAAATGTACATTCCATGAAAGAAAAAAAAACCTGATAAATCAAACTTTTTTGAAATAGAAAATGTCTCCTCTTTGAAAGGAGACATTAACCATTAAGAAAATGAAAAGACAAGTTATTGACTAGGGGAAACATCTGCAAATAAATTAAGGACTTGCATCTGTAACCTATAAAGAATTCTCAAAACAAAAAAACTGGAATAATAAGAAATAAAATAAATATTAAATACTCAGGAACAGACAATTCCATTTAAAAACTGGCAAAAGATATGAATAAACATCTCACCCAAAAAAGGTAGATAGATGGTAAATAAGCACTAGAAAAGATGTTCAACATCATTTGTCACTGGACAAATGTAAGTTCAAACCAACTCCATGGGCTGTAGCATGCCAGACTCCCCTGTCCATGGAATTCTCCAGGCAAGAATACTGGAGTGGGTAGCCATTTACTTCTCCAGGGGCTCTTCCTGACCCAGAAATTGAACTCAGGTCTCCTGCATTGCAGGCAGATTCTTTACCATCTGAGCCTTAAGCCACTTCCCGGGTAGCTCAAACAGTAAAGAGTTTGCCCGCAATGCAAGAGACCTGGGTTTGATCCCTAGGTCGGGAAGATCCCCTGCAGAAGGGCATGGCAACCCACTTCAGTATTCTTGCCTGCCTGGAGGATTTCATGGACAGAAGAACCTGGTGGGCTACAGTCCATGGAATCACAAAAAGTTGGACACAACTAAGCAACTAACACTTTCACTTTCACAGAGAAATTAAAGCTATGTCTACAAAAACATTTGTACAGAAATGTTCATAATAGTTTTATTCTGAAGCTGTTAAAACTGGAACACAAACGTCTAAAACTGGAAACACCCAAATGTCCGTGAACATGTGAATGCATAAACAGATGTGGTACGTCCATACAATGGAATGCTACTTGGCAATAAACAGGAATGAGTATCAATATCATACAACATGGGTGAATTTCAAAATAATTATGGTGCACCAATGACGGAGGAGCCTGGTAGGCTGCAGTCCCTGGGGTCGCTAAGAGTCGGAAACGACTGAGCGACTTCACTTTCACTTTTCACTTTCATGCATTGGAGAAGGAAATGGCAACCCACTCCAGTCTTCTTGCCTGGGGAATCCCAGGGATGGAGGAGCCTGGTGGGCTGCCGTCTATGGGGTCGCACAGAGTTGGACACGACTGAAGTGATTTAGCAGCAGCAGCAACTATATGATTCAACTTATCTGAGAAAATACAAAGCAATCTGTGGTGACAGAAAGTACCTCGCTGGTTGCCTGGGAAAGGCTGGGTGGGATTGGGGATGAGAAGCACTATAAGGGGGCAAAGAAAACACTTTGGGGTGATGGATAACCTTCACTCTATTGTAGCTGTGGTTTGACCTGTGTACACCTATGTCAAAACACATCAAACTGTACACTGTACACATGCATAGGTTATTATATGTCCCTCTGACCTCAAGAGCAGTTTTGAAATACTAATAGTTGCACCTGAGGAAATAGACAAAGAACATTCTGTAAAACTAAAAGTACAAAACAGATACAGTCACTTGAGCAGTGTGAATGAACAACCTTTTGTTTTAAACACTCATCAAACCCAAATTTCACTCCTCTGCTTTAATCCTTTTTTTATTTGCTCCAAAGCCTAAATTCAAAACTACCTACTTCATGAAGGAACTGGCCCCACAACACAGGAAAAAAGGTCACGGAACGTACAAAGCTACGAGCAAGTGATACCAGCTCCCACATGTGTCCCTTCCCTCTGCCTTTCTCCAGGTTTTCACCACCCCGTGTTCTTTCTCTCTTTTTGTCTTATTTACCAATGGAGATAAATGTTCAAGGTCTTTGTCCTGGATTTTAAAATCAGATGGTTTAGCATGGGACAAATCTTCCTCAAAGTAAGGAATAAACAGCAGGTGCTCTTTTCTACCTTTGGTTGTTCTCCTTTAAGTCTTGGCTATTGTGCTTTGAAACAATGGCGTTGAAGAGCGGCGGGGTTCTCCCACCCCAGACAGTGCACCAGACCTTGAACTCCACCTGCAGGAAGGACAGCCCTGAGCTGCTGGGCTTTGGCCTTCCCCGCCCATACTCTCCTGTATCCGCTGGCCCCTCAGGGATCCTCTCTCCTCAGTGTCACTGTGTACCTGCAGGGTCCAGGGTTTGGGATTAAGCTCTCCCCAGGAGACTGGCTCAGGGCAGGGACAATCAGCTCTCAAGTCCACACTTCAGCCAAGAGTCTGTCCATCCCGGGCAGCACTGACCTTATGGTCCTAGCATATTTCTCGTTTTGAGTTTTTGTACTGATTTCCTCATGAAAGAAAGAAGAGGGAGAGGCTTGAGGGAACCAGCATTTAAGTTTCAAAGGCAAGCAGTAAGTACCCAAGGTCATTGCTAACTTCTTCATGCCGTGTAAACTGGTGCCCCGATGGCACTGATGAATATCACACCAGAATGCGCTGCGTGAGACAGGGATGCAGATGAATAAGCTAATACACCCATCCCGGCAGATGTACTCGAGGTCCTAAAGAAAGTGAAGTTGCTCAGTCGTGTCCGACTCTTTGCGACCCCATGGACTGTAGCCCGCCAGGTTCCTCTGTCCATGGGATTCAGGCAAGAATACTGGAGTGGGTTGCCATTTCCTTCCCCAGGGGATATTCCCAACCCAGGGATCAAACCCAGGTCTCCTGCATTGCAGGCAGATGCTTTATCCTCTGAGCCACCAGGGGAGACCCTTGAGGTCCTATAGCCCAAGTTAAAAACAACATACTTCGTTGTACAGCAGAAACCAGTACAACACTGTAAAGCAACTATACCCCAATTTTTAAAAATTAAACATTAAAAGTATCTTCCATGAAAAAAACAAGCAAAAAACAAATAAAAAAAAAACACAGTACAGCTTGCGAGAGAAGAAATTGCTCTCTCTTTGATGACCATTCCAGACTGCCTCCTCCCTTCCGGCTGCTGGAGAGGGAACTCGGGGAACTTCCCAGGGTTGCTCATTAATGCCACAGCCCCTGAAGAAAACAACAGACCAACATCTGAAAAATCGCAAGGCTCCTAGGATCACCGTTCCCTGTTGATGCCCCAAGGCTGAAAGTTGCCAGCCACCACACACAAAGTTGCTTAAAGGCTGCCCAGGTCTGTTTCTCCAGGTCAAAGCTGCTTTTAGGCTGCCCAAGGTCAGTTGTGTTTTTTTTTTTTCAGTGAAATAGCAAAACTTTGGAAGCATAAGCGACAGGAACTGGTGCAAAGAAACAACACTGCTGAGGAATACACGATGTGAAATAAAAGCACCCAAACTGCCACGAAGAACCTTAGTGGTAAGTACATCCTGGGGGAGGGAGGCAAACCCTATTTGTAGTGACACTGAAAGCGGGAGATTACCAGAAACCCAGGAAAAGGAAGCCTGGTGGAGGGACAGCCTCAGGAAATGCAGTCTGAGCGGGATTTCTTCTTCCTGTGCACCTACAGAAAAGGGCTTCTAGGACACTCAGCCCCAGCATTTATTCTCCAGGAAGAAAAATCTGCCATCACACACACACACAGATGTGAGACACACCGATTTCACACTGGTTACATTCCAAAAGGCAAGCCTACAGCACACATGAAGAGTCCTTCCAGGAAATAGGGGCCCAAGACAGCCCTTTGTGAGGAGGTACTCAACAAGGTGGGCTTCCCTGGTGGCTCAGCAGTAAAGAATCTGCCTGCAATGCAGGAGACCCAGGTTCGATCCCTGGGTCAGGAAGATCCCCTGGAGAAGAGATAGGCTACCCACTCCAGTATTCTTGGGCTTCCCTTGTGGCTCGGCTGGTAAAGAATCCGCCTGTAATGGGGGAGGCCTGGGTTTGATCCCTGGGTTGGGAAGATCCCCTGGAGACAGGAATGGCAACCCACTCCAATATTCTTGCCTGGAGAATCCCATAAACAGAGGAGCCTGGCAAGTTACAATCCATGGGGTCGCAAAGAGTCAGACACGACTGAGCTACTAACACACATCTTACAAGATACCTCTACCCTGCCTTTCTGACACTTGTAGGAGCATAAAATTTGTTTTAAACAGCATTTTTTGGTGCTAAAGTAGCAGATTTTTTTAAAAGAGTCATGTATTATTTTTTACCCATTTCACACGTCAAAGAAATAACAATTTGGTAGCTCCATTCAATCACTGCTTGAAGGAGAACCAAACACTAGCATCTTCCAAATCCTCTACTTTCTACATAAATTCTGCTAAACCATGCAGAATTCCTCTTCTCTCAACAATGTCTTCATAAAGATAAAGCACAGTTCACACCAAGGAAAAGGCACCTTCTCCACACACACACACACAAGACACACACATATACCTACATAACACACACAGATATACTCATATACACAGGGGTACAGACACTGTTTCCCAAACTTCAAAACATTTCATGATAAACACCTCTGAGCTGACATGGTATCAGCAGCAGGGCTGGTTGCTGTGGATTCAGAAAATGTCATCCTACATAAAACAGACTCTGCCCACCTCACACCTGCTCCCCTCCACCCCAAGTCCCACTTTATCTCTCTTCACTCCATCATTAGTACGTATACCCTTTACACACTCCTGTCTACCACCTTGACTGGACTGGAAAGTTCCACGAGGCAGGACCACATCTGCCTTGGTCACCACTGTATGCCCTGGTCCTGGCTCGCTGGACACAGAACGAGTTTCTGTTGACCAAAGCCGAGGGAGAGAGGAGTGAAAAGGGGCTGAACATGGATCAACATTAAAATCCAAAGCCTCAAGTAAGAGCCTCCATTTCCAACAACAATACCATCCTAGAATCTCCAACACTGAGAATAAGCTACAAGCATCGCTTCCTTGAATTCGCATGACAACACAGGTAGATAATATTATCATCCTAACTTTAGAGATGAGAAAACCAGGTTGAGAAAGTTTAAGTTATTTGCCCAACGCCTTAAGAACCATCAGCTTCTGAAGATCAGCTACTTTTTGTTTTTTAAAGATAAACACATCTGCATATGTTCTCTGTTTAGAGCTTGAGCTGGAAAAGTACCCCTCACTCTGTTCAAAGCAAAACCACTGAGGAAAGAGGTTCGGCAGGAAAGCAGGGAGCAACATTTGGCTGCCAAGCCCCGACTCGTCCACCAACACTCACCTGGTTTTTAGGTTTTCCTCCAACATGTATTTACTGCCCCACAACCCTGGTTGGTTCTCCTCGGCTCTTTTCAGTCTCTGGCCAGCTTCTCTGGTCACCAAAACTTTTGCACGTCCAGAGGCTCTGGGGCAGCAGGTGGCTCTGACCGTGATGGGCACCGCGGCGTCAGCAGCCAGCAGCCTCTGAATGACTCAGGTGCCCTGGCACCTCACAGTAAGAGCTGACTCCAGACAGAACCTGATTCATCAGGCGGAGAGGAGGCCTGGGCTTTGGCCCCAGCTCATAAAGCATTTACCCACAGACTGGGTGCAATTAGATGAGGGAACAAACAAGGAGAAATAAAAAGGAAAGTCAACATGTGATGGGCACGTGATGAATGACCTTCCTCATGAATTACTCCCGAGTGGGCCGAGTAC